>NW_027325417.1:0-348181 GCF_036924035.1 Leuresthes tenuis | reverse complement strand
GAAATCGTGAAGCACTCATGAAAGTAAGCTTATTCTCGGATTCCTGAAACTTTAGATTTGCTCTTTCTTTTACTGCAAAGTACAACGTTGTTTTTTTTGCTTAAATCTTTCTAGACATGGTAAATATGAACGACAAAGCAGTTTTAACATAGTTTGAGTGAAGGAATTCATTTTATAGATAAAATCCCAAGAGTCTGCAGAGAAAAAAGAGTGAATGCGAAGTAGACTTTAACACGGCTATGGGAGCGAGCCGAGTGTCGGCTAACCGGGAGAATTGCTTGAAAGAAACGCGACACCGAATGAGCGGTCAGAACAAAGCCTCAATACGGGATTCTCGTGGTGTTTTTGTTGCTGCCTTGTCTTTTGCATAGAGTAAAAGACAAGGCAGCCATCGAATAGGGCCCGATTGTTCCTACTTGGTCAGCCGAGGAGCAAGGGGGGGGGGGGGCAAGCGTCTCAACCAAGCAAAGCTCACCATGGGGAAGGTGGCTATACCAACTAGCCTGATGCCCTGCTCCCGCAGTGACGGATAATCGTACTCTGGTTTCTCTTCATAACATACAAGTCTTTCGCCTTTTACTAAAGACTTCCGTGGAGAGCAGCACTAATGAGTTGTTTCTATTATTGGCAGGCTTTACCTTTGCGGGTGAAGCCCTTTCTGTCTGTGCAAAAGAAATCTTGCTACTTTGCAGAGTGACTTCTCTGAGTAGAGTCGCCTTACAAGACAAGGCAGCCATCGAATAGATTGTTTCTACTTGGTCAGCCGAGGAGCAGGGGGGGGGGGCAAGCGTCTCAACCAAGCAAAGCTCACCAAGTAGGAACAATCGGGCCCTTTTCGATGGCTGCAACACCTGAAAGAGATATTGATGCGAGACCCGATCAAATGCTTTTTCAAAGTCTAAATTTAAGATGACAAGCCGGGTGTTTCTGTCTCTAGCGTAATCAATGATGTCTCGAATCAGTACGAGGCTGTCGGTGAGTTGTCTCCCTGAGATGGCACAAGCTTGGTCTGGGTGAATTACCTCCTCTAAAACAGAGGACATCCGTGTCGCTAAAACCTTGCTAAAAAGTTTACAGTCAAAGTTTAAAAGTGTGATGGGCCTCCAATTCTTTAGGTCAGTCTTATCATTTTTTTTATAAAGTAGAGTCACTATTCCCACTCTAAAACTGTCAGGCAGTCGGTCGAGTTTTTCAAAATCTTTAAAAACATCTAAAATGTCTGATGATAAAAGGTCCCAATAGGTCAGATAGAATTCTGCAGGAAGCCCGTCTAAACCCGGAGCTCGACTTCTCTTAAAACCTGTTAGGCATTTTTTTAACTCTAAAGCAGTAAAATTCTGTGTCAAGTGTGCATTCTCTTTTACGGTTTTGTCAACGAATTTTAAGATTTCTGCCGATGTTTCCAAGTGCACTGGTTTCTCTTTGTACATGTTACTATAAAAGGTATGTACAGTTTCAATCATCTCTTGTGTGGATTTTGTTAAAAACCCATCTTCTCTTTTTAGATTTTGAATACACTCCTTTTTATTTATAACTTTCTTTCTTTTTCACCTTCCTCAATTTCCTGCTCCCTGCTTCTTACAAAAATTCCTTTACTCTTTATTTCTGCTAAAACTGACATTTCCTTTTTGACATCTTTGATTTCTTCTTTAAAGTCTATGCCACACTGATTTAGTTTAAAGTAGCGCTGTAAGCGTTTATGTAGTCCCATCATACATCTATTCTCTTTCCTTTTTTTACGTTTACCTTGCTGTTTAAAAAAAGTCTGGGTCGTTTCCTTCACCATTTCCCACCATTGTGCATGTGTTTCGTAGAGGTCTTGAAGGGTCTGCCACTCTTTATAACATTCCCTGTACTGACTGACTATGATTTCATCCTCCAACAGGGAACAGTTGAGTTTCCACAGACCACTTCCTACCGTCACACCAGAAGGGGGTGAAAGGGTGCAGGAGAGCATAAGGTGGTCTGAAAAGAAAACAGGGGTTAATCTAACATCAGTGGGTGGGCAATCTCTAGTAAAGAAATAATCAATGCGAGAGGCTCTGGTGCCATCATGACTAAACCAGGTGAAGCCCTCCTCTCTGGGATGCATGGTTTTAAAACAGTCAGTAAGCTTAAAATCCCTGCATATGCCCTGAAGTAAAATCGAAGTCTTATCCACTTTAAAATCTACCCCTGCTCTTTTTCTATCTTTCCTGCTCAAGATACAGTTAAAATCCCCTCCTACAACTAAAGGTACTTGCCCTAGCATGTAAAGCTGTATATCTTCTAAAAGGTCATACCTTTCATTTTTTCCATTGAAACCATAAATATTTAAGAGGTTAAAGTCTTGCCCCATAAAATTCAAGTGTGCTAAAAGTGCCCGTCCGTCTCTCACCACTGTGCTACCTTTCACCAGAACATGCGGATTTTTAATTAGAATGGCCACACCATCATTTTTATTTTGATTTGAGCCACTCCATATCGATAAATGGGGCCACATTTCCTCCCATTGTCTATGGTTTTTTAAAAAAGGTAGTCCACATTCTTGTATTAAAAACACATCTGATTTTATGGAGTCTAAGAAGGATAAAATACTCTGGGCTCTTGTCTTTGATTTCACACTTCTCACATTTAGTGTTGAGAAGGTGAGAACCATTAAAAGCATAAAGGAAAGTAGGTATGTCATTTTCGTTTTTCTAAGTTATCAAAACAAATTACACACAGGTTATTTCTTGGGAAACTAGCTCTTCCTTCATTTCTTTAGGTGAAAAGTGAGTAGGGTGATCTATATTTCCTTTTCGGACTCTCGGTGTTGGCCTCTGACGCAATGTTGCATTTAACTTTGAGTCCCTGGGGGTCGAGTGCAGAGCTGAAGTTAAAAAGGAGACCTCATTTGGTGAGTCGGAGGGGAAGACTCTAGGTTCTTCCACTGAAGAACTGTCTGAAAGGGACCTAACCCTTCCCCTCTTCTCTGATACCACTGGGGAATCAGAGGCTCAGATGCCGTCCTCTTCGGCTGTTGACCTTCGGGGAGGTGAGTATCTTCACTAGACTCACCTGTCTGCTCTTCCTCCTCATTTAGCGTAGCTCCACCCTCTGCCTGTGAATTCTCACAGACTTCAACACTGAGTGGTGAGGCCTCTACAGGCCCCTCCCCTTTTTGCTCCTCACTTCCAATCCAAGCTTTTGGCGGGAAGTTTGAATTTATTGGGTCAACCTCTTCACTTTGTTCACCAACTGCCACCTTTGGTCCTTCTCTTTGTTGGCTTGACTGTGGCTTTACCGTCTTTAATTTGTTGGCAAAAGATTTAGGGCAATCTCTGAAGAGGTGATTTAATTCTCCACAGAGATTAGATTTCCTGCCATTTGGACACTCTCCAAAAGTTTGCCCAATTTCTCTGCTCTTCCCACATAACACCTTGGTACAAGCCTCAACCAGGTGCCCATGCTCACCACACTTGCGGCAGAACTTGGGCGCCCCTGGTAGTGGATGTAACCTCGGTTTTCAAGGTGGCCAGAGTGTCGCCCACCCGCTGCACTGAGCACTCTTCAGCCCTTTTAAATGGTATAACTTTGCACTCCCGCACGCTCCAGCAAGCACCATTCAAGCAACAACTTTGCACTCCAGCTTCGAACATCGGCACAGTCGCAACAAGTAAGGCGACTCTACTCAGAGAAGTCACTCTGCACAGTAAGAAGATTTCTTTTGCACAGACAGAAAGGGCTTCACCCGCAAAGGTAAAGCCTGCCAAAAATAGAAACAACTCATTAGTGCTGCTCAACATTGTACTTTGCAGTAAAAGAAAGAGCAAATCTAAAGATTCAGGAATCCGAGAATAAGCTTAGTTCTTCACGATTTCGGATTTTGCTATAAAATGAATTCCTTCACTCAAACTAAATTAAAACTGCTAAACCGCTAATCTGTTACATACAAGGCAGATGTCAAATTCACCGAAATAGGATCTAAGGGTATTTGGCCAATCGAGCTGTAGCAGCTTCGGTAAAAGAGTATAAGTTGAAGAGTTTGTGAATAAAGGTGTGCGCACACATAGTGTGCTGTACGAAAATAGGCAGGGAGCAATGCCGGCTGGGGTATATGTTCTTGTATGTTGTCTGCCTGTTTGATTTGAATGTGTTGTGTAAGTGTCCTGTTGAATGTTACATGTTTGGGCTTTGACACGCTTCACTGTGGTTGTTAACTGTGTGGTGTGTCCTGAAATGTTATATGTTTGGGCTGTGTGACATGCTTAATGCTTGTCAGTAGCTACCCACTTATTCATATATAGCAACTGACAACATAAGAAGTCCGGACATACTTTGATAGTAGTTGTAGAAGTATCCTTATTGATAATAGATCACTAATTCATAGTGATAGAACAGTAGATGAACAGGTGCTTGCACATGTCTCACGAAAATAAAATGGGTGTATCATTGCTGATGGCAGAGCAATACTGCCAAACTTATGAGTTCTTGTGGCAAACTTGATTCAGTGTCTTGACGTGTATACGCTGTTTCGCTGACTTGATTGTCACAAGAAACAAAGTGTGTTTGATAAGATCCGACCATTTTATTACGGGAGGATCAGTATGTATGGATTCTGATGTGACTGATAAACCCATTCGTATCTTAAGCATAATCTAATACATGAGACAACGCCCTGGCACACGATAAAAAAAAAGAAAGAGAGAGAGCGGTTTTGTGTCCCCACAGTCCATAATGTAGAAAAGAGAGAAAAAAGCCTTTCTGATTTGGTGTGTGTGCTCATAGTGCAGAGTGTAGAGAAAAGAAAGCCGTTTTGGTGTCACGGGTGTTGTGACTTACACACACACATTTCTAAATTGAGAAAGGAAATTATTTTAGAGGAAGCACTAGAGTTTAGATCCCACATTTGTTGATAGGCATTCATTTATTTCTTCACTTCTGATGAAGTTTCAACAATAAACAACAAACTTTGTATTATGAGAAAGAACCAGAATCATTCTTCAGGAATCCGAAAATAAGCTCTATTTTATGAGTTATGCACGAATTCGGATTCTCCTATAAAACGAATTCCTTAACTCAAACCAAGTTAAGACTGCTTTGTCCTTCATATTTATTCATGTCTAATCAAGTTTCAACGATAAACAACGTTGTACTTTGTAGAATGAGAAAGAACTTCAGCAATAAGCATCTCTCGACATATGACGAAGTACAGATTTTGCTATAAGATTAATTCCTTCTATCAGCCTTACTTAGAACTGTTTGTCCTCCTTATTTATCCACTTCAAATCAAGTTTCAACAAATAAAAAAATGTTGTAGTTTGAGAAAGTACAACTTAATCTTCAGCAATCAGTATAAAAAGAGGTGCAAATGCCAACCATACATACCTAAAAGGTGGAGCGGAAGTATTCAGCTGCAAGTAGGTGTGAATGTTCGACTATAATTTGTAAAAAGCGGGTAACAAAAGGTTCGAATGCCCGACTATATATTAACAAAAGCGGGAGGAGAGGTCTTCGGATGAGAGTGGGTGAGAATTTCCAACCATAATCTATAAAATACGGTGAAAAAAAATATGTGAATGCCTCATAGAACACTAAAAGCGGAAGTGTTCGGCTGCAAGAAGGTGTGAATGTCCGACTATATTTGGTGAAAAGCAGGTGAAGCAAGGTCTGAATGCCCAACCTTACATCATCAAAAGCGAGATCAGAGGTGTTTGGCTGCAAGAAGGCCATAGTTTTCCAAAAGCGGGTAAGGTGCGAATGTCCGACTAAATATCAACAAAATTTGGGGCGGAGGTCTTCGGATGCAAGTGGGTGTGAATATTCCACCATACAAGTATGGTGGAGAGGAAGCTGTGAATAGCCGACCATAGTTTGGAAAAAGCGGGTAAGAAAAGGTTTGAATGCCCGAACATACACCATCAAAAGAGGGAGCGGAGGTGTTCCGCTGTACGAAGGTGTGAATGTCCAACCATACTTGGTAAAAAGCGGGTAAGAAAAGGTTAATATACCCGACTGTACACAATCAATAGCGGGAGCGGATGTGTTCGGCTACAAGAAGGTGTGACAGTCCGACCATGGTTTGTAAAAAGCGGGTAAGAAAAGGTGCGAATGTCCGACAATGTATGATCAAAAGAGAGAGCGGAGGTTTTCGGATACACGAAAGTTTGAATGTCCTACCATAGTTTGTAAATAGCGGGTAAGAAAAGGTTCGAATGCCCGACTATACACCATAAAAAGTGGGAGCGGAGGTGTTCCGCTGTAAGATGGTGTGAACGTCCGACCATAGTTGGTAAAAAGCGGGTAAGAACAGGTTAAAATACCCGACTGTACAAAATCAATAGCGGGAGCGGAGTTGTTCGGCTACAAGAAGGTGTGAAAGTCCGACCATGGTTTGTAAAAAGCAGTTAAGAAAAGGTTCGAATTTCCAACCAAACGTAATCAAAAGCGGGAGCAGAGCTGTTCGACTGCAAGTAGGTGTGAATGTCCAGCCATAATTACTCACAAACGGGGGAAGAAAAGGTAGTATTGCCAGACCATACATGATCAAAACAGGGAGCGGAGGTTCAGCTGCAAGGTGGGAATGTCTGACTATAGTTTGTAAAAAGCGGGTAAGACAAGGTGCGAATGCCCGACAATGTATGATCAAAAGAGAGAGCGGAGGTGTTTGGCTGCAAGGTCTGAATGTCCAACCATAATTTGTAAAAACCGGTTAAGAAAAGGCTTGAAAGCCCGACTATACATCATCAAAAGCGGGAGCGGAGGTGTTCAGCTGCAAGAAGGTGTGAATGTTCGACTAAAGTTTGTAAAAAGCTGGTAAGACAAGGAGCGATGTCCCGACATTGTATGATCAAAAGCGGGAGCGGAGGTGTCCAGCTGTGAGTAGGTGTGAATGTCCGACCATAATTGCTGAAAAATGTGTTAGAAAAAGTAAGAATACTGAACCATACATCATCAAAAGTGGTAGAGGTGGTGTTCGGCTGCAAGAAGGTGTGAAAGTCCGACAATGGTTTGTAAAAAGCGGGTAATAAAAGGTTCGAATGCCCGAATATACATCATCAAAAGCGGAAGCGGAGGTGTTCGGATGCAAGAAGGTGTGAACGTCCGACCAAAGTTTGTAAAAAGCAGTGAAAAGCGAGAAAAAGCTTTTCGTGAGTTCTGCATGATTTGGGATTTTGCTTATAAAATGCATTACTTCACTCAAACTATGTTAAAACTGATTTGTCCTTCATATTTACCATGTCTACAAAGATTTAAACAAAAAAACAACGTTGTACTTTGCAGTAAAAGAAAGAGCCAATCTAAAGTTTCAGGAATCCGAGTATAAGCCTGCTTTCATGAGTTCTGCACGATTTCGGATTTTGCTATAAAATGAATTGCTTTGCTCAAACCAAGTTAAAACTGATTTGTCCTTCCATATTCATCAATGTCTACATCGACTTCAACAAAGAAAAACATTGGACTTTGAAGAAGTTGAAATCCATCTACACATTGATAAATATGAAGGACAAAGCAGTTCCCACTTGCCCATAAGAAAATAAGCTTATTCTCGGATTCCTGATCAGTTCAGGAAACTTCAGTTTTGCTCTTTCTTCAACTGCAAAATACAATGTTTTTCTTTGTTGAAGTCGATCTAGACATTGATGAATATGAATGAAAAAGCAGTTTTAACTTGGTTTGAGTGAATGAATTCATTTTATACATAAAATCCCAAATCATGCAGAACTCCTCAAAAGGGGGGTATGGCTTATTCACAAGTGTGGCTCTTTCTCATTCAGGGTAGTATGAGGAAGTTTATGCTTGAAATATATGTAGAAATGGGTACATATGAAGGACAAAGCAGTGTTAACTTAGTTTGAGTGAAGGTATTCATTTTATACATAAAATCCCAAATCATGCAGAACGTATGAAAAGAAGCTTATTCTCGGATTCCTGATCCTTCAGTTTTGCTCTTTCTTCTACTGCAAAATACAATGTTGTTCTTTGTTGAAGTCGATCTAGACATTGATAAATATGATGGAAAAAGCAGTTTTAACTTGGTTTGAGTGAATGAATTCATTTTATACATAAAATCCGAAATCGTGCAGAACTCATGAAAATAAGCTTATTCTCGGATTCCTAAAACTTTTGATTTGCTCTTTCTTTTATTGCAAAGTACAACGTTGTTTTTTTGTTTAAATCTATCGAGACATTGATAAATATGAAGGTAAAAGCCGTTTTAACATAGTTTGAGTGAAGGAATTAATTTTATAGATAAAATCCCAAACCATGCAGAACTCCTCAAAAGGGTCGTATGGCTTAATCACAAGTTTGGCTCTTTCTCATTCAGGGTAGTATGAGAAAGTTTATGCTTGAAATATATGTAGAAATGGGTACATATGAAGGATAAAGCAGTGTTAACTTAGTTTGCGTGAAGGAATTCATTTTATACATAAAATCCGAAATCGTGCAGAACTCATGAAAATAAGCTTATTCTCGGATTCGGCAACGTTGTTTTTTGTTGAAATCTATCTAGACATTGATAAATACGAGCCGAAACTCTGCTGTCGCTTTTGATAATTTATGGTTGGGCATTCTTACCTTTTCTTACCCGCTTTTTACAAATTATGATCTTACATTCACACCTACTTGCAGTCGAACACCTTCTCATCCACTTATGATCATGTGCGGTTGGGCTTTTGCACCTTTTCTTACCCATTTTTCAGTAATTATGGGTGGACATTCAGACCTTCTTGCAGCCGAAAACCTCCGCTCCTCTTTTGATCATACATTGTCGGGCATTCACACCTTGTCTTACCCGCTTTTTACAAACTTTAGTCGGACATTCAAACCTTCTTGCAGCTGAACCACCTCCGCTCCCTGTTTTGATCATATATGGTCTGGCAATAGTACCTTTTCTTACCCGTTTGTAAGTAATTATGGCTGGACATTCACACCTACTTGCAGCCGAACACAACCTCTCCCGCTTTTGATGATATATGGTCCGGCATTCTTACCTTTTCTAACACATTTTTCAGCAATTATGGTCGGACATTCACACCTACTCACAGACGAACACCTCCGCTCCCACATTTGATAGTGTATAGTCGGGCATTCTCACCCTTTCTCAACAGCTTTTTGCAAATTATGATCTGATATTCACACCTACTTGCAGTCGAACAGCTCTGCTCCCGCTTTTGATTATGTTTGGTTGGATATTCGAACATTTTCTTAACTGCTTTTTACAAACTTTGGTCGGACGTTCACACCGTCTTGCAGCCGAACACCTCCGCTTCCGCTTTTGATGGTATATAGTCGGGCATTCGAGCCTTTTCTTACCTGCCTATTACTTACTATGGTTGGACATTCAAACCTTCTTGTAGCCGAACACATCCGCTCCTGCTTTTGATGATGTATGATTTGGCATTCGCACCTTTTCTTACCCATTTTTCAGTAATTTTTGGTCGGACATTCAGACCTTCTTGCACCTGAACACCTCTGCTCCCGCTTTTGATGGTGTATAGTCGGGCTTTCGAGCCTTTTCTTCCCCGATTTTTACAAATTGTGGTTTGACATTCAGACCTTGCAGCCGAAAACCTCCGCTCCCTCTTTTGATCATACATTGTCGGGCATTCGCCCCTTGTCTTACACGATTTTTACAAACTTTAGTCAGACATTCACACCTTGCAGCTGAACCACCTCCATTCCCTGTTTTGATCATGTGTGGTCTGGAAATACTACCTTTTCTTCCCCCGTTTGTGAGTAATTATGGCTGGACATTCACACCTACTTGCAGCCGAAAAACCACCTCTCCCGCTTTTGATGATGTATTGTCCGGCATTCTAGTCTTTTCTATCACATTTTTCAGCAATTATGATCTGACATTCACACCTACTTGCAGTCGAACAGCTCTGCTCCCGCTTTTGATTATGTTCGGTTGGATATTCAAACCTTTTCTTAACTGATTTTTACAAACTTTGGTCGGACGTTCACACCTTCTTGCAGCCGAACATCTCCGCTTCCGCTTTTGATGGTATATAATCGGGTATTCGAACCTTCTCTTACCCGCTTTTTACAAACCATGGTTAGACTTTCATACCTTCTTGTAGCTGAACAACTCCACTCCTGCTTTTGATGATTTATGGTTGGACATTCGCATCTTTTCCTACCCATTTTTCAGTAATTATGGGTGGATATTCACACCTTCTTGCAGCTGAACACCTCCTCTCCCGCTAATGATCATGTAAGGTTTGATATTCGAAAATTTTCTTTCATGTTTTAAAGCAATTATTAATGGACATTCACACCTACTTGCAGCCGAACACCACCTCTCCCGCTTTTGATGATGTATGGACCGGCATTCTTACCTTTTCTAACACATTTTTCAGCAATTATGGTTGGAGAATCACACCTACTCACAGCCGAACAACTCCGCTACCGCATTTGATGGTGTATAGTCGAGATTTCTCACCCTTTCTCATCAGCTTTTTGCAAATTATTCTCTGACATTCACACCTACTTGCAGTCGAACAGCTCTGCTCCCGCTTTTGATTATGTTTGGTTAGATATTCGAACCTTTTCTTAACTGCTTTTTCACAAACTTTGGTCGGACGTTCACACCTTGCAGCGGAACACCTCCGCTACCTCTTTTGATGGTGTATGTTCGGGCATTCGAACCTTTTCTTACCCGCTTTTTAAAACCAGGGTCGGACTTTCACACCTTTTAGTAGCCGAACAACTCCGCTCCCGCTATTGATTGTGTACAGTCGGGTATTTTAACCTTTTCTTACCCGCTTTTTACCAACTATGATCGGACATTCACACCTTCTTACAGCGGAACACCTCCGCTCCCTCTTTTGATGGTGTATGTTTGGGCATTCGAACCTTTTCTTACCCGCTTTTTACAAACTATGGTCGGACATTCAAACCTTCTTGTAGCCGAACAAATCCACTCGTGCATTTGATGATGTATGGTTGGGAATTCGCACCTTTTCTTACCCATTTTTCAGTAATTATGGGTGGACATTCACACCTTCTTGCAGCTGAACACCTCCTCTCCCGCTTATTATCATGTGCGGTTTGATATTCGAAAATTCTCTTTCATGTTTTCTAGCAATTATTGATGGACATTCAGACCTTCTTGCAGCTGAACACCTCCGCTCCAGCTTTTGATGGTGTATAGTCGGGCTTTCGAGCCTTTTCTTCCCCGGTTTTTACAAATTATGGTTGGACATTCAGACCTTCTTTCAGCCGAAAACCTCCGCTCCCTCTTTTTATCATACATTGTCGGGCATTCGCACCTTTTCTTACCCGCTTTTTACAAACCTTAGTCGGACATTAACACCTTCTTGCAGCTGAACCACCTCCGCTCCCTGTTTTGATCATGTATGGTCTGGCAATACTACCTTTTCTTACCCATTTGTGAGTAATTATGGCTGGACATTCACACCTACTTGCAGCCGAACACCACCTCTCCCGCTTTTGATGATGTATGGACCGGCATTCTTACCTTTTCTAACACATTTTTCAGCAATTATGGTTGGAGATTCACACCTACTCACAGCCGAACACCTCCGCTCCCGCATTTGATGGTGTATATTCGGGCATACGAACCTGTTCTTACCCGCTTTTTACAAACCATGGTCGGACTTTCACACCTTCTTGTAGCTGAACAACTCCGCTCCCTCTTTTGATTGTGTACAGTCGGGCATACAAACCTGTTCTTACCCGCTTTTTACAAACTATGGTCGGACATTCAAACCTTCTTGTAGCCGAACACATCCACTCCTGCTTTTGATGATGTATGGTTGGGCATTCGCACCTTTTCTTACCCATTTTTCAGTAATTATGGGTGGATATTCACACCTTCTTGCAGCGGAACACCTCCTCTCCCGCTTATGATTATGTGCGGTTTGATATTCGAAAATTTTCTTTCATGTTTTATAGCAATTATTGATGGACATTCATACCTTCTTGAAGCCGAAAACATCCACTCCTGCTTTTGATGATGTATGGTTGGGCATTCGAACCTACTTGTTGCCCGTTTTTCATTAATTATGGGTGGACATTCACACCTTGTCGCAGCCAAACACCTCCGCTCCCTGTTTTGATCATGTATGTTTTGACATTCGCACCTTTTCTCACCTGCTTTTTACTATTGTCGGCCAATCACAGCTTCCGCTCCACCATACTTGTATGGTAGGAAATTCTCACCCACTCTCATCCGAAGACCTCTCCTCCCGCTTTTGTTAATATTTAGTCGGGCATTCGAACCTTTTCTTACCCACTTTTTACAAATTATGGTCGAACATTCACACCTACTTGCAGCTGAATACTTCCGCTCCACCTTTTAGTGATGTATGGTTGGCATTTGCACCTTTTGTTACCCTCTTTTTATACTTATTGCTGAAGATTAAGTTGTTCTTTCTCAAACTACAATTTTTTTTTAATTGTTGAAACTTGATTTGAAGTGGATAAATAAGGAGGACAAACAGTTTTAAGTCACGCTGATAGAAGAAATTAATTTTATAGCAAAATCTGTATTTCGTCATATGTCGAGAGATGCTTATTGCTGAAGAAGTTCTTTCTCATTCTACAAAGTACAACGTTGTTTATCGTTGAAACTTGATTAGACATGAATAAATATGAAGGACAAAGCAGTCTTAACTTGGTTTGAGTTAATTAATTCGTTTTATAGGAGAATCCGAATTCGTGCTTATTTTCGGATTCCTGAAGAATGAGTCTGGTTCTTTCTCATAATACAAAGTTTGTTGTTTATTGTTGAAACTTCATCAGAAGTGAAGAAATAAATGAATGCCTATCAACAAATGTGGAATCTAAACTCTACTGCTTCCTCTAAAATAATTTCTTTTCTCAATTCAGAAATGTGTGTGTGTAAGTCACAACACCCGTGACACCAAAACGGCTTTCTTTTCTCTCTTTTCTCTACACTCTGCACTATGAGCACACACACCAAATCAGAAAGGCTTTTTTCTCTCTTTTCTACATTATGGACTGTGGGGACACAAAACCGCTCTCTCTTTTTTTTTTTATCGTGTGCCAGGGCGTTGTCTGACGTATTAGATTGTGCTTAAGATACGAATGGGTTTATCAGTCACATCAGAATCCATACATACTGATCCTCCCGTAATAAAATGGTCGGATCTTATCAAACACACTTTGTTTCTTGTGACAATCAAGTCAGCGAAACAGCGTATACACGTCAAGACACTGAATCAAGTTTGCCACAAGAACTCATAAGTTTGGCAGTATTGCTCTGCCATCAGCAATGATACACCCATTTTATTTTCGTGAGACATGTGCAAGCACCTGTTCATCTACTGTTCTATCACTATGAATTAGTGATCTATTATCAATAAGGATACTTCTACAACTACTATCAAAGTATGTCCGGACTTCTTATGTTGTCAGTTGCTATATATGAATAAGTGGGTAGCTACTGACAAGCATTAAGCATGTCACACAGCCCAAACATATAACATTTCAGGACACACCACACAGTTAACAACCACAGTGAAGTGTCAAAGCCCAAACATTCAACAGGACACTTACACAACACATTCAAATCAAACAGTCAGACAACATACAAGAACATATACCCCAGCCGGCATTGCTCCCTGCCTATTTTCCTACAGCTCACTATGTGTGCGCACACCTTTATTCACAAACTCTTCAACTTATACTCTTTTACCAAAGCTGCTACAGCTCGATTGGCCGAATACCCTTAGATCCTATTTCGGTGAATTTGACATCTGCCTTACATGTAACAGATTAGCGGTTTAGCAGTTTTAATTTAGTTTGAGTGAAGGAATTAATTTTATAGCAAAATCCGAAATCGTGAAGAACTCATGAAAGTAAGCTTATTCTCGGATTCCTGAAACTTTAGATTTGCTCTTTCTTTTACTGCAAAGTCATGGTAAGACATGGTAAATATGAAGGACAAAGCAGTTTTAACATAGTTTGAGTGAAGGAATTCATTTTATAGATAAAATCCCAAGAGTCTGCTGAGAAAAAGAGTGAATGCGAAGTAGACTTTAACACGGCTCTGGGAGCGAGCCGAGTGTGGGCTAACCGGGAGAATTGCTTGAAAGAAACGCGACACCAAATGAGCGGTCAGAACAAAGCCTCAATACGGTGTTCCCGTGGTGTTTTTGTTGCTGCCTTGTCGATTGCACAGGGGCAAGCGTTTCAACCAAGCAACGCTCACCATGGGGAAGGTGGCTATGGCAACTAGCCTGATGCCCTGCTCCCGCAGTGACGGATAATCGTACTCTGGTTTCTCTTCATAACATACAAGTCTTTCGCCTTTTACTAAAGACTTTCGTGGAGAGCAGCACTAATGAGTTGTTTCTATTTTTGGCAGGCTTTACCTTTGCGGGTGAAGCCCTTTCTGTCTGTGCAAAAGAAATCTTGTTACTGTGCAGAGTGACTTCTCTGAGTAGAGTCGCCTTACTTGTTGCGACTGTGCCGATGTTCGAAGCTGGAGTGCAAAGTTGTTGCTTGAATGGTGCTTGCTGGAGCGTGCGGGAGTGCAAAGTTATACCATTTAAAAGGGCTGAAGAGTGCTCAGTGCAGCAGGTGGGCGGAGGTGCAAAGTGACACTCTGGCCACCTATGGCCATAAAAAGAACAGGGGTGTTAGCGGACAAGTGCGCATTGTGCCAGGAAGGGCCTTCGGACGTTAACCAGTGGACAGTTGTCGCTTCTCGGCCTTTTGGCTAAGATCAAGTGTAGTATCTGTTCTTATCAGTTTAATATCTGATATGTCCTCTATACGAGAACTACATATTAAATGGATTTTTAGCAATAGGAGTTGAAAAAGTAGCTTGCTCCGTTCACTCCAAGCATTGACCCCGTACTGCAGTGCCGCTGGGAACGGTGCGCTCTTCTCTACTCTTGTGAAAAAGCAAACAGCGGTGCAGGATGCAAGTTTCAGGGAGCCCAAGATGAAACTTTCTTTTAGTCTGCTGAGAAAAGAGAGTGAATGCGAAGTAGACTTTAACACGGCTCTGGGAGCGAGCCGAGTGCAGGCTAACCGGGAGAATTGCTTGAAAGAAACGCCATACCAAATGAGCGGTCAGAACAAAGCCTCAATACGGTGTTCCCATTGTGTTTTTGTTGCTGCCGCTGTTTGCTTTTTCACAAGAGCGCACCTGTTGAGGGGGGGCCTGGGGGGGCCTGGGTGATTGTGGGTCTCAGGCCCGGGCTGCTGCGACTGGTGTGACCGGGTGGTTTGTTTGTTTGTTTTTTGTTGTTGTTTGTTTGTTTTTTGTAGAGGTCCTCCGGAGTGGGGTTGGGTTGAGTGGGGTGGGGCGGGATGGGTACCTTCTGGGGGTACAGTAGCTCCCAGAATATGGTCGCTGCAGGCCCCGAGCCTGGTGGACATCAGGCCCTCCTGTCCTGTGTTGGCTCCCTTTTAAAAAGTACAGAACTTAGAACAGGTCTAGTCCCTGGCTTTCGGCAGAACTGTCTTCTTTACTTTTTTTTTTTTTCCCCTTATCGTGTTCAGCATTATGGCAGCAGAATTGTAGTCTGAATACCTTTGATGCCAAACAGATTTGCTTTGCCAAGGGAAGTTTTATAAATGTAAAGCTCCCCTTGATTCCCATTTATTTATTTCTGTTTACAATATATGACATGTAATAGAACTGAACCGGACCGGGGGACAAGGAAAGAAGAAGAGGAAAGAAGAGAAAAACAGAACATACATCGCATACAACACAGCTGTGGATATAGATGACCTGAGACGACATGATAATACATCAACTGCTTAGCGACCATGCTACTGGACTAATGAATGTGGTTGTGTGTGTGTGAGAACATGCAACACCCATGGCACAGGACCTACATGATAACCGTGCTTAGTTATGAGTGTATAAGCGTACAGGGCCACAATCCACAGCCCCCCCAAGCAATCAGAAGCAGGCAGAGAGGGCCACAAGACCCAGGCCACCAGCAGCCCCCACAGAGCACAGAACCCAGGAAGCCCACCGCAGGGGCAACCACGCATCCACCCAGAAGACTGCAGAGGAAGCCCCCGGAAAGAGCCCCCATAAGCATAGGGCAGAGGCCCTCCGGGAGCCAGGGGCAACAGCCCACCGACGTCGCCAGGCCCCAGCCGCCCAGACATGGGCCGTGCACTGGATCCGGGCCCCAGGAGCCCGAGCGCCCCCAAACCCCCCGGCAGAGGCCCCACCCAATACCCAGGAGGGCCAAGCGCCCCAGACAGCCACACAGTGGGTCAGCGCCTGCCCCAGCACCCCTGGCCAAGTGCCCTGGGAGTCAAGACGTGCCCACAGGTGGGTGAAGTCGCGAGCAGCGGAGAGAGGCCACGCCGCCCCCCCCATCGGGAGAAGCACAGGCAGGCCAGGCGACAGCAAGTCCAAGATCCAGGCCCAATCATTACCACACACACTTTCATGTCCCATACATCCACACGTCCTCCCTCCCTCGACTCCGCTGGGGTGTAGTGCAGCGGGCACACCAGGGGGCCAGCAGCCCCCCAGCCACCACAGACCCCAAACCAGCAGAACAATTAATTAATCCTCCTGGCCCCTCCCGCCCCGAGCAGCAACCAGGAAGCAGGGGTGTGCGAAGAAGACCCCTCCCCTCACCCTTCTGGCTCTTCAATATTTTCTAATAGTGAGCAATTAAAATTGAGGGGCAGCCAAACTTGTAGAACTGGGAGCGTGGCCCTCTGGGCAGCCTACATACCTAAAGAGCCCCGCCCACCAGATGCCACTCAGTGTAACCACCCCCCAAGACCTAATGTGTGTGTGTGAGTGTGTTTGATAAGTAGTAATGTCTAAGGTGTAATTAAAACATGGGTGGGAACTGCAGAGTGCAACTACTGCAGAGTCCACTACACCCCACCGAACACACACGTCCCCAAAACCCTTCATGTGTGAGTGTGTGCTGTGTACAGGAGCCAGAAGGGAGAGAGGTATGGGGATATACACTGGGGGCAGCCAGGGACTGGCTGCAATAGGCATCCCCGCTACCAGGGAGCCAACACAGGACAGGAGGGCCTGATGTCCACCAGGCTCGGGGCCTGCAGCGACCATATTCTGGGAGCTACTGTACCCCCAGAAGGTACCCATCCCGCCCCACCCCACTCAACCCAACCCCACTCCGGAGGACCTCTACAAAAAACAAACAAACAACAACAACAAACAAACCACCCGGTCACACCAGTCGCAGCAGCCCGGGCCTGAGACCCACCATCACCCAGGCCCCCCCAGGCCCCCCCTCAACAGGTGCGCTCTTGTGAAAAAGCAAACAGCGGCAGCAACAAAAACACAACGGGAACACCGTATTGAGGCTTTGTTCTGACCGCTCATTTGGTATGGCGTTTCTTTCAAGCAATTCTCCCGGTTAGCCCACACTCGGCTCGCTCCCAGAGCCGTGTTAAAGTCTACTTCGCATTCACTCTCTTTTCTCAGCAGACTCTTGGGATTTTATCTATAAAATGAATTCCTTCACTCAAACTATGTTAAAACTGCTTTGTCCTTCATATTTACCATGTCTAGAAAGATTTAAACAAAAAAAAAAAACAACGTTGTACTTTGCAGTAAAAGAAAGAGCAAATCTAAAGTTTCAGGAATCCGAGAATAAGCTTACTTTCATGAGTTCTTCACGATTTCGGATTTTGCTATAAAATGAATTCCTTCACTCAAACTAAATTAAAACTGCTAAACCGCTAATCTGTTACATGTAAGGCAGATGTCAAATTCACCGAAATAGGATCTAAGGGTATTCGGCCAATCGAGCTGTAGCAGCTTTGGTAAAAGAGTATAAGTTGAAGAGTTTGTGAATAAAGGTGTGCGCACACATAGTGAGCTGTAGGAAAATAGGCAGGGAGCAATGCCGGCTGGGGTATATGTTCTTGTATGTTGTCTGACTGTTTGATTTGAATGTGTTGTGTAAGTGTCCTGTTGAATGTTACATGTTTGGGCTTTGACACTTCACTGTGGTTGTTAACTGTGTGGTGTGTCCTGAAATGTTATATGTTTGGGCTGTGTGACATGCTTAATGCTTGTCAGTAGCTACCCACTTATTCATATATAGCAACTGACAACATAAGAAGTCTGGACATACTTTGATAGTAGTTGTAGAAGTATCCTTATTGATAATAGATAAACTAATTCATAGTGATAGAACAGTAGATGAACAGGTGCCTGCACATGTCTCACGAAAATAAAATGGGTGTATGATTGCTGACGGCAGAGCAATACTGCCAAACTTATGAGTTCTTGTGGCAAACTTGATTCAGTGTCTTGACGTGTATACGCTGTTTCGCTGACTTGATTGTCACAAGAAACAAAGTGTGTTTGATAAGATCCGACCATTTTATTACGGGAGGATCAGTATGTATGGATTCTGATGTGACTGATAAACCCATTCGTATCGTAAGCATAATCTAATACGTGAGACAACGCCCTGGCACACAATCAAAAAAAAAAAGAGAGAGCGGTTTTGTGTCCCCACAGTCCATAATGTAGAAAAGAGAGAAAAAAGCCTTTCTGATTTGGTGTGTGTGCTCACAGTGCAGAGTGTAGAGAAAAGAGAGAAAAGAAAGCCGTTTTGGTGTCACGGGTGTTGTGACTTACACACACACATTTCTGAATTGAGAAAGGAAATTATTTTAGAGGAAGCACTAGAGTTTAGATCCCACATTTGTTGATAGGCATTCATTTATTTCTTCACTTCTGATGAAGTTTCAACAATAAACAACAAACTTTGTATTATGAGAAAGAACCAGACTCATTCTTCAGGAATCCGAAAATAAGCTCTATTTTACGAGTTATGCACGAATTCGGATTCTCCTATAAAACGAATTCCTTAACTCTAACCAAGTTAAGACTGCTTTGTCCTTCATATTTATTCATGTCTAATCAAGTTTCAACGATAAACAACGTTGTACTTTGTAGAATGAGAAAGAACTTCTTCAGCAATAAGCATCTCTCGACATATGACGAAATACAGATTTTGCTATAAAATTAATTCCTTCTATCAGCCTGACTTAAAACTGTTTGTCCTCCTTATTTATCCACTTCAAATCAAGTTTCAACAATTAAAAAAATGTTGTAGTTTGAGAAAAAACAACTTAATCTTAAGCAATCAGTAGGGTAAGAAAGGGTAAGAAAAAGTGCAAATGCCAACCATACATCACTAAAAGGTGGAGCGGAAGTATTCGGCTGCAAGTAGGTGCGAATGCCTGACAATGTATGATCAAAAGAGGGAGCGGGGGTTTTCGGCTGCAAGGTCTGAATGTCCAACCATAATTTGTAAAAACCGGGGAAGAAAAGGCTCGAAAGCCCGACTATACACCATCAAAAGCGGGAGCGGAGGTGTTCGGCTGCAAGTAGGTGTGAATGTTCGACCATAATTTGTAAAAAGCGGGTAAGAAAAGGTTAAATTACCCGACTGTACACAATCAAAAGAGGGAGCGGAGTTGTTCAGCTAAGAGAAGGTGTGAAAGTCCGACCTTGGTTTGTAAAAAGCGGGTAAGAAAAGGTTCGTATGCCCGAATATACACCATCAAAAGCGGAAGCGGAGGTGTTCGGCTGCAAGATATTGTGAACGTCCGACCAAAGTTTGTAAAAAGCAGTTAAGAAAAGGTTTGAATATCTAACCAAACATAAGAATGAGTCTTTTCCGCTGTAGAATGCCCGACTATAGACCATCAAATGCGGGAGCGGAGGTGTTCGGCTCTGAGTAGGTGTGAATGTCCGACCATAATTGCTGAAGAATGTGTTAGAAAAGGTAAGAAAGCTGGACCATACATCATCAAAAGCGGTAGAGGTGGTGTTCGGCTGCAAAAAGGTGTGACTGTTCGACTAAAGTTTGTAAAAAGTGGGTAAGACAAGGTGCGAATGCCTGACAATGTATGATCAAAAGCGGGAGTGGAGGTGTTCAGCTGAAAGAAGGTCTACATGTCCATCAATAATTGCTAGAAAACATTAAAGAAACTTTTCGAAAATCAAACCGCACATGATCATAAGTGGGATAGGAGGTGTTCAGCTGCAAGGTGTGAATGTCCACCCATAATTCCTGAAAAATGGGCAAAAAAAAGGTGTGAATGCCCAACCATACATCATCAAAAGCAGGAGTGGAAGTGTTCGGCTACAAGAAGGTGTGAACGTCCAACCAAAATATGTAAAAAGAAGTTAAGAAAAGGTTCGATTATCCAACCAAACATAATCAAAAGCGGGAGCAGAGCTGTTCGACTGCAAGTAGGTGTGAATGTCAGATCATAATTTGCAAAAAGCTGATGAGAAAGGGTGAGTATGCCCGACTATACATCATCAAATGCGGGAGCGGAGTTGTTCGGCTGTGAGTAGGTGTGAATCTCCGACCATAATTGCTGAAAAATGTGTTAGAAAAGGTAAGAATGCCGGTCCATACATCATCAAAAGCGAGAGAGGTTGTGTTCGGCTGCAAGTAGGTGTGAATGTCCAGCCATAATTACTCACAAACGGGTAAGAAAAGGTAGTATTGCCAGACCATATATGATCAAAACAGGGAGCGGAGGTGGTTCAGCTGCAAGAAGGTTTGAATGTCCGAATAAAGTTCAAATATATTAACAAAAGCGGGAGGAGAGGTCTTCGGATGAGAGTGGTTGAAAATTTCCAACCATAATGTATAAAATGCGGTGAAAAAAAGGTGTGATAGAACACTAAAAGGTGGAGCGGAAGTGTTCGGCTGCAAGAAGGTGTGAATGTCCGACTATATTTGGTGAAAAGCAGGTGAAGCAAGGTCTGAATGCCCAACCTTACATCATCAAAAGCGAGATCAGAGGTGTTTGGCTGCAAGAAGGCCATAGTTTGCCAAAAGCGGGTAAGGTGCGAATGTCCGACTAAATATCAACAAAATTTGGGGCGGAGGTCTTCGGATGCAAGTGGGTGTGAATGTCCGACTATATTTGGTGAAAAGCAGGTGAAGCAAGGTCTGAATGCCCAACCTTACATATTCAAAAGCGAGATCAGAGGTGTTGGGCTGCAAGAAGGCCATAGTTTGCCAAAAGCGGGTAAGGTGCGAATGACCGACTAAATATCAACAAAAGTGGGGGCGGAGGTCTTCGGATGCAGGTGGGTGTGAATATCCCACCATACAAGTATGGTGGAGAGGAAGCTGTGAATGGCCGACCATAGTAAAAGGCGGGTGAGAGAAGGTGCGAATGTCAAACCATACATAATCAAAACAGGGAGCGGAGGTGTTCTGATGTAAGAAGGTGTGAATGTCCAACCATAGTTGGTAAAAAGCGGGTAAGAAAAGGTTAAAATACCCGACTGTACACAATCAATAGCAGGAGTGGAAGTGTTCGGCTACAAGAAGGTGTGAACGTCCAACCAAAGTTTGTAAAAAGCAGTTAAGAAAAGGTTCGAATATCCAACCATACATAATCAAAAGCGGGAGCAGAGCTGTTCGACTGCAAGTAGGTGTGAATGTCAGATCATAATTTGCAAAAAGCTGATGAGAAAGGGTGAGAATGCCCGACTATACACCATCAAATGCGGTAGCGGAGTTGTTCGGCTGTGAGTAGGTGTGAATCTCCAACCATAATTGCTGAAAAATGTGTTAGAAAAGGTAAAAATGCCGGTCCATACATAATGAAAATCGGGAGAGGTGGTGTTCAGCTGCAAGAAGGTCTAAATGTCCATCAATAATTGCTAGAAAACATGAAAGAAAATTTTCGAAAATCAAACCACACATGATCATAAGTGGGAGAGGAGGTGTTCAGCTGCAAGAAGGTGTGAATGTCCACCCATAATACCTGAAAAATGGGTAAAAAAAAGGTGTGAATGCCCAACCATACATCATCAAAAGCAGGAGTGGAAGTGTTCGGCTACAAGAAGGTGTGAACGTCCAACCAAAGTTTGTAAAAAGCAGTTAAGAAAAGGTTAGAATATCCAACCATACATAATCAAAAGCGGGAGCAGAGCTGTTCAACTACAAGTAGGTGTGAATGTCAGATCATAATTTGCAAAAACCTGATGAGAAAGGGTGAGAATGCCCGACTATACACCATCAAATGCGGGAGCGGAGTTGTTCGGCTGTGAGTAGGTGTGAATCTCCGACCATAATTGCTGAAAAATGTGTTAGAAAAGGTAAGAATGCCGGTCCATACATCATCAAATGCGGGAGAGGTTGTGTTCGGCTGCAAGTAGGTGTGAATGTCCAGCCATAATTACTCACAAACGGGTAAGAAAAGGTAGTATTGCCAGACCATATATGATCAAAACAGGGAGCGGAGGTGGTTCAGCTGCAAGAAGGTTTGAATGTCCGAATAAAGTTCAAATATATTAACAAAAGCGGGAGGAGAGGTCTTCGGGTGAGAGTGGTTGAAAATTTCCAACCATAATGTATAAAATGCGGTGAAAAAAAGGTGTGATAGAACACTAAAAGGTGGAGCGGAAGTGTTCGGCTGCAAGAAAGTGTGAATGTCCGACTATATTTGGTGAAAAGCAGGTGAAGCAAGGTCTGAATGCCCAACCTTACATCATCAAAAGCGAGATCAGAGGTGTTTGGCTGCAAGAAGGCCATAGTTTGCCAAAAGCGGGTAAGGTGCGAATGTCCGACTAAATATCAACAAAATTTGGGGCGGAGGTCTTCGGATGCAAGTGGGTGTGAATGTCCGACTATATTTGGTGAAAAGCAGGTGAAGCAAGGTCTGAATGCCCAACCTTACATCATCAAAAGCGAGATCAGAGGTGTTGGGCTGCAAGAAGGCCATAGTTTGCCTAAAGCGTGTAAGGTGCGAATGACCGACTAAATATCAACAAAAGTGGGGGCGGAGGTCTTCGGATGCAGGTGGGTGTGAATATCCCACCATACAAGTATGGTGGAGAGGAAGCTGTGAATGGCCGACCATAGTAAAAGGCGGGTGAGAGAATGTGCGAATGTCAAACCATACATAATCAAAACAGGGAGCGGAGGTGTTCTGCTGTAAGAAGGTGTGAATGTCCAACCATAGTTGGTAAAAAGCGGGTAAGAAAAGGTTAAAATACCCGACTGTACACAATCAATAGCGGGAGCGGAGTTGTTCGGCTACTAAAAGGTGTGAAAGTCCGACCATGGTTTGTAAAAAGCGGGTAAGAAAAGGTGCGAATGCCCGACAATGTATGATCAAAAGAGGGAGTGGAGGTTTTCGGCTGCAAGAAGGTCTGAATGTCCAACCATAATTTGTAAAAACCGGGGAAGAAAAGGCTCGAAAGCCCGACTATACACCATCAAAAGTGGGAGCGGAGGTGTTCAGCTGCAACACGGTCTGAATGTCCATCAATAATTGCTAGAAAACATGAAAGAAAATTTTCGAATATCAAACTGCACATGATCATAAGCGGGAGAGGAGGTGTTCAGCTGCAAGAAGGTGTGAATGTCTACCCATAATTACTGAAAAATAGGTAAGAAAAGGTGCGAATGCCTAACCATACATCATCAAAAGAGGGAGCGGAGGTGTTCCGCTGTAAGACGGTGTGAATGTCCGACCATAGATGGTAAAAAGCGGGTAAGAAAAGGTTAAATTACCCGACTGTACACAATCAAAAGAGGGAGCGGAGTTGTTCAGCTAAGTGAAGGTGTGAAAGTCCGACCTTGGTTTGTAAAAAGCGGGTAAGAAAAGGTTCGTATGCCCGAATATATACACCATCAAAAGCGGAAGCGGAGGTGTTCGGCTGCAAGATATTGTGAACGTCCGACCAAAGTTTGTAAAAAGCAGTTAAGAAAAGGTTCGAATATCTAACCAAACATAATCAAAAGCGGGAGCAGAGCTGTTCAACTGGAAGTAGGTGTGAATGTCAGATCATAATTTGCAAAAAGCTGATGAGAAAGGGTGAGAATGCCCGACTATACACCATCAAATTGCGGTAGGGGATTATTCGGCTGTGAGTAGGTGTGAATCTCCAACCATAATTGCTGAAAAATGTGTTAGAAAAGGTAAAAATGCCGGTCCATACATAATCAAAATCGCGAGAGGTGGTGTTCGGCTGCAAGAAGGTCTAAATGTCCATCAATAATTGCTAGAAAACATGAAAGAAAATTTCCGAAAATCAAACCACACATGATCATAAGTGGGAGAGGAGGTGTTCAGCTGCAGGATTGTGTGAATGTCCACCCATAATACCTGAAAAATGGGTGAAATAAAGGTGCGAATGCCCAACCATACATCATCAAAAGCAGGAGTGCATGTGTTCGGCTACAAGAAGGTGTGAACGTCCAACCAAAGTTTGTAAAAAGCAGTTAAGAAAAGGTTCGAATATCCAACCATACATAATCAAAAGCGGGAGCAGAGCTCTTCGACTGCAAGTAGGTGTGAATGTCAGATCATAATTTGCAAAAAGCTGATGAGAAAGGGTGAGAATGCCCGACTATACACCATCAAATGCGGTAGCGGAGTTGTTCGGCTGTGAGTAGGTGTGAATCTCCAACCATAATTGCTGAAAAATGTGTTAGAAAAGGTAAGAATGCCGGTCCATACATCATCAAAAGCGAGAGAGGTTGTGTTCGGCTGCAAGTAGGTGTGAATGTCCAGCCATAATTACTCACAAACGGGTAAGAAAAGGTAGTATTGCCAGACCATATATGATCAAAACAGGGAGCGGAGGTGGTTCAGCTGCAAGAAGGTTTGAATGTCCGAATAAAGTTCAAATATATTAACAAAAGCGGGAGGAGAGGTCTTCGGATGAGAGTGGTTGAAAATTTCCAACCATAATGTATAAAATGCGGTGAAAAAAAGGTGTGATAGAACACTAAAAGGTGGAGCGGAAGTGTTCGGCTGCAAGAAAGTGTGAATGTCCGACTATATTTGGTGAAAAGCAGGTGAAGCAAGGTCTGAATGCCCAACCTTACATCATCAAAAGCGAGATCAGAGGTGTTTGGCTGCAAGAAGGCCATAGTTTGCCAAAAGCGGGTAAGGTGCGAATGTCCGACTAAATATCAACAAAATTTGGGGCGGAGGTCTTCGGATGCAAGTGGGTGTGAATGTCCGACTATATTTGGTGAAAAGCAGGTGAAGCAAGGTCTGAATGCCCAACCTTACATCATCAAAAGCGAGATCAGAGGTGTTGGGCTGCAAGAAGGCCATAGTTTGCCAAAAGCGGGTAAGGTGCGAATGACCGACTAAATATCAACAAAAGTGGGGGCGGAGGTCTTCGGATGCAGGTGGGTGTGAATATCCCACCATACAAGTATGGTGGAGAGGAAGCTGTGAATGGCCGACCATAGTAAAAGGCGGGTGAGAGAATGTGCGAATGTCAAACCATACATAATCAAAACAGGGAGCGGAGGTGTTCTGCTGTAAGAAGGTGTGAATGTCCAACCATAGTTGGTAAAAAGCGGGTAAGAAAAGGTTAAAATACCCGACTGTACACAATCAATAGCGGGAGCGGAGTTGTTCGGCTACTAAAAGGTGTGAAAGTCCGACCATGGTTTGTAAAAAGCGGGTAAGAAAAGGTGCGAATGCCCGACAATGTATGATCAAAAGAGGGAGTGGAGGTTTTCGGCTGCAAGAAGGTCTGAATGTCCAACCATAATTTGTAAAAACCGGGGAAGAAAAGGCTCGAAAGCCCGACTATACACCATCAAAAGTGGGAGAGGAGGTGTTCAGCTGCAAGAAGGTGTGAATGTCTACCCATAATTACTGAAAAATAGGTAAGAAAAGGTGCGAATGCCTAACCATACATCATCAAAAGAGGGAGCGGAGGTGTTCCGCTGTAAGACGGTGTGAATGTCCGACCATAGATGGTAAAAAGCGGGTAAGAAAAGGTTAAATTACCCGACTGTACACAATCAAAAGAGGGAGCGGAGTTGTTCAGCTAAGTGAAGGTGTGAAAGTCCGACCTTGGTTTGTAAAAAGCGGGTAAGAAAAGGTTCGTATGCCCGAATATATACACCATCAAAAGCGGAAGCGGAGGTGTTCGGCTGCAAGATATTGTGAACGTCCGACCAAAGTTTGTAAAAAGCAGTTAAGAAAAGGTTCGAATATCTAACCAAACATAATCAAAAGCGGGAGCAGAGCTGTTCAACTGGAAGTAGGTGTGAATGTCAGATCATAATTTGCAAAAAGCTGATGAGAAAGGGTGAGAATGCCCGACTATACACCATCAAATGCGGTAGCGGAGTTGTTCGGCTGTGAGTAGGTGTGAATCTCCAACCATAATTGCTGAAAAATGTGTTAGAAAAGGTAAAAATGCCGGTCCATACATAATGAAAATCGGGAGAGGTGGTGTTCAGCTGCAAGAAGGTCTAAATGTCCATCAATAATTGCTAGAAAACATGAAAGAAAATTTTCGAAAATCAAACCACACATGATCATAAGTGGGAGAGGAGGTGTTCAGCTGCAAGAAGGTGTGAATGTCCACCCATAATACCTGAAAAATGGGTAAAAAAAAGGTGTGAATGCCCAACCATACATCATCAAAAGCAGGAGTGGAAGTGTTCGGCTACAAGAAGGTGTGAACGTCCAACCAAAGTTTGTAAAAAGCAGTTAAGAAAAGGTTAGAATATCCAACCATACATAATCAAAAGCGGGAGCAGAGCTGTTCAACTGCAAGTAGGTGTGAATGTCAGATCATAATTTGCAAAAAGCTGATGAGAAAGGGTGAGAATGCCCGACTATACACCATCAAATGCGGTAGCGGAGTTGTTCGGCTGTGAGTAGGTGTGAATCTCCAACCATAATTGCTGAAAAATGTGTTAGAAAAGGTAAAAATGCCGGTCCATACATAATGAAAATCGGGAGAGGTGGTGTTCAGCTGCAAGAAGGTCTAAATGTCCATCAATAATTGCTAGAAAACATGAAAGAAAATTTTCGAAAATCAAACCACACATGATCATAAGTGGGAGAGGAGGTGTTCAGCTGCAAGAAGGTGTGAATGTCCACCCATAATACCTGAAAAATGGGTAAAAAAAAGGTGTGAATGCCCAACCATACATCATCAAAAGCAGGAGTGGAAGTGTTCGGCTACAAGAAGGTGTGAACGTCCAACCAAAGTTTGTAAAAAGCAGTTAAGAAAAGGTTAGAATATCCAACCATACATAATCAAAAGCGGGAGCAGAGCTGTTCAACTGCAAGTAGGTGTGAATGTCAGATCATAATTTGCAAAAAGCTGATGAGAAAGGGTGAGAATGCCCGACTATACACCATCAAATGCGGTAGCGGAGTTGTTCGGCTGTGAGTAGGTGTGAATCTCCAACCATAATTGCTGAAAAATGTGTTAGAAAAGGTAAAAATGCCGGTCCATACATAATCAAAATCGGGAGAGGTGGTGTTCAGCTGCAAGGTCTAAATGTCCATCAATAATTGCTAGAAAACATGAAAGAAAATTTTCGAAAATCAAACCACACATGATCATAAGTGGGAGAGGAGGTGTTCAGCTGCAAGAAGGTGTGAATGTCCACCCATAATACCTGAAAAATGGGTAAAAAAAAAGGTGCGAATGCCCAACCATACATTATCAAAAGCAGGAGTGCATGTGTTCGGCTACAAGAAGGTGTGAACGTCCAACCAAAGTTTGTAAAAAGCAGTTAAGAAAAGGTTCGAATATCCAACCATACATAATCAAAAGCGGGAGCAGAGCTGTTCAACTGCAAGTAGGTGTGAATGTCAGATCATAATTTGCAAAAAGCTGATGAGAAAGGGTGAGAATGCCCGACTATACACCATCAAATGCGGGAGCGGAGTTGTTCGGCTGTGAGTAGGTGTGAATCTCCGACCATAATTGCTGAAAAATGTGTTAGAAAAGGTAAGAATGCCGGTCCAGACATCATCAAAAGCGAGAGAGGTTGTGTTCGGCTGCAAGAAGGTGTGAATGTCCAGCCATAATTACTCACAAACGGGTAAGAAAAGGTACTATTGCCAGACCATATATGATCAAAACAGGGAGCGGAGGTGGTTCAGCTGCAAGAAGGTTTGAATGTCCGACTAAAGTTTGTAAAAAGCGGGTAAGACAAGGTGTGAATGCCCCACAATGTATGATCAAAAGAGGAGCGGAGGTTTTCGGCTGCAAGAAGGTCTGAATGTCCACCCATAATTACTGAAAAATGGGTAAGAAAAGGTTTGAAAGCCCAACCGCACATGATCATAAGTGGATGAGAAGGTGTTCGACTGCAAGTAGGTGTGAATGTAAGATCATAATTTGTAAAAAGCGGGTAAGAAAAGGTAAGAATGCCCAACCATAAATTATCAAAAGCGGCAGCAGAGTTTCGGCTGGTATTTATCAATGTCTAGATAGATTTCAACAAAAAACAACGTTGTACTTTGCAGTAAAAGAAAGCGCAAATCAAAAGTTTTAGGAATCAAAGAATAAGCTTATTTTCATGAGTTCTGCACAATTTCGGATTTTATGTATAAAATGAATTTCTTCACGCAAACTAAGTTAACACTGCTTTGTCCTTCATATGTACCCATTTCTACATATATTTCAAGCATAAACTTCCTCATATTACCCTGAATGAGAAAGAGCCACACTTGTGATTAAGCCATACCTCCCTTTTGAGGAGTTCTGCATGATTTTGGATTTTATCTATAAAATTAATTCCTTCACTCAAACTATGTTAAAACGGCTTTTACCTTCATATTTATCAATGTCTCGATAGATTTAAACAAAAAAACAACGTTGTACTTTGCAATAAAAGAAAGAGCAAATCAAAAGTTTTAGGAATCCGAGAATAAGCTTATTTTCATGAGTTCTGCACGATTTCGGATTTTATGTATAAAATGAATTCATTCACTCAAACCAAGTTAAAACTGCTTTTTCCTTCATATTTATCAATGTCTAGATCGACTTCAACAAAGAACAACATTGTATTTTGCAGTAGAAGAAAGAGCAAAACTGAAGGATCAGGAATCCGAGAATAAGCTTCTTTTCATACGTTCTGCATGATTTGGGATTTTATGTATAAAATGAATTCCTTCACTCAAACTAAGTTAACACTGCTTTGTCCTTCATATGTACCCATTTCTACATATATTTCAAGCATGAACTTCCTCATACTACCCTGAATGAGAAAGAGCCACACTTGTGATTAAGCCATACGCCCCTTTTGAGGAGTTCTGAATGATTTGGGATTTTATCTATAAAATCAATTCCTTCACTCAAACTATGTTAAAACGGCTTTTACCTTCATATTTATCAATGTCTCGATAGATTTCAACAAAAAAACAACGTTGTACTTTGCAGTAAAAGAAAGAGCCAATCAAAAGTTTTAGGAATCCGAGAATAAGCTTATTTTCATGAGTTCTGCACGATTTCGGATTTTATGTATAAAATGAATTCCTTCACGCAAACTAAGTTAACACTGCTTTGTCCTTCATATGTACCCATTTCTACATATATTTCAAGCATAAACTTCCTCATACTACCCTGAATGAGAAAGAGCCACACTTGTGATTAAGCCATACGCCCCTTTTGAGGAGTTCTGCATGGTTTGGGATTTTATCTTTAAAATTAATTCCTTCACTTAAACTATGTTAAAACGGCTTTTACCTTCATATTTATCAATGTCTCGATAGATTTAAACAAAAAAACAACGTTGTACTTTGCAATAAAAGAAAGAGCAAATAAAAAGTTTTAGGAATCCGAGAATAAGCTTATTTTCATGAGTTCTGCACGATTTCGGATTTTATGTATAAAATGAATTCATTCACTCAAACCAAGTTAAAACTGCTTTTTCCTTCATATTTATCAATGTCTAGATCGACTTCAACAAAGAACAACATTGTATTTTAACCTTTTCTTACCCGCTTTTTACCAACTATGGTCGGACATTCACACCGTCTTACAGCGGAACACCTCTGCTCCCGCTTTTGATGGTGTATAGTCGGGCATTCGAACCTTTTCTTACGCGCTTTTTACAAACTATGGTGGGACATTCAAACCTTCTTGTATCCGAAAACCTCCGCTCTCTCTTTTGATCATACATTGTCGGACATTCGCACCTTTTCTTACCCGCTTTTTACAAACCATGGTCGGACTTTCACATCTTCTTGTAGCCGAACACATCCGCTCCCGCTATTGATTGTGTACAGTCGGGTATTTTAACCTTTTCTTACCCGCTTTTTACCAAGTATGGTCGGACATTCACACCTTCGTACAGCGGAACACCTCCGCTCCCTCTTTTGATGGTGTATGTTCGGGCATTCAAACCTTTTCTTACCCGCTTTTTCCAAACTATGGTCGGCTATTCACAGCTTCCTCTCCACCATACTTGTATGGTGGGATATTCACACCCACTTGCATCCGAAGCCCTCTGCCCCAAATTTTGTTGATATTTAGTCGGATATTCGCACCTTACCCGCTTTTGGCAAACTATGGCCTTCTTGCAGCCAAACACCTCTGATCTCGCTTTTGATGATGTAAGGTTGGGCATTCAGACCTTGCTTCACCTGCTTTTCACCAAATATAGTCGGACATTCACACCTTCTTGCAGCCGAACACTTCCGCTCCACCTTTTAGTGTTCTATCACACCTTTTTTTCACCGCATTTTATACATTATGGTCGGAAATTTTCAACCAATCTCATCCGAAGACCTCTCCTCCCGCTTTTGTTAATATATTTGAACTTTAGTCGGACATTCAAACCTTCTTGCAGCTGAACCACCTCCGCTCCCTGTTTTGATCATATATGGTCTGGCAATACTACCTTTTCTTACCCGTTTGTGAGTAATTATGGCTGGACATTCACACCTACTTGCAGCCGAACACAACCTCTCTCGCTTTTGATGATGTATGGACCGGCATTCTTACCTTTTCTAACACATTTTTCAGCAATTATGGTCGGAGATTCACACCTACTCACAGCCGAACAACTCCGTTCCCGCATTTGATGGTGTATAGTCGGGCATTCTCACCCTTTCTCATCAGCTTTTTGCAAATTATGATCTGACATTCACACCTACTTGCTGTCGAACAGCTCTGCTCCCGCTTTTGATTATGTTTGGTTGGATATTTGAACCTTTTCTTAACTTCTTTTTACATATTTTGGTTGGACGTTCACACCTTCTTGTAGCCGAACACTTCCACTCCTGCTTTTGATGATGTATGGTTAGGCATTCACACCTTTTTTTTGCCCATTTTTCAGGAATTATGGGTGGAGATTCACACCTTGCAGCTGAACACCTCCTATCCCACTTATGATCATGTGCGGTTTGATTTTCGAAAAGTTTCTTTCATGTTTTCTAGCAATTATTGATGGACATGTAGACCTTCTTGCAGCTGAACACCTCCACTCCCGCTTTTGATCATACATTGTCAGGCATTCGCACCTTGTCTTACCCACTTTTTACAAACGTTAGTCGAACAGTCACACCTTTTTGCAGCCGAACACCACCTCTCCCGCTTTTGATGATGTATGGTCCAGCATTCTTACCTTTTCTAACACATTCTTCAGCAATTATGGTCGGACATTCACACCTACTCATAGCCGAGCACCTCCGCTCCCGCATTTGATGGTGTATAGTCGGGCATTCTCACCCTTTCTCATCAGCTTTTTACAAATTATGATCTGACATTCACACCTACTTGCAGTCGAACAGCTCTGCTCCCGCTTTTGATTATGTTTGGTTGGATATTCGAACCTTTTCTTAACTTCTTTTTACATATTTTGGTCGGACATTCACACCTACTCAGAGCCGAACACCTCCGCTCCCGCATTTGATGGTGTATAGTCGGGCATTCTCACCCTTTCTCATCAGCTTTTTACAAATTATGATCTGACATTCACACCTACTTGCAGTCGAACAGCTCTGCTCCCGCTTTTGATTATGTTTGGTTGGATATTCAAACCTTTTCTTAACTTCTTTTTACATATTTTGGTTGGACGTTCACACCTTCTTGTAGCCGAACACTTCCACTCCTGCTTTTGATGATGTATGGTTGGGCATTCACACCTTTTTTTTGCCCATTTTTCAGGAATTATGGGTGGACATTCACACCTTGCAGCTGAACACCTCCTATCCCACTTATGATCATGTGCGGTTTGATTTTCGAAAAGTTTCTTTCATGTTTTCTAGCAATTATTGATGGACATGTAGACCTTCTTGCAGCTGAACACCTCCGCTCCCGCTTTTGATCATACATTGTCAGGCATTCGCACCTTGTCTTACCCACTTTTTACAAACTTTAGTCGAACAGTCACACCTTTTTGCAGCCGAACACCACCTCTCCCGCTTTTGATGATGTATGGTCCAGCATTCTTACCTTTTCTAACACATTCTTCAGCAATTATGGTCGGATATTCACACCTACTCAGAGCCGAACACCTCCGCTCCCGCATTTGATGGTGTATAGTCGGGCATTCTCACCCTTTCTCATCAGCTTTTTACAAATTATGATCTGACATTCACACCTGCTTTTGATAATGTATTGTTAGGCATTCGCACCTTTTTTTTACCCATTTTTCTTGAATTATGGGTAGACATTCACACCTTCTTGCAGCCGAACACCTCCTCTCCCGCTTATGATCATGTGCGGTTTGATATTCGAAAATTTACTTTCTTGTTTTAAAGCAATTATTGATGGACATTCAAACCTTCTTTTTGATGGTGTATAGTCGGGCTTTCGAGCCTTTTCTTCCCGGTTTTTACAAACCATGGTCGGACTTTCACACCTTCTTGTAGCCGAACAACTCCGCTCCCGCTATTGATTGTGTACAGTCGGGTATTTTAACCTTTTCTTACCCGCTTTTTACAGACTATGGTTGGACATTCACACCTTCTTACAGCAGAACACCTCCGCTCCTTCTTTTGATTATGTATGGTTTGACATTCGCACCTTCTCTCACCCGCCTTTTACTATGGTCGGCCATTCACAGCTTCCTCTCCACCATACTTGTATGGTGGGATATTCACACCCACTTGCATCCGAAGACCTCCGCCCCCACTTTTGTTGATATTTAGTCGGTCATTCGCACCTTACCCGCTTTTGGCAAACTATGGCCTTCTTGCAGCCAAACACCTCTGATCTCGCTTTTGATGATGTAAGGTTGGGCATTCAGACCTTGCTTCACCTGCTTTTCACCAAATATAGTCGGACATTCACACCTTCTTGCAGCCGAACACTTCCGCTTTTAGTGTTCTATGAGGCATTCACATATATTTTTTCACCGTATTTTATAGATTATGGTTGCAAATTCTCACCCACTCTCATCCGAAGACCTCTCCTCCCGCTTTTGTTAATATATAGTCGGGCATTCGAACCTTTTCTTACCCGCTTTTTACAAATTATAGTCGAACATTCACACCTACTTGCAGCTGAATACTTCCGCTCCACCTTTTAGGTATGTATGGTTGGCATTTGCACCTCTTTTTATACTGATTGCTGAAGATTAAGTTGTTCTTTCTCAAACTACAATTTTTTTTTAATTGTTGAAACTTGATTTGAAGTGGATAAATAAGGAGGACAAACAGTTTTAAGTCAGGCTGATAGAAGGAATTAATTTTATAGCAAAATCTTTATTTCGTCATATGTCGAGAGATGCTTATTGCTGAAGAAGTTCTTTCTCATTCTACAAAGTACAACGTTGTTTATCGTTGAAACTTGATTAGACATGAATAAATATGAAGGACAAAACAGTCTTAACTTGGTTTGAGTTAAGGAATTCGTTTTATAGGAGAATCCGAATTCGTGCATAACTCATAAAATAGAGCTTATTTTCGGATTCCTGAAGAATGATTCTGGTTCTTTCTCATAATACAAAGTTTGTTGTTTATTGTTGAAACTTCATCAGAAGTGAAGAAATAAATGAATGCCTATCAACAAATGTGGGATCTAAACTCTAGTGCTTCCTCTAAAATAATTTCCTTTCTCAATTTAGAAATGTGTGTGTGTAAGTCACAACACCCGTGACACCAAAACGGCTTTCTTTTCTCTACACTCTGCACTATGAGCACACACACCAAATCAGAAAGGCTTTTTTCTCTCTTTTCTACATTATGGACTGTGGGGACACAAAACCGCTCTCTCTCTTTTTTTTTTTTATCGTGTGCCAGGGCGTTGTCTCATGTATTAGATTATGCTTAAGATACGAATGGGTTTATCAGTCACATCAGAATCCATACATATTGATCCTCCCGTAATAAAATGGTCGGATCTTATCAAACACACTTTGTTTCTTGTGACAATCAAGTCAGCGAAACAGCATATACACGTCAAGACACTGAATCAAGTTTGCCACAAGAACTCATAAGTTTGGCAGTATTGCTCTGCCATCAGCAATGATACACCCATTTTATTTTCGTGAGACATGTGCAAGCACCTGTTCATCTACTGTTCTATCACTATGAATTAGTGATCTATTATCAATAAGGATACTTCTACAACTACTATCAAAGTATGTCCGGACTTCTTATGTTGTCAGTTGCTATATATGAATAAGTGGGTAGCTACTGACAAGCATTAAGCATGTCACACAGCCCAAACATATAACATTTCAGGACACACCACACAGTTAACAACCACAGTGAAGCGTGTCAAAGCCCAAACATGTAACATTCAACAGGACACTTACACAACACATTCAAATCAAACAGTCAGACAACATACAAGAACATATACCCCAGCCGGCATTGCTCCCTGCCTATTTTCGTACAGCACACTATGTGTGCGCACACCTTTATTCACAAACTCTTCAACTTATACTCTTTTACCGAAGCTGCTACAGCTCGATTGGCCGAATACCCTTAGATCCTATTTCGGTGAATTTGACATCTGCCTTACATGTAACAGATTAGCGGTTTAGAAGTTTTAATTTAGTTTGAGTGAAGGAATTCATTTTATAGCAAAATCCGAAATCGTGAAGCACTCATGAAAGTAAGCTTATTCTCGGATTCCTGAAACTTTAGATTTGCTCTTTCTTTTACTGCAAAGTACAACGTTGTTTTTTTTGCTTAAATCTTTCTAGACATGGTAAATATGAACGACAAAGCAGTTTTAACATAGTTTGAGTGAAGGAATTCATTTTATAGATAAAATCCCAAGAGTCTGCAGAGAAAAAAGAGTGAATGCGAAGTAGACTTTAACACGGCTATGGGAGCGAGCCGAGTGTCGGCTAACCGGGAGAATTGCTTGAAAGAAACGCGACACCGAATGAGCGGTCAGAACAAAGCCTCAATACGGGATTCTCGTGGTGTTTTTGTTGCTGCCTTGTCTTTTGCATAGAGTAAAAGACAAGGCAGCCATCGAATAGGGCCCGATTGTTCCTACTTGGTCAGCCGAGGAGCAAGGGGGGGGGGGGGGCAAGCGTCTCAACCAAGCAAAGCTCACCATGGGGAAGGTGGCTATACCAACTAGCCTGATGCCCTGCTCCCGCAGTGACGGATAATCGTACTCTGGTTTCTCTTCATAACATACAAGTCTTTCGCCTTTTACTAAAGACTTCCGTGGAGAGCAGCACTAATGAGTTGTTTCTATTATTGGCAGGCTTTACCTTTGCGGGTGAAGCCCTTTCTGTCTGTGTAAAAGAAATCTTGCTACTTTGCAGAGTGACTTCTCTGAGTAGAGTCGCCTTACAAGACAAGGCAGCCATCGAATAGATTGTTTCTACTTGGTCAGCCGAGGAGCAGGGGGGGGGGGGGGCAAGCGTCTCAACCAAGCAAAGCTCACCAAGTAGGAACAATCGGGCCCTTTTCGATGGCTGCAACACCTGAAAGAGATATTGATGCGAGACCCGATCAAATGCTTTTTCAAAGTCTAAATTTAAGATGACAAGCCGGGTGTTTCTGTCTCTAGCGTAATCAATGATGTCTCGAATCAGTACGAGGCTGTCGGTGAGTTGTCTCCCTGAGATGGCACAAGCTTGGTCTGGGTGAATTACCTCCTCTAAAACAGAGGACATCCGTGTCGCTAAAACCTTGCTAAAAAGTTTACAGTCAAAGTTTAAAAGTGTGATGGGCCTCCAATTCTTTAGGTCAGTCTTATCATTTTTTTTATAAAGTAGAGTCACTATTCCCACTCTAAAACTGTCAGGCAGTCGGTCGAGTTTTTCAAAATCTTTAAAAACATCTAAAATGTCTGATGATAAAAGGTCCCAATAGGTCAGATAGAATTCTGCAGGAAGCCCGTCTAAACCCGGAGCTCGACTTCTCTTAAAACCTGTTAGGCATTTTTTTAACTCTAAAGCAGTAAAATTCTGTGTCAAGTGTGCATTCTCTTTTACGGTTTTGTCAACGAATTTTAAGATTTCTGCCGATGTTTCCAAGTGCACTGGTTTCTCTTTGTACATGTTACTATAAAAGGTATGTACAGTTTCAATCATCTCTTGTGTGGATTTTGTTAAAAACCCATCTTCTCTTTTTAGATTTTGAATACACTCCTTTTTATTTATAACTTTCTTTCTTTTTCACCTTCCTCAATTTCCTGCTCCCTGCTTCTTACAAAAATTCCTTTACTCTTTATTTCTGCTAAAACTGACATTTCCTTTTTGACATCTTTGATTTCTTCTTTAAAGTCTATGCCACACTGATTTAGTTTAAAGTAGCGCTGTAAGCGTTTATGTAGTCCCATCATACATCTATTCTCTTTCCTTTTTTTACGTTTACCTTGCTGTTTAAAAAAAGTCTGGGTCGTTTCCTTCACCATTTCCCACCATTGTGCATGTGTTTCGTAGAGGTCTTGAAGGGTCTGCCACTCTTTATAACATTCCCTGTACTGACTGACTATGATTTCATCCTCCAACAGGGAACAGTTGAGTTTCCACAGACCACTTCCTACCGTCACACCAGAAGGGGGTGAAAGGGTGCAGGAGAGCATAAGGTGGTCTGAAAAGAAAACAGGGGTTAATCTAACATCAGTGGGTGGGCAATCTCTAGTAAAGAAATAATCAATGCGAGAGGCTCTGGTGCCATCATGACTAAACCAGGTGAAGCCCTCCTCTCTGGGATGCATGGTTTTAAAACAGTCAGTAAGCTTAAAATCCCTGCATATGCCCTGAAGTAAAATCGAAGTCTTATCCACTTTAAAATCTACCCCTGCTCTTTTTCTATCTTTCCTGCTCAAGATACAGTTAAAATCCCCTCCTACAACTAAAGGTACTTGCCCTAGCATGTAAAGCTGTATATCTTCTAAAAGGTCATACCTTTCATTTTTTCCATTGAAACCATAAATATTTAAGAGGTTAAAGTCTTGCCCCATAAAATTCAAGTGTGCTAAAAGTGCCCGTCCGTCTCTCACCACTGTGCTACCTTTCACCAGAACATGCGGATTTTTAATTAGAATGGCCACACCATCATTTTTATTTTGATTTGAGCCACTCCATATCGATAAATGGGGCCACATTTCCTCCCATTGTCTATGGTTTTTTAAAAAAGGTAGTCCACATTCTTGTATTAAAAACACATCTGATTTTATGGAGTCTAAGAAGGATAAAATACTCTGGGCTCTTGTCTTTGATTTCACACTTCTCACATTTAGTGTTGAGAAGGTGAGAACCATTAAAAGCATAAAGGAAAGTAGGTATGTCATTTTCGTTTTTCTAAGTTATCAAAACAAATTACACACAGGTTATTTCTTGGGAAACTAGCTCTTCCTTCATTTCTTTAGGTGAAAAGTGAGTAGGGTGATCTATATTTCCTTTTCGGACTCTCGGTGTTGGCCTCTGACGCAATGTTGCATTTAACTTTGAGTCCCTGGGGGTCGAGTGCAGAGCTGAAGTTAAAAAGGAGACCTCATTTGGTGAGTCGGAGGGGAAGACTCTAGGTTCTTCCACTGAAGAACTGTCTGAAAGGGACCTAACCCTTCCCCTCTTCTCTGATACCACTGGGGAATCAGAGGCTCAGATGCCGTCCTCTTCGGCTGTTGACCTTCGGGGAGGTGAGTATCTTCACTAGACTCACCTGTCTGCTCTTCCTCCTCATTTAGCGTAGCTCCACCCTCTGCCTGTGAATTCTCACAGACTTCAACACTGAGTGGTGAGGCCTCTACAGGCCCCTCCCCTTTTTGCTCCTCACTTCTAATCCAAGCTTTTGGCGGGAAGTTTGAATTTATTGGGTCAACCTCTTCACTTTGTTCACCAACTGCCACCTTTGGTCCTTCTCTTTGTTGGCTTGACTGTGGCTTTACCGTCTTTAATTTGTTGGCAAAAGATTTAGGGCAATCTCTGAAGAGGTGATTTAATTCTCCACAGAGATTAGATTTCCTGCCATTTGGACACTCTCCAAAAGTTTGCCCAATTTCTCTGCTCTTCCCACATAACACCTTGGTACAAGCCTCAACCAGGTGCCCATGCTCACCACACTTGCGGCAGAACTTGGGCGCCCCTGGTAGTGGATGTAACCTCGGTTTTCAAGGTGGCCAGAGTGTCGCCCACCCGCTGCACTGAGCACTCTTCAGCCCTTTTAAATGGTATAACTTTGCACTCCCGCACGCTCCAGCAAGCACCATTCAAGCAACAACTTTGCACTCCAGCTTCGAACATCGGCACAGTCGCAACAAGTAAGGCGACTCTACTCAGAGAAGTCACTCTGCACAGTAAGAAGATTTCTTTTGCACAGACAGAAAGGGCTTCACCCGCAAAGGTAAAGCCTGCCAAAAATAGAAACAACTCAATAGTGCTGCTCAACATTGTACTTTGCAGTAAAAGAAAGAGCAAATCTAAAGATTCAGGAATCCGAGAATAAGCTTAGTTCTTCACGATTTCGGATTTTGCTATAAAATGAATTCCTTCACTCAAACTAAATTAAAACTGCTAAACCGCTAATCTGTTACATACAAGGCAGATGTCAAATTCACCGAAATAGGATCTAAGGGTATTTGGCCAATCGAGCTGTAGCAGCTTCGGTAAAAGAGTATAAGTTGAAGAGTTTGTGAATAAAGGTGTGCGCACACATAGTGTGCTGTACGAAAATAGGCAGGGAGCAATGCCGGCTGGGGTATATGTTCTTGTATGTTGTCTGCCTGTTTGATTTGAATGTGTTGTGTAAGTGTCCTGTTGAATGTTACATGTTTGGGCTTTGACACGCTTCACTGTGGTTGTTAACTGTGTGGTGTGTCCTGAAATGTTATATGTTTGGGCTGTGTGACATGCTTAATGCTTGTCAGTAGCTACCCACTTATTCATATATAGCAACTGACAACATAAGAAGTCCGGACATACTTTGATAGTAGTTGTAGAAGTATCCTTATTGATAATAGATCACTAATTCATAGTGATAGAACAGTAGATGAACAGGTGCTTGCACATGTCTCACGAAAATAAAATGGGTGTATCATTGCTGATGGCAGAGCAATACTGCCAAACTTATGAGTTCTTGTGGCAAACTTGATTCAGTGTCTTGACGTGTATACGCTGTTTCGCTGACTTGATTGTCACAAGAAACAAAGTGTGTTTGATAAGATCCGACCATTTTATTACGGGAGGATCAGTATGTATGGATTCTGATGTGACTGATAAACCCATTCGTATCTTAAGCATAATCTAATACATGAGACAACGCCCTGGCACACGATAAAAAAAAAGAAAGAGAGAGAGCGGTTTTGTGTCCCCACAGTCCATAATGTAGAAAAGAGAGAAAAAAGCCTTTCTGATTTGGTGTGTGTGCTCATAGTGCAGAGTGTAGAGAAAAGAAAGCCGTTTTGGTGTCACGGGTGTTGTGACTTACACACACACATTTCTAAATTGAGAAAGGAAATTATTTTAGAGGAAGCACTAGAGTTTAGATCCCACATTTGTTGATAGGCATTCATTTATTTCTTCACTTCTGATGAAGTTTCAACAATAAACAACAAACTTTGTATTATGAGAAAGAACCAGAATCATTCTTCAGGAATCCGAAAATAAGCTCTATTTTATGAGTTATGCACGAATTCGGATTCTCCTATAAAACGAATTCCTTAACTCAAACCAAGTTAAGACTGCTTTGTCCTTCATATTTATTCATGTCTAATCAAGTTTCAACGATAAACAACGTTGTACTTTGTAGAATGAGAAAGAACTTCAGCAATAAGCATCTCTCGACATATGACGAAGTACAGATTTTGCTATAAAATTAATTCCTTCTATCAGCCTTACTTAGAACTGTTTGTCCTCCTTATTTATCCACTTCAAATCAAGTTTCAACAAATAAAAAAATGTTGTAGTTTGAGAAAGTACAACTTAATCTTCAGCAATCAGTATAAAAAGAGGTGCAAATGCCAACCATACATACCTAAAAGGTGGAGCGGAAGTATTCAGCTGCAAGTAGGTGTGAATGTTCGACTATAATTTGTAAAAAGCGGGTAACAAAAGGTTCGAATGCCCGACTATATATTAACAAAAGCGGGAGGAGAGGTCTTCGGATGAGAGTGGGTGAGAATTTCCAACCATAATCTATAAAATACGGTGAAAAAAAATATGTGAATGCCTCATAGAACACTAAAAGCGGAAGTGTTCGGCTGCAAGAAGGTGTGAATGTCCGACTATATTTGGTGAAAAGCAGGTGAAGCAAGGTCTGAATGCCCAACCTTACATCATCAAAAGCGAGATCAGAGGTGTTTGGCTGCAAGAAGGCCATAGTTTTCCAAAAGCGGGTAAGGTGCGAATGTCCGACTAAATATCAACAAAATTTGGGGCGGAGGTCTTCGGATGCAAGTGGGTGTGAATATTCCACCATACAAGTATGGTGGAGAGGAAGCTGTGAATAGCCGACCATAGTTTGGAAAAAGCGGGTAAGAAAAGGTTTGAATGCCCGAACATACACCATCAAAAGAGGGAGCGGAGGTGTTCCGCTGTACGAAGGTGTGAATGTCCAACCATACTTGGTAAAAAGCGGGTAAGAAAAGGTTAATATACCCGACTGTACACAATCAATAGCGGGAGCGGATGTGTTCGGCTACAAGAAGGTGTGACAGTCCGACCATGGTTTGTAAAAAGCGGGTAAGAAAAGGTGCGAATGTCCGACAATGTATGATCAAAAGAGAGAGCGGAGGTTTTCGGATACACGAAAGTTTGAATGTCCTACCATAGTTTGTAAATAGCGGGTAAGAAAAGGTTCGAATGCCCGACTATACACCATAAAAAGTGGGAGCGGAGGTGTTCCGCTGTAAGATGGTGTGAACGTCCGACCATAGTTGGTAAAAAGCGGGTAAGAACAGGTTAAAATACCCGACTGTACAAAATCAATAGCGGGAGCGGAGTTGTTCGGCTACAAGAAGGTGTGAAAGTCCGACCATGGTTTGTAAAAAGCAGTTAAGAAAAGGTTCGAATTTCCAACCAAACGTAATCAAAAGCGGGAGCAGAGCTGTTCGACTGCAAGTAGGTGTGAATGTCCAGCCATAATTACTCACAAACGGGGGAAGAAAAGGTAGTATTACCAGACCATACATGATCAAAACAGGGAGCGGAGGTTCAGCTGCAAGGTGGGAATGTCTGACTATAGTTTGTAAAAAGCGGGTAAGACAAGGTGCGAATGCCCGACAATGTATGATCAAAAGAGAGAGCGGAGGTGTTTGGCTGCAAGGTCTGAATGTCCAACCATAATTTGTAAAAACCGGTTAAGAAAAGGCTTGAAAGCCCGACTATACATCATCAAAAGCGGGAGCGGAGGTGTTCAGCTGCAAGAAGGTGTGAATGTTCGACTAAAGTTTGTAAAAAGCTGGTAAGACAAGGAGCGATGTCCCGACATTGTATGATCAAAAGCGGGAGCGGAGGTGTCCAGCTGTGAGTAGGTGTGAATGTCCGACCATAATTGCTGAAAAATGTGTTAGAAAAAGTAAGAATACTGAACCATACATCATCAAAAGTGGTAGAGGTGGTGTTCGGCTGCAAGAAGGTGTGAAAGTCCGACAATGGTTTGTAAAAAGCGGGTAATAAAAGGTTCGAATGCCCGAATATACATCATCAAAAGCGGAAGCGGAGGTGTTCGGATGCAAGAAGGTGTGAACGTCCGACCAAAGTTTGTAAAAAGCAGTGAAAAGCGAGAAAAAGCTTTTCGTGAGTTCTGCATGATTTGGGATTTTGCTTATAAAATGCATTACTTCACTCAAACTATGTTAAAACTGATTTGTCCTTCATATTTACCATGTCTACAAAGATTTAAACAAAAAAACAACGTTGTACTTTGCAGTAAAAGAAAGAGCCAATCTAAAGTTTCAGGAATCCGAGTATAAGCCTGCTTTCATGAGTTCTGCACGATTTCGGATTTTGCTATAAAATGAATTGCTTTGCTCAAACCAAGTTAAAACTGATTTGTCCTTCCATATTCATCAATGTCTACATCGACTTCAACAAAGAAAAACATTGGACTTTGAAGAAGTTGAAATCCATCTACACATTGATAAATATGAAGGACAAAGCAGTTCCCACTTGCCCATAAGAAAATAAGCTTATTCTCGGATTCCTGATCAGTTCAGGAAACTTCAGTTTTGCTCTTTCTTCAACTGCAAAATACAATGTTTTTCTTTGTTGAAGTCGATCTAGACATTGATGAATATGAATGAAAAAGCAGTTTTAACTTGGTTTGAGTGAATGAATTCATTTTATACATAAAATCCCAAATCATGCAGAACTCCTCAAAAGGGGCGTATGGCTTATTCACAAGTGTGGCTCTTTCTCATTCAGGGTAGTATGAGGACGTTTATGCTTGAAATATATGTAGAAATGGGTACATATGAAGGACAAAGCAGTGTTAACTTAGTTTGAGTGAAGGTATTCATTTTATACATAAAATCCCAAATCATGCAGAACGTATGAAAAGAAGCTTATTCTCGGATTCCTGATCCTTCAGTTTTGCTCTTTCTTCTACTGCAAAATACAATGTTGTTCTTTGTTGAAGTCGATCTAGACATTGATAAATATGATGGAAAAAGCAGTTTTAACTTGGTTTGAGTGAATTAATTCATTTTATACATAAAATCCGAAATCGTGCAGAACTCATGAAAATAAGCTTATTCTCGGATTCCTAAAACTTTTGATTTGCTCTTTCTTTTATTGCAAAGTACAACGTTGTTTTTTTGTTTAAATCTATCGAGACATTGATAAATATGAAGGTAAAAGCCGTTTTAACATAGTTTGAGTGAAGGAATTAATTTTATAGATAAAATCCCAAACCATGCAGAACTCCTCAAAAGGGTCGTATGGCTTAATCACAAGTTTGGCTCTTTCTCATTCAGGGTAGTATGAGAAAGTTTATGCTTGAAATATATGTAGAAATGGGTACATATGAAGGACAAAGCAGTGTTAACTTAGTTTGCGTGAAGGAATTCATTTTATACATAAAATCCGAAATCGTGCAGAACTCATGAAAATAAGCTTATTCTCGGATTCGGCAACGTTGTTTTTTGTTGAAATCTATCTAGACATTGATAAATACGAGCCGAAACTCTGCTGTCGCTTTTGATAATTTATGGTTGGGCATTCTTACCTTTTCTTACCCGCTTTTTACAAATTATGATCTTACATTCACACCTACTTGCAGTCGAACACCTTCTCATCCACTTATGATCATGTGCGGTTGGGCTTTCGCACCTTTTCTTACCCATTTTTCAGTAATTATGGGTGGACATTCAGACCTTCTTGCAGCCGAAAACCTCCGCTCCTCTTTTGATCATACATTGTCGGGCATTCACACCTTGTCTTACCCGCTTTTTACAAACTTTAGTCGGACATTCAAACCTTCTTGCAGCTGAACCACCTCCGCTCCCTGTTTTGATCATATATGGTCTGGCAATAGTACCTTTTCTTACCCGTTTGTAAGTAATTATGGCTGGACATTCACACCTACTTGCAGCCGAACACAACCTCTCCCGCTTTTGATGATATATGGTCCGGCATTCTTACCTTTTCTAACACATTTTTCAGCAATTATGGTCGGACATTCACACCTACTCACAGACGAACACCTCCGCTCCCACATTTGATAGTGTATAGTCGGGCATTCTCACCCTTTCTCAACAGCTTTTTGCAAATTATGATCTGATATTCACACCTACTTGCAGTCGAACAGCTCTGCTCCCGCTTTTGATTATGTTTGGTTGGATATTCGAACATTTTCTTAACTGCTTTTTACAAACTTTGGTCGGACGTTCACACCGTCTTGCAGCCGAACACCTCCGCTTCCGCTTTTGATGGTATATAGTCGGGCATTCGAGCCTTTTCTTACCTGCCTATTACTTACTATGGTTGGACATTCAAACCTTCTTGTAGCCGAACACATCCGCTCCTGCTTTTGATGATGTATGATTTGGCATTCGCACCTTTTCTTACCCATTTTTCAGTAATTTTTGGTCGGACATTCAGACCTTCTTGCACCTGAACACCTCTGCTCCCGCTTTTGATGGTGTATAGTCGGGCTTTCGAGCCTTTTCTTCCCCGATTTTTACAAATTGTGGTTTGACATTCAGACCTTGCAGCCGAAAACCTCCGCTCCCTCTTTTGATCATACATTGTCGGGCATTCGCCCCTTGTCTTACACGATTTTTACAAACTTTAGTCAGACATTCACACCTTGCAGCTGAACCACCTCCATTCCCTGTTTTGATCATGTGTGGTCTGGAAATACTACCTTTTCTTCCCCCGTTTGTGAGTAATTATGGCTGGACATTCACACCTACTTGCAGCCGAAAAACCACCTCTCCCGCTTTTGATGATGTATTTTCCGGCATTCTAGTCTTTTCTATCACATTTTTCAGCAATTATTCTCTGACATTCACACCTACTTGCAGTCGAACAGCTCTGCTCCCGCTTTTGATTATGTTCGGTTGGATATTCAAACCTTTTCTTAACTGATTTTTACAAACTTTGGTCGGACGTTCACACCTTCTTGCAGCCGAACATCTCCGCTTCCGCTTTTGATGGTATATAATCGGGTATTCGAACCTTCTCTTACCCGCTTTTTACAAACCATGGTTGGACTTTCATACCTTCTTGTAGCTGAACAACTCCACTCCTGCTTTTGATGATTTATGGTTGGACATTCGCATCTTTTCCTACCCATTTTTAAGTAATTATGGGTGGATATTCACACCTTCTTGCAGCTGAACACCTCCTCTCCTGCTAATGATCATGTAAGGTTTGATATTCGAAAATTTTCTTTCATGTTTTAAAGCAATTATTAATGGACATTCACACCTACTTGCAGCCGAACACCACCTCTCCCGCTTTTGATGATGTATGGACCGGCATTCTTACCTTTTCTAACACATTTTTCAGCAATTATGGTTGGAGAATCAAACCTACTCACAGCCGAACAACTCCGCTACCGCATTTGATGGTGTATAGTCGAGATTTCTCACCCTTTCTCATCAGCTTTTTGCAAATTATTCTCTGACATTCACACCTACTTGCAGTCGAACAGCTCTGCTCCCGCTTTTGATTATGTTTGGTTAGATATTCGAACCTTTTCTTAACTGCTTTTTCACAAACTTTGGTCGGACGTTCACACCTTCTTGCAGCGGAACACCTCCGCTACCTCTTTTGATGGTGTATGTTCGGGCATTCGAACCTTTTCTTACCCGCTTTTTAAAACCAGGGTCGGACTTTCACACCTTTTAGTAGCCGAACAACTCCGCTCCCGCTATTGATTGTGTACAGTCGGGTATTTTAACCTTTTCTTACCCGCTTTTTACCAACTATGATCGGACATTCACACCTTCTTACAGCGGAACACCTCCGCTCCCTCTTTTGATGGTGTATGTTTGGGCATTCGAACCTTTTCTTACCCGCTTTTTACAAACTATGGTCGGACATTCAAACCTTCTTGTAGCCGAACACATCCACTCGTGCATTTGATGATGTATGGTTGGGAATTCGCACCTTTTCTTACCCATTTTTCAGTAATTATGGGTGGACATTCACACCTTCTTGCAGCTGAACACCTCCTCTCCCGCTTATTATCATGTGCGGTTTGATATTCGAAAATTCTCTTTCATGTTTTCTAGCAATTATTGATGGACATTCAGACCTTCTTGCAGCTGAACACCTCTGCTCCAGCTTTTGATGGTGTATAGTCTGGCTTTCGAGCCTTTTCTTCCCCGGTTTTTACAAATTATGGTTGGACATTCAGACCTTCTTTCAGCCGAAAACCTCCGCTCCCTCTTTTGATCATACATTGTCGGGCATTCGCACCTTTTCTTACCCGCTTTTTACAAACCTTAGTCGGACATTAACACCTTCTTGCAGCTTAACCACCTCCGCTCCCTGTTTTGATCATGTATGGTCTGGCAATACTACCTTTTCTTACCCATTTGTGAGTAATTATGGCTGGACATTCACACCTACTTGCAGCCGAACACCACCTCTCCCGCTTTTGATGATGTATGGACCGGCATTCTTACCTTTTCTAACACATTTTTCAGCAATTATGGTTGGAGATTCACACCTACTCACAGCCGAACACCTCCGCTCCCGCATTTGATGGTGTATATTCGGGCATACGAACCTGTTCTTACCCGCTTTTTACAAACCATGGTCGGACTTTCACACCTTCTTGTAGCTGAACAACTCCGCTCCCTCTTTTGATTGTGTACAGTCGGGCATACAAACCTGTTCTTACCCGCTTTTTACAAACTATGGTCGGACATTCAAACCTTCTTGTAGCCGAACACATCCACTCCTGCTTTTGATGATGTATGGTTGGGCATTCGCACCTTTTCTTACCCATTTTTCAGTAATTATGGGTGGATATTCACACCTTCTTGCAGCGGAACACCTCCTCTCCCGCTTATGATTATGTGCGGTTTGATATTCGAAAATTTTCTTTCATGTTTTATAGCAATTATTGATGGACATTCATACCTTCTTGAAGCCGAACACATCCACTCCTGCTTTTGATGATGTATGGTTGGGCATTCGAACCTACTTGTTGCCCGTTTTTCATTAATTATGGGTGGACATTCACACCTTGTCGCAGCCAAACACCTCCGCTCCCTGTTTTGATCATGTATGTTTTGACATTCGCACCTTTTCTCACCTGCTTTTTACTATTGTCGGCCAATCACAGCTTCCTCTCCACCATACTTGTATGGTAGGAAATTCTCACCCACTCTCATCCGAAGACCTCTCCTCCCGCTTTTGTTAATATTTAGTCGGGCATTCGAACCTTTTCTTACCCACTTTTTACAAATTATGGTCGAACATTCACACCTACTTGCAGCTGAATACTTCCGCTCCACCTTTTAGTGATGTATGGTTGGCATTTGCACCTTTTGTTACCCTCTTTTTATACTTATTGCTGAAGATTAAGTTGTTCTTTCTCAAACTACAATTTTTTTTTAATTGTTGAAACTTGATTTGAAGTGGATAAATAAGGAGGACAAACAGTTTTAAGTCACGCTGATAGAAGAAATTAATTTTATAGCAAAATCTGTATTTCGTCATATGTCGAGAGATGCTTATTGCTGAAGAAGTTCTTTCTCATTCTACAAAGTACAACGTTGTTTATCGTTGAAACTTGATTAGACATGAATAAATATGAAGGACAAAGCAGTCTTAACTTGGTTTGAGTTAATTAATTCGTTTTATAGGAGAATCCGAATTCGTGCTTATTTTCGGATTCCTGAAGAATGAGTCTGGTTCTTTCTCATAATACAAAGTTTGTTGTTTATTGTTGAAACTTCATCAGAAGTGAAGAAATAAATGAATGCCTATCAACAAATGTGGGATCTAAACTCTACTGCTTCCTCTAAAATAATTTCTTTTCTCAATTCAGAAATGTGTGTGTGTAAGTCACAACACCCGTGACACCAAAACGGCTTTCTTTTCTCTCTTTTCTCTACACTCTGCACTATGAGCACACACACCAAATCAGAAAGGCTTTTTTCTCTCTTTTCTACATTATGGACTGTGGGGACACAAAACCGCTCTCTCTTTTTTTTTTTATCGTGTGCCAGGGCGTTGTCTGACGTATTAGATTGTGCTTAAGATACGAATGGGTTTATCAGTCACATCAGAATCCATACATACTGATCCTCCCGTAATAAAATGGTCGGATCTTATCAAACACACTTTGTTTCTTGTGACAATCAAGTCAGCGAAACAGCGTATACACGTCAAGACACTGAATCAAGTTTGCCACAAGAACTCATAAGTTTGGCAGTATTGCTCTGCCATCAGCAATGATACACCCATTTTATTTTCGTGAGACATGTGCAAGCACCTGTTCATCTACTGTTCTATCACTATGAATTAGTGATCTATTATCAATAAGGATACTTCTACAACTACTATCAAAGTATGTCCGGACTTCTTATGTTGTCAGTTGCTATATATGAATAAGTGGGTAGCTACTGACAAGCATTAAGCATGTCACACAGCCCAAACATATAACATTTCAGGACACACCACACAGTTAACAACCACATTGAAGTGTCAAAGCCCAAACATTCAACAGGACACTTACACAACACATTCAAATCAAACAGTCAGACAACATACAAGAACATATACCCCAGCCGGCATTGCTCCCTGCCTATTTTCCTACAGCTCACTATGTGTGCGCACACCTTTATTCACAAACTCTTCAACTTATACTCTTTTACCAAAGCTGCTACAGCTCGATTGGCCGAATACCCTTAGATCCTATTTCGGTGAATTTGACATCTGCCTTACATGTAACAGATTAGCGGTTTAGCAGTTTTAATTTAGTTTGAGTGAAGGAATTCATTTTATAGCAAAATCCGAAATCGTGAAGAACTCATGAAAGTAAGCTTATTCTCGGATTCCTGAAACTTTAGATTTGCTCTTTCTTTTACTGCAAAGTCATGGTAAGACATGGTAAATATGAAGGACAAAGCAGTTTTAACATAGTTTGAGTGAAGGAATTCATTTTATAGATAAAATCCCAAGAGTCTGCTGAGAAAAAGAGTGAATGCGAAGTAGACTTTAACACGGCTCTGGGAGCGAGCCGAGTGTGGGCTAACCGGGAGAATTGCTTGAAAGAAACGCGACACCGAATGAGCGGTCAGAACAAAGCCTCAATACGGTGTTCCCGTGGTGTTTTTGTTGCTGCCTTGTCGATTGCACAGGGGCAAGCGTTTCAACCAAGCAACGCTCACCATGGGGAAGGTGGCTATGGCAACTAGCCTGATGCCCTGCTCCCGCAGTGACGGATAATCGTACTCTGGTTTCTCTTCATAACATACAAGTCTTTCGCCTTTTACTAAAGACTTTCGTGGAGAGCAGCACTAATGAGTTGTTTCTATTTTTGGCAGGCTTTACCTTTGCGGGTGAAGCCCTTTCTGTCTGTGCAAAAGAAATCTTGTTACTGTGCAGAGTGACTTCTCTGAGTAGAGTCGCCTTACTTGTTGCGATTGTGCCGATGTTCGAAGCTGGAGTGCAAAGTTGTTGCTTGAATGGTGCTTGCTGGAGCATGCGGGAGTGCAAAGTTATACCATTTAAAAGGGCTGAAGAGTGCTCAGTGGAGGTGCAACGTGACACTCTGGCCACCTATGGCCATAAAAAGAACACTGCTACAAGTGCGCATTGTGCCAGCAAGGGCCCTCGGACCTGAAACAGTGGACAGTTATCGCTTCTCAGCCTTTTGGCTAAGATCAAGTGTAGTATCTGTTCTTATCAGTTTAATATGTCCTCTATACGAGGACTACATATTAAATGGATTTTTAAGAATAGGAGTTGAAAAAGAAGCTTGCTCCGTTCACTCCAAGCATCGACCCAGTACTGCAGTGCCGCTGGGAACGGTGCGCTCTTTTCTGCTCTTGTGAAAAAGCAAACAGCGGTGCAGGATGGAAGTTTCAGGGAGCCCAAGATGAAACTTTCTTTTAATCTGCTGAGAAAAGAGAGTGAATGCGAAATAGACTTTAACACAGCTCTGGGAGCGAGCCGAGTGTGGGCTAACCGGGAGAATTGCTTGAAAGAAACGCGACACCGAATGAGTGGTCAGAACAAAGCCTCAATACGGTGTTCCCGTGGTGTTTGTGGCTGCCTTGTCTTTTGCACAGAGTAAAAGACAAGGCAGCCATCGAATAGGGCCCGATTGTTCCTACTTGGTCAGCCGAGGAGCAAGGGGGGGGAGCAAGCGTCTCAACCAAGCAAATCTCACCAAGTAGGAACAATCGGGCCCTATTCGATGGCTGCAACACCTGAAAGAGATATTGGTGCGAGACCCGATCAAAAGCTTTTTCAAAGTCTAAATTTAAGATGACAAGCCGGGTGTTTCTGTCTCTAGCGTAATCAATGATGTCTCGAATCAGTACGAGGCTGTCGGTGAGTTGTCTCTCTGAGATGGCACAAGCCTGGTCTGGGTGAATTACCTCCTCTAAAACAGAGGACATCCGTGTCGTTAAAACCTTGCTAAAAAGTTTACAGTCAAAGTTTAAAAGTGTGATGGGCCTCCAATTCTTTAGGTCAGTCTTATCATTTTTATCAGAAGTGAAGAAATAAATGAATGCCTATCAACAAATGTGGGATCTAAACTCTAGTGCTTCCTCTAAAATAATTTCCTTTCTCAATTTAGAAATGTGTGTGTGTAAGTCACAACACCCGTGACACCAAAACGGCTTTCTTTTCTCTACACTCTGCACTATGAGCACACACACCAAATCAGAAAGGGTTTTTTCCTCTCTTTTCTACATTATGGACTGTGGGGACACAAAACCGCTCTCTCTTTTTTTTTTTTATCGTGTGCCAGGGCTTTGTCTGACGTATTAGATTGTGCTTAAGATACGAATGGGTTTATCAGTCACATCAGAATCCATACATACTGATCCTCCCGTAATAAAATGGTCGGATCTTATCAAACACACTTTGTTTCTTGTGACAATCAAGTCAGCGAAACAGCGTATACACGTCAAGACACTGAATCAAGTTTGCCACAAGAACTCATAAGTTTGGCAGTATTGCTCTGCCATCAGCAATCATACATCCATTTTATTTTCGTGAGACATGTGCAGGCACCTGTTCATCTACTGTTCTATCACTATGAATTAGTTTATCTATTATCAATAAGGATACTTCTACAACTACTCTATCAAAGTATGTCCGGACTTCTTACGTTGTCAGTTGCTATATATGAATAAGTGGGTAGCTACTGACACGCATTAAGCATGTCACACAGCCCAAACATATAACATTTCAGGACACACCACACAGTTAACAACCACAGTGAAGCGTGTCAAAGCCCAAACATGTAACATTCAACAGGACACTTACACAACACATTCAAATCAAACAGTCAGACAACATACAAGAACATATACCCCAGCCGGCATTGCTCCCTGCCTATTTTCCTACAGCTCACTATGTGTGCGCACACCTTTATTCACAAACTCTTCAACTTATACTCTTTTACCGAAGCTGCTACAGCTCGATTGGCCGAATACCAAATAATCCTAATTCGGTGAATTTGACATCTGCCTTACATGTAACAGATTAGCGGTTTAGCAGTTTTAATTTAGTTTGAGTGAAGGAATTCATTTTATAGCAAAATCCGAAATCGTGAAGAACTCATGAAAGTAAGCTTATTCTCGGATTCCTGAAACTTTAGATTTGCTATTTCTTTTACTGCAAAGTACAACGTTGGTTTTTTTGTTTAAATCTTTAAAGACATGGTAAATATGAAGGACAAAGCAGTTTTAACATAGTTTGAGTGAAGGAATTCATTTATTTATAAAATCCCAAGAGTCTGCTGAGAAAAGAGGGGGGGGGGGCAAGCGTCTCAACCAAGCAAAGCTCACCATGGGGAAGGTGGCTATGCCAACTAGCCTGATGCCCTGCTCCCGCAGTGACGGATAATCGTACTCTGGTTTCTCTTCATAACGTACAAGTCTTTCGCCTTTTACTAAAGGCTTCTGTGGAGAGCAGCACTAATGAGTTGTTTCTATTTTTGGCAGGCTTTACCTTTGCGGGTGAAGCCCTTTCTGTCTGTGCAAAAGAAATCTTGTTACTGTGCAGAGTGACTTCTCTGAGTAGAGTCGCCTTACTTGTTGCGACTGTGCCGATGTTCGAAGCTGGAGTGCAAAGTTGTTGCTTGAATGGTGCTTGCTGGAGCGTGCGGGAGTGCAAAGTTATACCATTTAAAAGGGCTGAAGAGTGCTCAGTGCAGCAGGTGGGAGGAGGTGCAAAGTGACACTCTGGCCACCTATGGCCATAAAAAGAACAGGGGTGTTAGCGGACAAGTGCGCATTGTGCCAGGAAGGGCCTTCGGACGTTAACCAGTGGACAGTTGTCGCTTCTCGGCCTTTTGGCTAAGATCAAGTGTAGTATCTGTTCTTATCAGTTTAATATCTGATATGTCCTCTATACGAGAACTACATATTAAATGGATTTTTAGCAATAGGAGTTGAAAAAGTAGCTTGCTCCGTTCACTCCAAGCATTGACCCCGTACTGCAGTGCCGCTGGGAACGGTGCGCTCTTCTCTACTCTTGTGAAAAAGCAAACAGCGGTGCAGGATGCAAGTTTCAGGGAGCCCAAGATGAAACTTTCTTTTAGTCTGCTGAGAAAAGAGAGTGAATGCGAAGTAGACTTTAACACGGCTCTGGGAGCGAGCCGAGTGCGGGCTAACCGGGAGAATTGCTTGAAAGAAACGCCATACCAAATGAGCGGTCAGAACAAAGCCTCAATACGGTGTTCCCATTGTGTTTTTGTTGCTGCCGCTGTTTGCTTTTTCACAAGAGCGCACCTGTTGAGGGGGGGCCTGGGGGGGCCTGGGTGATGGTGGGTCTCAGGCCCGGGCTGCTGCGACTGGTGTGACCGGGTGGTTTGTTTGTTTGTTTTTTGTTGTTGTTTGTTTGTTTTTTGTAGAGGTCCTCCGGAGTGGGGTTGGGTTGAGTGGGGTGGGGCGGGATGGGTACCTTCTGGGGGTACAGTAGCTCCCAGAATATGGTCGCTTCAGGCCCCGAGCCTGGTGGACATCAGGCCCTCCTGTCCTGTGTTGGCTCCCTTTTAAAAAGTACAGAACTTAGAACAGGTCTAGTCCCTGGCTTTCGGCAGAACTGTCTTCTTTACTTTTTTTTTTTTTCCCCTTATCGTGTTCAGCATTATGGCAGCAGAATTGTAGTCTGAATACCTTTGATGCCAAACAGATTTGCTTTGCCAAGGGAAGTTTTATAAATGTAAAGCTCCCCTTGATTCCCATTTATTTATTTCTGTTTACAATATATGACATGTAATAGAACTGAACCGGACCGGGGGACAAGGAAAGAAGAAGAGGAAAGAAGAGAAAAACAGAACATACATCGCATACAACACAGCTGTGGATATAGATGACCTGAGACGACATGATAATACATCAACTGCTTAGCGACCATGCTACTGGACTAATGAATGTGGTTGTGTGTGTGTGAGAACATGCAACACCCATGGCACAGGACCTACATGATAACCGTGCTTAGTTATGAGTGTATAAGCGTACAGGGCCACAATCCACAGCCCCCCCAAGCAATCAGAAGCAGGCAGAGAGGGCCACAAGACCCAGGCCACCAGCAGCCCCCACAGAGCACAGAACCCAGGAAGCCCACCGCAGGGGCAACCACGCATCCACCCAGAAGACTGCAGAGGAAGCCCCCGGAAAGAGCCCCCATAAGCATAGGGCAGAGGCCCTCCGGGAGCCAGGGGCAAAAGCCCACCGACGTCGCCAGGCCCCAGCCGCCCAGACATGGGCCGTGCACTGGATCCGGGCCCCAGGAGCCCGAGCGCCCCCAAACCCCCCGGCAGAGGCCCCACCCAATACCCAGGAGGGCCAAGCGCCCCAGACAGCCACACAGTGGGTCAGCGCCTGCCCCAGCACACCTGGCCAAGTGCCCTGGGAGTCAAGACGTGCCCACAGGTGGGTGAAGTCGCGAGCAGCGGAGAGAGGCCACGCCGCCCCCCCCATCGGGAGAAGCACAGGCAGGCCAGGCGACAGCAAGTCCAAGATCCAGGCCCAATCATTACCACACACACTTTCATGTCCCATACATCCACACGTCCTCCCTCCCTCGACTCCGCTGGGGTGTAGTGCAGCGGGCACACCAGGGGGCCAGCAGCCCCCCAGCCACCACAGACCCCAAACCAGCAGAACAATTAATTAATCCTCCTGGCCCCTCCCGCCCCGAGCAGCAACCAGGAAGCAGGGGTGTGCGAAGAAGACCCCTCCCCTCACCCTTCTGGCTCTTCAATATTTTCTAATAGTGAGCAATTAAAATTGAGGGGCAGCCAAACTTGTAGAACTGGGAGCGTGGCCCTCTGGGCAGCCTACATACCCAAAGAGCCCCGCCCACCAGATGCCACTCAGTGTAACCACCCCCCAAGACCTAATGTGTGTGTGTGAGTGTGTTTGATAAGTAGTAATGTCTAAGGTGTAATTAAAACATGGGTGGGAACTGCAGAGTGCAACTACTGCAGAGTCCACTACACCCCACCGAACACACACGCCCCCAAAACCCTTCATGTGTGAGTGTGTGCTGTGTACAGGAGCCAGAAGGGAGAGAGGTATGGGGATATACACTGGGGGCAGCCAGGGACTGGCTGCAATAGGCATCTCCGCTACCAGGGAGCCAACACAGGACAGGAGGGCCTGATGTCCACCAGGCTCGGGGCCTGCAGCGACCATATTCTGGGAGCTACTGTACCCCCAGAAGGTACCCATCCCGCCCCACCCCACTCAACCCAACCCCACTCCGGAGGACCTCTACAAAAAACAAACAAACAACAACAACAAACAAACCACCCGGTCACACCAGTCGCAGCAGCCCGGGCCTGAGACCCACCATCACCCAGGCCCCCCCAGGCCCCCCCTCAACAGGTGCGCTCTTGTGAAAAAGCAAACAGCGGCAGCAACAAAAACACAACGGGAACACCGTATTGAGGCTTTGTTCTGACCGCTCATTTGGTATGGCGTTTCTTTCAAGCAATTCTCCCGGTTAGCCCGCACTCGGCTCGCTCCCAGAGCCGTGTTAAAGTCCACTTCGCATTCACTCTCTTTTCTCAGCAGACTCTTGGGATTTTATCAATAAAATGAATTCCTTCACTGAAACTATGTTAAAACTGCTTTGTCCTTCATATTTACCATGTCTTGAAAGATTTAAACAAAAAAACCAACGTTGTACTTTGCAGTAAAAGAAATAGCAAATCTAAAGTTTCAGGAATCCGAGAATAAGCTTACTTTCATGAGTTCTTCACGATTTCGGATTTTGCTATAAAATGAATTCCTTCACTCAAACTAAATTAAAACTGCTAAACCGCTAATCTGTTACATGTAAGGCAGATGTCAAATTCACCGAATTAGGATTATTCGGTATTCGGCCAATCGAGCTGTAGCAGCTTCGGTAAAAGAGTATAAGTTGAAGAGTTTGTGAATAAAGGTGTGCGCACACATAGTGAGCTGTAGGAAAATAGGCAGGGAGCAATGCCGGCTGGGGTATATGTTCTTGTATGTTGTCTGACTGTTTGATTTGAATGTGTTGTGTAAGTGTCCTGTTGAATGTTACATGTTTGGGCTTTGACACGCTTCACTGTGGTTGTTAACTGTGTGGTGTGTCCTGAAATGTTATATGTTTGGGCTGTGTGACATGCTTAATGCGTGTCAGTAGCTACCCACTTATTCATATATAGCAACTGACAACGTAAGAAGTCCGGACATACTTTGATAGAGTAGTTGTAGAAGTATCCTTATTGATAATAGATCACTAATTCATAGTGATAGAACAGTAGATGAACAGGTGCTTGCACATGTCTCACGAAAATAAAATGGGTGTATCATTGCTGATGGCAGAGCAATACTGCCAAACTTATGAGTTCTTGTGGCAAACTTGATTCAGTGTCTTGACGTGTATACGCTGTTTCGCTGACTTGATTGTCACAAGAAACAAAGTGTGTTTGATAAGATCCGACCATTTTATTACGGGAGGATCAATATGTATGGATTCTGATGTGACTGATAAACCCATTCGTATCTTAAGCACAATCTAATACGTCAGACAACGCCCTGGCACACGATAAAAAAAAAAAGAGAGAGCGGTTTTGTGTCCCCACAGTCCATAATGTAGAAAAGAGAGAAAACACCCTTTCTGATTTGGTGTGTGTGCTCATAGTGCAGAGTGTAGAGAAAAGAAAGCCGTTTTGGTGTCACGGGTGTTGTGACTTACACACACACATTTCTAAATTGAGAAAGGAAATTATTTTAGAGGAAGCACTAGAGTTTAGATCCCACATTTGTTGATAGGCATTCATTTATTTCTTCACTTCTGATAAAAATGATAAGACTGACCTAAAGAATTGGAGGCCCATCACACTTTTAAACTTTGACTGTAAACTTTTTAGCAAGGTTTTAACGACACGGATGTCCTCTGTTTTAGAGGAGGTAATTCACCCAGACCAGGCTTGTGCCATCTCAGAGAGACAACTCACCGACAGCCTCGTACTGATTCGAGACATCATTGATTACGCTAGAGACAGAAACACCCGGCTTGTCATCTTAAATTTAGACTTTGAAAAAGCTTTTGATCGGGTCTCGCATCAATATCTCTTTCAGGTGTTGCAGCCATCAAATAGGGCCCGATTGTTCCTACTTGGTGAGATTTGCTTGGTTGAGACGCTTGCTCCCCCCCCTTGCTCCTCGGCTGACCAAGTAGGAACAATCGGGCCCTATTCGATGGCTGCCTTGTCTTTTACTCTGTGCAAAAGACAAGGCAGCCACAAACACCACGGGAACACCGTATTGAGGCTTTGTTCTGACCACTCATTCGGTGACGCGTTTCTTTCAAGCAATTCTCCCGGTTAGCCCACACTCGGCTCGCTCCCAGAGCTGTGTTAAAGTCTACTTCGCATTCACTCTCTTTTCTCAGCAGATTAAAAGAAAGTTTCATCTTGGGCTCCTTGAAACTTCCATCCTGCACCGCTGTTTGCTTTTTCACAAGAGCAGAGAAGAGCGCACCGTTCCCAGCGGCACTGCAGTACTGGGTCGATGCTTGGAGTGAACGGAGCAAGCTTCTTTTTCAACTCCTATTCTTAAAAATCCATTTAATATGTAGTCCTCGTATAGAGGACATATTAAACTGATAAGAACAGATACTACACTTGATCTTAGCCAAAAGGCCGAGAAGCGATAACTGTCCACTGTTTCAGGTCCGAGGGCCCTTGCTGGCACAATGCGCACTTGTAGCAGTGTTCTTTTTATGGCCATAGGTGACCAGAGTGTCACGTTGCACCTCCGCCCACCCGCTGCACTGAGCACTCTTCAGCCCTTTTAAATGGTATAACTTTGCACTCCCGCATGCTCCAGCAAGCACCATTCAAGCAACAACTTTGCACTCCAGCTTCGAACTTCGAACAACAAGTAAGGCGACATTACTCAGAGAAGTCACTCTGCACAGTAACAAGATTTCTTTTGCACAGACAGAAAGGGCTTCACCCGCAAAGGTAAAGCCTGCCAAAAATAGAAACAACTCATTAGTGCTGCTCTCCACGAAAGTCTTTAGTAAAAGGCGAAAGACTTGTATGTTATGAAGAGAAACCAGAGTACGATTATCCGTCACTGCGGGAGCAGGGCATCAGGCTAGTTGCCATAGCCACCTTCCCCATGGTGAGCGTTGCTTGGTTGAAACGCTTGCCCCTGTGCAATCGACAAGGCAGCAACAAAAACACCACGGGAACACCGTATTGAGGCTTTGTTCTGACCGCTCATTCGGTGTCGCGTTTCTTTCAAGCAATTCTCCCGGTTAGCCCACACTCGGCTCGCTCCCAGAGCCGTGTTAAAGTCTACTTCGCATTCACTCTCTTTTCTCAGCAGACTCTTGGGATTTTATCTATAAAATGAATTCCTTCACTCAAACTATGTTAAAACTGCTTTGTCCTTCATATTTACCATGTCTAGAAAGATTTAAACAAAAAAAAAAACAACGTTGTACTTTGCAGTAAAAGAAAGAGCAAATCTAAAGTTTCAGGAATCCGAGAATAAGCTTACTTTCATGAGTTCTTCACGATTTCGGATTTTGCTATAAAATGAATTCCTTCACTCAAACTAAATTAAAACTGCTAAACCGCTAATCTGTTACATGTAAGGCAGATGTCAAATTCACCGAAATAGGATCTAAGGGTATTCGGCCAATCGAGCTGTAGCAGCTTTGGTAAAAGAGTATAAGTTGAAGAGTTTGTGAATAAAGGTGTGCGCACACATAGTGAGCTGTAGGAAAATAGGCAGGGAGCAATGCCGGCTGGGGTATATGTTCTTGTATGTTGTCTGACTGTTTGATTTGAATGTGTTGTGTAAGTGTCCTGTTGAATGTTACATGTTTGGGCTTTGACACTTCACTGTGGTTGTTAACTGTGTGGTGTGTCCTGAAATGTTATATGTTTGGGCTGTGTGACATGCTTAATGCTTGTCAGTAGCTACCCACTTATTCATATATAGCAACTGACAACATAAGAAGTCTGGACATACTTTGATAGTAGTTGTAGAAGTATCCTTATTGATAATAGATAAACTAATTCATAGTGATAGAACAGTAGATGAACAGGTGCCTGCACATGTCTCACGAAAATAAAATGGGTGTATGATTGCTGACGGCAGAGCAATACTGCCAAACTTATGAGTTCTTGTGGCAAACTTGATTCAGTGTCTTGACGTGTATACGCTGTTTCGCTGACTTGATTGTCACAAGAAACAAAGTGTGTTTGATAAGATCCGACCATTTTATTACGGGAGGATCAGTATGTATGGATTCTGATGTGACTGATAAACCCATTCGTATCGTAAGCATAATCTAATACGTGAGACAACGCCCTGGCACACAATAAAAAAAAAAAAGAGAGAGCGGTTTTGTGTCCCCACAGTCCATAATGTAGAAAAGAGAGAAAAAAGCCTTTCTGATTTGGTGTGTGTGCTCACAGTGCAGAGTGTAGAGAAAAGAGAGAAAAGAAAGCCGTTTTGGTGTCACGGGTGTTGTGACTTACACACACACATTTCTGAATTGAGAAAGGAAATTATTTTAGAGGAAGCACTAGAGTTTAGATCCCACATTTGTTGATAGGCATTCATTTATTTCTTCACTTCTGATGAAGTTTCAACAATAAACAACAAACTTTGTATTATGAGAAAGAACCAGACTCATTCTTCAGGAATCCGAAAATAAGCTCTATTTTACGAGTTATGCACGAATTCGGATTCTCCTATAAAACGAATTCCTTAACTCTAACCAAGTTAAGACTGCTTTGTCCTTCATATTTATTCATGTCTAATCAAGTTTCAACGATAAACAACGTTGTACTTTGTAGAATGAGAAAGAACTTCTTCAGCAATAAGCATCTCTCGACATATGACGAAATACAGATTTTGCTATAAAATTAATTCCTTCTATCAGCCTGACTTAAAACTGTTTGTCCTCCTTATTTATCCACTTCAAATCAAGTTTCAACAATTAAAAAAATGTTGTAGTTTGAGAAAAAACAACTTAATCTTAAGCAATCAGTAGGGTAAGAAAGGGTAAGAAAAGGTGCAAATGCCAACCATACATCACTAAAAGGTGGAGCGGAAGTATTCGGCTGCAAGTAGGTGCGAATGCCTGACAATGTATGATCAAAAGAGGGAGCGGGGGTTTTCGGCTGCAAGGTCTGAATGTCCAACCATAATTTGTAAAAACCGGGGAAGAAAAGGCTCGAAAGCCCGACTATACACCATCAAAAGCGGGAGCGGAGGTGTTCGGCTGCAAGTAGGTGTGAATGTTCGACCATAATTTGTAAAAAGCGGGTAAGAAAAGGTTAAATTACCCGACTGTACACAATCAAAAGAGGGAGCGGAGTTGTTCAGCTAAGAGAAGGTGTGAAAGTCCGACCTTGGTTTGTAAAAAGCGGGTAAGAAAAGGTTCGTATGCCCGAATATACACCATCAAAAGCGGAAGTGGAGGTGTTCGGCTGCAAGATATTGTGAACGTCCGACCAAAGTTTGTAAAAAGCAGTTAAGAAAAGGTTTGAATATCTAACCAAACATAAGAATGAGTCTTTTCCGCTGTAGAATGCCCGACTATAGACCATCAAATGCGGGAGCGGAGGTGTTCGGCTCTGAGTAGGTGTGAATGTCCGACCATAATTGCTGAAGAATGTGTTAGAAAAGGTAAGAATGCTGGACCATACATCATCAAAAGCGGTAGAGGTGGTGTTCGGCTGCAAAAAGGTGTGACTGTTCGACTAAAGTTTGTAAAAAGTGGGTAAGACAAGGTGCGAATGCCTGACAATGTATGATCAAAAGCGGGAGTGTAGGTGTTCAGCTGAAAGAAGGTCTACATGTCCATCAATAATTGCTAGAAAACATGAAAGAAACTTTTCGAAAATCAAACCGCACATGATCATAAGTGGGATAGGAGGTGTTCAGCTGCAAGGTGTGAATGTCCACCCATAATTCCTGAAAAATGGGCAAAAAAAAGGTGTGAATGCCCAACCATACATCATCAAAAGCAGGAGTGGAAGTGTTCGGCTACAAGAAGGTGTGAACGTCCAACCAAAATATGTAAAAAGAAGTTAAGAAAAGGTTCGATTATCCAACCAAACATAATCAAAAGCGGGAGCAGAGCTGTTCGACTGCAAGTAGGTGTGAATGTCAGATCATAATTTGCAAAAAGCTGATGAGAAAGGGTGAGTATGCCCGACTATACATCATCAAATGCGGGAGCGGAGTTGTTCGGCTGTGAGTAGGTGTGAATCTCCGACCATAATTGCTGAAAAATGTGTTAGAAAAGGTAAGAATGCCGGTCCATACATCATCAAAAGCGAGAGAGGTTGTGTTCGGCTGCAAGTAGGTGTGAATGTCCAGCCATAATTACTCACAAACGGGTAAGAAAAGGTAGTATTGCCAGACCATATATGATCAAAACAGGGAGCGGAGGTGGTTCAGCTGCAAGAAGGTTTGAATGTCCGAATAAAGTTCAAATATATTAACAAAAGCGGGAGGAGAGGTCTTCGGATGAGAGTGGTTGAAAATTTCCAACCATAATGTATAAAATGCGGTGAAAAAAAGGTGTGATAGAACACTAAAAGGTGGAGCGGAAGTGTTCGGCTGCAAGAAGGTGTGAATGTCCGACTATATTTGGTGAAAAGCAGGTGAAGCAAGGTCTGAATGCCCAACCTTACATCATCAAAAGCGAGATCAGAGGTGTTTGGCTGCAAGAAGGCCATAGTTTGCCAAAAGCGGGTAAGGTGCGAATGTCCGACTAAATATCAACAAAATTTGGGGCGGAGGTCTTCGGATGCAAGTGGGTGTGAATGTCCGACTATATTTGGTGAAAAGCAGGTGAAGCAAGGTCTGAATGCCCAACCTTACATCATCAAAAGCGAGATCAGAGGTGTTGGGCTGCAAGAAGGCCATAGTTTGCCAAAAGCGGGTAAGGTGCGAATGACCGACTAAATATCAACAAAAGTGGGGGCGGAGGTCTTCGGATGCAGGTGGGTGTGAATATCCCACCATACAAGTATGGTGGAGAGGAAGCTGTGAATGGCCGACCATAGTAAAAGGCGGGTGAGAGAAGGTGCGAATGTCAAACCATACATAATCAAAACAGGGAGCGGAGGTGTTCTGCTGTAAGAAGGTGTGAATGTCCAACCATAGTTGGTAAAAAGCGGGTAAGAAAAGGTTAAAATACCCGACTGTACACAATCAATAGCAGGAGTGGAAGTGTTCGGCTACAAGAAGGTGTGAACGTCCAACCAAAGTTTGTAAAAAGCAGTTAAGAAAAGGTTCGAATATCCAACCATACATAATCAAAAGCGGGAGCAGAGCTGTTCGACTGCAAGTAGGTGTGAATGTCAGATCATAATTTGCAAAAAGCTGATGAGAAAGGGTGAGAATGCCCGACTATACACCATCAAATGCGGTAGCGGAGTTGTTCGGCTGTGAGTAGGTGTGAATCTCCAACCATAATTGCTGAAAAATGTGTTAGAAAAGGTAAAAATGCCGGTCCATACATAATCAAAATCGGGAGAGGTGGTGTTCAGCTGCAAGAAGGTCTAAATGTCCATCAATAATTGCTAGAAAACATGAAAGAAAATTTTCGAAAATCAAACCACACATGATCATAAGTGGGAGAGGAGGTGTTCAGCTGCAAGAAGGTGTGAATGTCCACCCATAATACCTGAAAAATGGGTAAAAAAAAGGTGCGAATGCCCAACCATACATCATCAAAAGCAGGAGTGGAAGTGTTCGGCTACAAGAAGGTGTGAACGTCCAACCAAAGTTTGTAAAAAGCAGTTAAGAAAAGGTTCGAATATCCAACCATACATAATCAAAAGCGGGAGCAGAGCTGTTCAACTACAAGTAGGTGTGAATGTCAGATCATAATTTGCAAAAACCTGTTGAGAAAGGGTGAGAATGCCCGACTATACACCATCAAATGCGGGAGCGGAGTTGTTCGGCTGTGAGTAGGTGTGAATCTCCGACCATAATTGCTGAAAAATGTGTTAGAAAAGGTAAGAATGCCGGTCCATACATCATCAAAAGCGGGAGAGGTTGTGTTCGGCTGCAAGTAGGTGTGAATGTCCAGCAATAATTACTCACAAACGGGTAAGAAAAGGTAGTATTGCCAGACCATATATGATCAAAACAGGGAGCGGAGGTGGTTCAGCTGCAAGAAGGTTTGAATGTCCGAATAAAGTTCAAATATATTAACAAAAGCGGGAGGAGAGGTCTTCGGATGAGAGTGGTTGAAAATTTCCAACCATAATGTATAAAATGCGGTGAAAAAAAAGGTGTGATAGAACACTAAAAGGTGGAGCGGAAGTGTTCGGCTGCAAGAAAGTGTGAATGTCCGACTATATTTGGTGAAAAGCAGGTGAAGCAAGGTCTGAATGCCCAACCTTACATCATCAAAAGCGAGATCAGAGGTGTTTGGCTGCAAGAAGGCCATAGTTTGCCAAAAGCGGGTAAGGTGCGAATGTCCGACTAAATATCAACAAAATTTGGGGCGGAGGTCTTCGGATGCAAGTGGGTGTGAATGTCCGACTATATTTGGTGAAAAGCAGGTGAAGCAAGGTCTGAATGCCCAACCTTACATCATCAAAAGCGAGATCAGAGGTGTTGGGCTGCAAGAAGGCCATAGTTTGCCAAAAGCGGGTAAGGTGCGAATGACCGACTAAATATCAACAAAAGTGGGGGCGGAGGTCTTCGGATGCAGGTGGGTGTGAATATCCCACCATACAAGTATGGTGGAGAGGAAGCTGTGAATGGCCGACCATAGTAAAAGGCGGGTGAGAGAATGTGCGAATGTCAAACCATACATAATCAAAACAGGGAGCGGAGGTGTTCTGCTGTAAGAAGGTGTGAATGTCCAACCATAGTTGGTAAAAAGCGGGTAAGAAAAGGTTAAAATACCCGACTGTACACAATCAATAGCGGGAGCGGAGTTGTTCGGCTACTAAAAGGTGTGAAAGTCCGACCATGGTTTGTAAAAAGCGGGTAAGAAAAGGTGCGAATGCCCGACAATGTATGATCAAAAGAGGGAGTGGAGGTTTTCGGCTGCAAGAAGGTCTGAATGTCCAACCATAATTTGTAAAAACCGGGGAAGAAAAGGCTCGAAAGCCCGACTATACACCATCAAAAGTGGGAGCAGAGGTGTTCAGCTGCAACACGGTCTGAATGTCCATCAATAATTGCTAGAAAACATGAAAGAAAATTTTCGAATATCAAACTGCACATGATCATAAGCGGGAGAGGAGGTGTTCAGCTGCAAGAAGGTGTGAATGTCTACCCATAATTACTGAAAAATAGGTAAGAAAAGGTGCGAATGCCTAACCATACATCATCAAAAGAGGGAGCGGAGGTGTTCCGCTGTAAGACGGTGTGAATGTCCGACCATAGATGGTAAAAAGCGGGTAAGAAAAGGTTAAATTACCCGACTGTACACAATCAAAAGAGGGAGCGGAGTTGTTCAGCTAAGTGAAGGTGTGAAAGTCCGACCTTGGTTTGTAAAAAGCGGGTAAGAAAAGGTTCGTATGCCCGAATATATACACCATCAAAAGCGGAAGCGGAGGTGTTCGGCTGCAAGATATTGTGAACGTCCGACCAAAGTTTGTAAAAAGCAGTTAAGAAAAGGTTCGAATATCTAACCAAACATAATCAAAAGCGGGAGCAGAGCTGTTCGACTGCAAGTAGGTGTGAATGTCAGATCATAATTTGCAAAAAGCTGATGAGAAAGGGTGAGAATGCCCGACTATACACCATCAAATGCGGTAGCGGAGTTGTTCGGCTGTGAGTAGGTGTGAATCTCCAACCATAATTGCTGAAAAATGTGTTAGAAAAGGTAAAAATGCCGGTCCATACATAATCAAAATCGGGAGAGGTGGTGTTCAGCTGCAAGGTCTAAATGTCCATCAATAATTGCTAGAAAACATGAAAGAAAATTTTCGAAAATCAAACCACACATGATCATAAGTGGGAGAGGAGGTGTTCAGCTGCAAGAAGGTGTGAATGTCCACCCATAATACCTGAAAAATGGGTAAAAAAAAAAGGTGCGAATGCCCAACCATACATTATCAAAAGCAGGAGTGCATGTGTTCGGCTACAAGAAGGTGTGAACGTCCAACCAAAGTTTGTAAAAAGCAGTTAAGAAAAGGTTCGAATATCCAACCATAAATAATCAAAAGCGGGAGCAGAGCTGTTCAACTGCAAGTAGGTGTGAATGTCAGATCATAATTTGCAAAAAGCTGATGAGAAAGGGTGAGAATGCCCGACTATACACCATCAAATGCGGTAGCGGAGTTGTTCGGCTGTGAGTAGGTGTGAGTCTCCAACCATAATTGCTGAAAAATGTGTTAGAAAAGGTAAAAATGCCGGTCCATACATAATCAAAATCGGGAGAGGTGGTGTTCAGCTGCAAGGTCTAAATGTCCATCAATAATTGCTAGAAAACATGAAAGAAAATTTTCGAAAATCAAACCACACATGATCATAAGTGGGAGAGGAGGTGTTCAGCTGCAAGAAGGTGTGAATGTCCACCCATAATACTTGAAAAATGGGTAAAAAAAAAAGGTGCGAAAGCCCAACCATACATTATCAAAAGCAGGAGTGCATGTGTTCGGCTACAAGAAGGTGTGAACGTCCAACCAAAGTTTGTAAAAAGCAGTTAAGAAAAGGTTCGAATATCCAACCATACATAATCAAAAGCGGGAGCAGAGCTGTTCAACTGCAAATAGGTGTGAATGTCAGATCATAATTTGCAAAAAGCTGATGAGAAAAGGTGAGAATGCCCGACTATACACCATCAAATGCGGGAGCGGAGTTGTTCGGCTGTGAGTAGGTGTGAATCTCCGACCATAATTGCTGAAAAATGTGTTAGAAAAGGTAAGAATGCCGGTCCAGACATCATCAAAAGCGAGAGAGGTTGTGTTCGGCTGCAAGTAGGTGTGAATGTCCAGCCATAATTACTCACAAACGGGTAAGAAAAGGTAGTATTGCCAGACCATATATGATCAAAACAGGGAGCGGAGGTGGTTCAGCTGCAAGAAGGTTTGAATGTCCGAATAAAGTTCAAATATATTAACAAAAGCGGGAGGAGAGGTCTTCGGATGAGAGTGGTTGAAAATTTCCAACCATAATGTATAAAATGCGGTGAAAAAAAGGTGTGATAGAACACTAAAAGGTGGAGCGGAAGTGTTCGGCTGCAAGAAGGTGTGAATGTCCGACTATATTTGGTGAAAAGCAGGTGGAGCAAGGTCTGAATGCCCAACCTTACATCATCAAAAGCGAGATCAGAGGTGTTTGGCTGCAAGAAGGCCATAGTTTGCCAAAAGCGGGTAAGGTGCGAATGTCCGACTAAATATCAACAAAATTTGGGGCGGAGGTCTTCGGATGCAAGAAGGTGTGAATGTCCAACTATATTTGGTGAAAAGCAGGTGAAGCAAGGTCTGAATGCCCAACCTTACATCATCAAAAGCGAGATCAGAGGTGTTGGGCTGCAAGAAGGCCATAGTTTGCCAAAAGCGGGTAAGGTGCGAATGACCGACTAAATATCAACAAAAGTGGGGGCGGAGGTCTTCGGATGCAGGTGGGTGTGAATATCCCACCATACAAGTTTGGTGGAGAGGAAGCTGTGAATGGCCGACCATAGTAAAAGGCGGGTGAGAGAAGGTGCGAATGTCAAACCATACATAATCAAAACAGGGAGCGGAGGTGTTCTGCTGTAAGAAGGTGTGAATGTCCAACCATAGTTGGTAAAAAGCGGGTAAGAAAAGGTTAAAATACCCGACTGTACACAATCAATAGCGGGAGCGGAGTTGTTCGGCTACTAAAAGGTGTGAAAGTCCGACCATGGTTTGTAAAAAGCGGGTAAGAAAAGGTGCGAATGCCCGACAATGTATGATCAAAAGAGGGAGTGGAGGTTTTCGGCTGCAAGAAGGTCTGAATGTCCAACCATAATTTGTAAAAACCGGGGAAGAAAAGGCTCGAAAGCCCGACTATACACCATCAAAAGTGGGAGCGGAGGTGTTCAGCTGCAAGACGGTCTGAATGTCCATCAATAATTGCTAGAAAACATGAAAGAAAATTTTCGAATATCAAACTGCACATGATCATAAGCAGGAGAGGAGGTGTTCAGCTGCAAGAAGGTGTGAATGTCTACCCATAATTACTGAAAAATGGGTAAGAAAAGGTGCGAATGCCTAACCATACATCATCAAAAGAGGGAGCGGAGGTGTTCCGCTGTAAGACGGTGTGAATGTCCGACCATAGATAGTAAAAAGCGGGTAAGAAAAGGTTAAATTACCCGACTGTACACAATCAAAAGAGGGAGCGGAGTTGTTCAGCTAAGAGAAGGTGTGAAAGTCCGACATTGGTTTGTAAAAAGCGGGTAAGAAAAGGTTCGTATGCCCGAATATACACCATCAAAAGCGGAAGCGGAGGTGTTCGGCTGCAAGATATTGTGAACGTCCGACCAAAGTTTGTAAAAAGCAGTTAAGAAAAGGTTCGAATATCTAACCAAACATAATCAAAAGCGGGAGCAGAGCTGTTCAACTGGAAGTAGGTGTGAATGTCAGATCATAATTTGCAAAAAGCTGATGAGAAAGGGTGAGAATGCCCGACTATACACCATCAAATGCGGTAGGGGATTATTCGGCTGTGAGTAGGTGTGAATCTCCAACCATAATTGCTGAAAAATGTGTTAGAAAAGGTAAAAATGCCGGTCCATACATAATCAAAATCGGGAGAGGTGGTGTTCAGCTGCAAGAAGGTCTAAATGTCCATCAATAATTGCTAGAAAACATGAAAGAAAATTTTTGAAAATCAAACCACACATGATCATAAGTGGGAGAGGAGTTGTTCAGCTGAAAGAAGGTGTGAATGTCCACCCATAATACCTGAAAAATGGGTAAAAAAAAAGGTGCGAATGCCCAACTATACACCATCAAAAGCGGAAGCGGAGGTGTTCAGCTGCAAGACGGTGTGAACGTCCAACCAAAGTTTGTAAAAAGCATTAAGAAAATGTTCGAATATCCAACCAAACATAATCAAAAGCGGGAGCAGAGCTGTTCGACTGCAAGTAGGTGTGAATATCAGATCATAATTTGCAAAAAGCTGATGAGAAAGGGTGAGAATGCCCGACTATACACTATCAAATGTGGGAGCGGAGGTGTTCGTCTGTGAGTAGGTGTGAATGTCCGACCATAATTGCTGAAAAATGTGTTAGAAAAGGTAAGAATGCCGGACCATATATCATCAAAAGCGGGAGAGGTTGTGTTCGGCTGCAAGAAGGTGTGAATGTCCAGCCATAATTACTCACAAACGGGTAAGAAAAGGTACTATTGCCAGACCATATATGATCAAAACAGGGAGCGGAGGTGGTTCAGCTGCAAGAAGGTTTGAATGTCCGACTAAAGTTTGTAAAAAGTGGGTAAGACAAGGTGTGAATGCCCGACAATGTATGATCAAAAGAGGAGCGGAGGTTTTCGGCTGCAAGAAGGTCTGAATGTCCACCCATAATTACTGAAAAATGGGTAAGAAAAGGTGCGAAAGCCCAACCGCACATGATCATAAGTGGATGAGAAGGTGTTCGACTGCAAGTAGGTGTGAATGTAAGATCATAATTTGTAAAAAGCGGGTAAGAAAAGGTAAGAATGCCCAACCATAAATTATCAAAAGCGGCAGCAGAGTTTCGGCTGGTATTTATCAATGTCTAGATAGATTTCAACAAAAAACTACGTTGTACTTTGCAGTAAAAGAAAGTGCAAATCAAAAGTTTTAGGAATCCGAGAATAAGCTTATTTTCATGAGTTCTGCACGATTTCGGATTTTATGTATAAAATTAATTTCTTCACGCAAACTAAGTTAACACTGCTTTGTCCTTCATATGTACCCATTTCTACATATATTTCAAGCATAAACTTCCTCATATTACCCTGAATGAGAAAGAGCCACACTTGTGATTAAGCCATACCTCCCTTTTGAGGAGTTCTGCATGATTTGGGATTTTATCTATAAAATTAATTCCTTCACTCAAACTATGTTAAAACGGCTTTTACCTTCATATTTATCAATGTCTCGATAGATTTAAACAAAAAAACAACGTTGTACTTTGCAATAAAAGAAAGAGCAAATCAAAAGTTTTAGGAATCCGAGAATAAGCTTATTTTCATGAGTTCTGCACGATTTCGGATTTTATGTATAAAATGAATTCATTCACTCAAACCAAGTTAAAACTGCTTTTTCCTTCATATTTATCAATGTCTAGATCGACTTCAACAAAGAACAACATTGTATTTTGCAGTAGAAGAAAGAGCAAAACTGAAGGATCAGGAATCCGAGAATAAGCTTCTTTTCATACGTTCTGCATGATTTGGGATTTTATGTATAAAATGAATTCCTTCACTCAAACCAAGTTAAAACTGCTTTGTCCTTCATATGTACCCATTTCTACATATATTTCAAGCATAAACTTCCTCATACTACCCTGAATGAGAAAGAACCACACTTATGATTAAGCCATACGCCCCTTTTGAGGAGTTCTGCATGATTTGGGATTTTATCTATAAAATCAATTCCTTCACTCAAACTATGTTAAAACGGCTTTTACCTTCATATTTATCAATGTCTCGATAGATTTAAACAAAAAAACAACGTTGTACTTTGCAGTAAAAGAAAGAGCCAATCAAAAGTTTTAGGAATCCGAGAATAAGCTTATTTTCATGAGTTCTGCACGATTTCGGATTTTATGTATAAAATGAATTCATTCACTCAAACCAAGTTAAAACTGCTTTTTCCTTCATATTTATCAATGTCAACAAAGAACAACATTGTATTTTGCAGTAGAAGAAAGAGCAACACTGAAGTATCAGGAATCCGAGAATAAGCTTATTTTCTTATGGGCAAGTGGGAACTGCTTTGTCCTTCATATTTATCAATGTGTAGATGGATTTCAACTTCTTCTACTGCAAAGTCCAATGTTTTTCTTTGTTGAAGTCGATCTAGACATTGATGAATATGGAAGGACAAAGCAGTTTTAACCTGGTTTGAGCAAAGCAATTCATTTTATAGCAAAATCCGAAATCGTGCAGAACTCATGAAAGCAGGCTTATACTCGGATTCCTGAAACTTTAGATTTGCTCTTTCTTTTACTGCAAAGTACAACGTTGTTTTCTTGTTTAAATCTTTGTAGACATGGTAAATATGAAGGACAAATCAGTTTTGACATAGTTTGAGTGAAGTAATGCATTTTATAAGCAAAATCCCAAATCATGCAGAACTCACGAAATGCTTTTTCTCGCTTTTCACTGCTTTTTACAAACTTTGGTCGGACGTTCACACCTTCTTGCATCCGAACACCTCCGCTTCCGCTTTTGATGATGTATATTCGGGCATTCGAACCTTTTTTTACCCGCTTTTTACAAACCATTGTCGGACTTTCACACCTTCTTGCAGCCGAACACCACCTCTCCCGCTTTTGATGATGTATGGTCCAGTATTCTTACCTTTTCTAACACATTTTTCAGCAATTATGGTCGGACATTCACACCTACTCACAGCTGGACACCTCCGCTCCCGCTTTTGATCATACAATGTCGGGACATCGCTCCTTGTCTTACCAGCTTTTTACAAACTTTAGTCGAACATTCACACCTTCTTGCAGCTGAACACCTCCGCTCCCGCTTTTGATGATGTATAGTCGGGCTTTCGAGCCTTTTCTTACCCGGTTTTTACAAATTATGGTTGGACATTCAGACCTTGCAGCCGAACACCTCTGCTCTCTCTTTTGATCATACATTGTTGGGCATTCGCACCTTGTCTTACCCGCTTTTTACAAACTATAGTCAGACATTCACACCTTGCAGCTGAACCTCCGCTCCCTGTTTTGATCATGTATGGTCTGGCAATACTACCTTTTCTTCCCCCGTTTGTGAGTAATTATGGCTGGACATTCACACCTACTTGCAGTCGAACAGCTCTGCTCCCGCTTTTGATTATGTTTGGTTGGATATTCGAACCTTTTCTTAACTGCTTTTTACAAACCATGGTTGGACTTTCACACCTTCTTGTAGCCGAACAACTCCGCTCCCGCTATTGATTGTGTACAGTCGGGTATTTTAAACTTTTCTTACCCGCTTTTTACCAACTATGGTCGGACATTCACACCTTCGTACAGCGGAACACCTCCGCTCCCTCTTTTGATGGTGTATAGTTGGGCATTCAAACCTTTTCTTACCCGCTATTTACAAACTATGGTAGGACATTCAAACCTTCGTGTATCCGAAAACCTCCGCTCTCTCTTTTGATCATACACTGTCGGACATTCGCACCTTTTCTTACCCGCTTTTTACAAACCATGGTCGGACTGTCACACCTTCTTGTAGCCGAACACATCCGCTCCCGCTATTGATTGGGTACAGTCGGGTATTTTAACCTTTTCTTACCCGCTTTTTACCAAGTATGGTCGGACATTCACACCTTCGTACAGCGGAACACCTCCGCTCCCTCTTTTGATGGTGTATGTTCGGGCATTCAAACCTTTTCTTACCCGCTTTTTCCAAACTATGGTCGGCTATTCACAGCTTCCTCTCCACCATACTTGTATGGTGGGATATTCACATCCACTTTCATCCGAAAACCTCCGCCCCAAATTTTGTTGATATTTAGTCGGACATTCGCACCTTACCCGCTTTTGGCAAACTATGGCCTTCTTGCAGCCAAACAACTCTGATCTTGCTTTTGATCATGTAAGGTTGGGCATTCAGACCTTGCTTCACCTGCTTTTCACCAAATATAGTCGGACATTCACACCTTCTTGCAGCCGAACACTTCCGCTCCACCTTTTAGTGTTCTATCACACCTTTTTTTTCACCGCATTTTATACATTATGGTTGGAAATTTTCAACCACTTTCATCCGAAGACCTCTCCTCCCGCTTTTGTTAATATATTTGAACTTTATTTGGACATTCAAACCTTCTTGCAGCTGAACCACCTCCGCTCCCTGTTTTGATCATATATGGTCTGGCAATACGACCTTTTCTTACCCGTTTGTGAGTAATTATGGCTGGACATTCACACCTACTTGCAGCCGAACACAACCTCTCTCGCTTTTGATGATGTATGGACCGGCATTCTTACCTTTTCTAACACATTTTTCAGCAATTATGGTCGGAGATTCACACCTACTCACAGCCGAACAACTCCGCTCCCGCATTTGATGATGTATAGTCGGGCATTCTCACCCTTTCTCATCAGCTTTTTGCAAATTATGATCTGACATTCACACCTACTTGCAGTCGAACAGCTCTGCTCCCGCTTTTGATTATGTTTGGTTGGATCTTCGAACCTTTTCTTAACTTCTTTTTACATATTTTGGTTGGGCGTTCACACCTTCTTGTAGCTGAACACTTCCACTCCTGCTTTTGATGATGTATGGTTGGGCATTCACACCTTTTTTTTGCCCATTTTTCAGGAATTATGGGTGGACATTCACACCTTGCAGCTGAACACCTCCTATCCCACTTATGATCATGTGCGGTTTGATTTTCGAAAAGTTTCTTTCATGTTTTCTAGCAATTATTGATGGACATGTAGACCTTCTTTCAGCTGAACACCTCCGCTCCCGCTTTTGATCATACATTGTCAGGCATTCGCACCTTGTCTTACCCACTTTTTACAAACTTTAGTCGAACAGTCACACCTTTTTGCAGCCGAACACCACCTCTACCGCTTTTGATGATGTATGGTCCAGCATTCTTACCTTTTCTAACACATTCTTCAGCAATTATGGTCGGACATTCACACCTACTCAGAGCCGAACACCTCCGCTCCCGCATTTGATGGTCTATAGTCGGGCATTCTACAGCGGAAAAGACTCATTCTTATGTTTGGTTAGATATTCGAACCTTTTCTTAACTGCTTTTTACAAACTTTGGTCGGACGTTCACAATATCTTGCAGCCGAACACCTCCGCTTCCGCTTTTGATGGTGTATATTCGGGCATACGAACCTTTTCTTACCCGCTTTTTACAAACCAATGTCGGACTTTCACACCTTCTCTTAGCTGAACAACTCCGCTCCCTCTTTTGATTGTGTACAGTCGGGTAATTTAACCTTTTCTTACCCGCTTTTTACCATCTATGGTCGGACATTCACACCGTCTTACAGCGGAACACCTCCGCTCCCTCTTTTGATGATGTATGGTTAGGCATTCGCACCTTTTCTTACCCATTTTTCAGTAATTATGGGTAGACATTCACACCTTCTTGCAGCTGAACACCTCCTCTCCTGCTTATGATCATGTGCAGTTTGATATTCGAAAATTTTCTTTCATGTTTTCTAGCAATTATTGATGGACATTCAGACCGTCTTGAAGCTGAACACCTCCGCTCCCACTTTTGATGGTGTATAGTCGGGCTTTCGAGCCTTTTCTTCCCCGGTTTTTACAAATTATGGTTGGACATTCAGACCTTCTTGCAGCCGAAAACCTCCACTCCCTCTTTTGATCATACATTGTCGGTTATTCGCACCTTTTCTTACCCGCTTTTTACAAACCATGGTCGGACTTTCACACCTTCTTGTAGCCGAACAACTCCGCTCCCGCTATTGATTGTGTACAGTCGGGTATTTTAACCTTTTCTTACCCGCTTTTTACCAACTATTGTTGGACATTCACACCGTCTTACAGCGGAACACCTCCGCTCCCTCTTTTGATGGTGTATGTTCGGGCACTCGAACCTTTTCTTACCCGCTTTTTACAAACTATGGCAGACATTCAAACCTTCTTGTAGCCGAACACATCCACTCCTGCTTTTGATGATGGGTATTCAAACCTACTTGTTGCCCGCTTTTCATTAATTATGGGTGGACATACACACCTTGTCGCAGCCAAACACCTCCGCTCCCTGTTTTGATCATGTATGATTGGACATTCGCACCTTTTCTCACCCGCTTTTTACTATGGTCGGCCATTCACAGCTTCCTCTCCACCATACTTGTGTGGGATATTCACACCCACTTGCATCCGAAGACCTCCGCCCCCACTTTTGTTGATATTTAGTCGGTCATTCGCAGCTTAGTTTTGGCAAACTATGGCCTTCTTGCAGCCAAACACCTCTGATCTCGTTTTTGATGATGTAAGGTTGGGCATTCAGACCTTGCTTCACCTGCTTTTCACCAAATATAGTCGAACAGTCACACCTTCTTGCAGCCGAACACTTCTGCTCCACCTTTTAGTGTTCTATGGGGTATTCACACCTTTTTTTTCACCGCATTTTATTGATTATGGTTGGAAATTCTCACCCACTCTTATCCGAAGACCTCTCCTCCTGCTTTTGTTAATATATAGTCGGGCATTCAAACCTTTTCTTACCCGCTTTTTACAAATCATGGTCGAACATTCACACTGAAAAATTTGTTAGAAAAGACTAGAATGCCGGACCATACATCATCAAAAGCGGGAAAAGTGGTGTTCGGCTGCAAGTAGGTGTGAATATCCAGCCATAATTACTCACAAACCGGTAAGAAAAGGTAGTATTGCCAGACCATACATTATCAAAACAGGGAGCGGAGGTGGTTACGCTGCAAGGTGTGAATGTCTGACTAAAGTTTATAAAAAGCGGGTAAGACAAGGTGCGAATGCCTGACAATGTATGATCAAATGAGGGAGCGGAGGTTTTCGGCTGCAAGGTCTGAATGTACAACCATAATTTGTAAAAACCGGGGAAGAAAAGGCTCGAAAGCCCGACTATACACCATCAAAAGCGGGAGCGGAGGTGTTCGGCTGCAAGTAGGTGTGAATGTTCGACCATAATTTGTAAAAAGCGGGTAAGAAAAGGTTTGAATGCTCGACTATATATTAACAAAAGCAGGAGGAGAGGTCTTCGGATAAGAGTGGGTGAGAATTTCCAACCATAATCAATAAAATGCGGTGAAAAAAAAGGTGTGAATACCCCATAGAACACTAAAAGGTGGAGCAGAAGTGTTCGGCTGCAAGAAGGTGTGACTGTTCGACTATATTTGGTGAAAAGCAGGTGAAGCAAGGTCTGAATGCCCAACCTTACATCATCAAAAACGAGATCAGAGGTGTTTGGCTGCAAGAAGGCCATAGTTTGCCAAAAGCGGGTAAGCTGCGAATGACCGACTAAATATCAACAAAAGTGGGGGCGGAGGTCTTCGGATGCAAGTGGGTGTGAATATCCCACCATACAAGTATGGTGGAGAGGAAGCTGTGAATGGCCGACCATAGTAAAAAGCAGGTGAGAAAAGGTGCGAATGTCAAAACATACATGATCAAAACAGGGAGCGGAGGTGTTTGGCTGCGACAAGGTGTGAATGTCCATCCATAATTAATGAAAAAAGGGGCAACAAGTAGGTTCGAATGCCCAACCATACATCATCAAAAGCAGGAGTGGATGTGTTCGGCTTCAAGAAGGTATGAATGTCCATCAATAATTGCTATAAAACATGAAAGAAAATTTTCGAATATCAAACCGCACATAATCATAAGCGGGAGAGGAGGTGTTCCGCTGCAAGAAGGTGTGAATATCCACCCATAATTACTGAAAAATGGGTAAGAAAAGGTGCGAATGCCCAACCATACATCATCAAAAGCAGGAGTGGATGTGTTCGGCTACAAGAAGGTTTGAATGTCCGACCATAGTTTGTAAAAAGCGGGTAAGAACAGGTTTGTATGCCCGACTGTACACAATCAAAAGAGGGAGCGGAGTTGTTCAGCTACAAGAAGGTGTGAAAGTCCGACCATGGTTTGTAAAAAGCGGGTAAGAACAGGTTCGTATGCCCGAATATACACCATCAAATGCGGGAGCGGAGGTGTTCGGCTGTGAGTAGGTGTGAATCTCCAACCATAATTGCTGAAAAATGTGTTAGAAAAGGTAAGAATGCCGGTCCATACATCATCAAAAGCGGGAGAGGTGGTGTTCGGCTGCAAGTAGGTGTGAATGTCCAGCCATAATTACTCACAAATGGGTAAGAAAAGGTAGTATTGCCAGACCATACATGATCAAAACAGAGAGCGGAGGTGGTTAAGCTGCAAGAAGGTGTTAATGTCCGACTAAAGTTTGTAAAAAGCGGGTAAGAAAAGGTGCGAATGCCCGACAATGTATGATCAAAAGAGGGAGCGGAGGTTTTCGGCTGAAAGAAGGTCTGAATGTCCAACCATAACTTGTAAAAACCGGGGAAGAAAAGGCTCGAAAGCCCGACTATACACCATCAAAAGCTGGAGCGGAGGTGTTCAGCTGCAAGAAGGTCTGAATGTCCATCAATAATTGCTAGAAAACATGAAAGAACATTTTTGAATATCAAACCGCACATGATAATAAGCGGGAGAGGAGGTGTTAAGCTGCAAGAAGGTGTGAATGTCCACCCATAATTACTGAAAAATGGGTAAGAAAAGGTGCGAATTCCCAACCATACATCATCAAATGCACGAGTGGATGTGTTCGGCTACAAGAAGGTTTGAATGTCCGACCATAGTTTGTAAAAAGCGGGTAAGAAAAGGTTTGAATGCCCAAACATACACCATCAAAAGAGGGAGCGGAGGTGTTCTGCTGTAAGGTTTTTAATGTCCGACCATAGTTGGTAAAAAGCGGGTAAGAAAAGGTTAAAATACCCGACTGTACACAATCAATAGCGGGAGCGGAGTTGTTCGGATACTAAAAGGTGTGAAAGTCCGACCCTGGTTTTAAAAAGCGGGTAAGAAAAGGTTCGAATGCCCGAACATACACCATCAAAAGAGGGAGCGGAGGTGTTCCGCTGTAAGACGGTGTGAATGTCCGATCATAGTTGGTAAAAAGCGGGTAAGAAAAGGTTAAAATACCCGACTGTACACAATCAAAAGAGGGAGCGGAGTTGTTCAGCTAAGAGAAGGTGTGAAAGTCCGACCATGGTTTGTAAAAAGCGGGTAAGAAAAGGTTCGTATGCCCGAATATACACTATCAAAACCGGAAGCGTAGGTGTTCGGCTGCAAGAAGGTGTGAACGTCCGACCAAAGTTTGTGAAAAAGCAGTTAAGAAAAGGTTCGAATATCTAACCAAACATAATCAAAAGCGGGAGCAGAGCTGTTCGACTGCAAGTAGGTGTGAATGTCAGAGAATAATTAGCAAAAAGCTGATGAGAAAGGGTGAGAAATCCCGACTATACACCATCAAATGCGGTAGCGGAGTTGTTCGGCTGTGAGTAGGTGTGATTCTCCAACCATAATTGCTGAAAAATGTGTTAGAAAAGGTAAGAATGCCGGTCCATACATCATCAAAAGCGGGAGAGGTGGTGTTCGGCTGCAAGTAGGTGTGAATGTCCATTAATAATTGCTTTAAAACATGAAAGAAAATTTTCGAATATCAAACCTTACATGATCATTAGCGGGAGAGGAGGTGTTCAGCTGCAAGAAGGTGTGAATATCCACCCATAATTACTGAAAAATGGGTAGGAAAAGATGCGAATGTCCAACCATAAATCATCAAAAGCAGGAGTGGAGTTGTTCAGCTACAAGAAGGTATGAAAGTCCAACCATGGTTTATAAAAAGCGGGTAAGAGAAGGTTCGAATACCCGAATATATACCATCAAAAGCGGAAGCGGAGGTGTTCGGCTGCAAGAAGGTGTGAACGTCCGACCAAAGTTTGTAAAAAGCAGTTAAGAAAAGGTTTGAATATCCAACCGAACATAATCAAAAGCGGGAGCAGAGCTGTTTGACTGCAAGTAGGTGTGAATGTCAGATCATAATTGCTGAAAAATGTGATAGAAAAGACTAGAATGCCGGACAATACATCATCAAAAGCGGGAGAGGTGGTTTTTCGGCTGCAAGTAGGTGTGAATGTCCAGCCATAATTACTCACAAACGGGGGAAGAAAAGGTAGTATTTCCAGACCACACATGATCAAAACAGGGAATGGAGGTGGTTCAGCTGCAAGGTGTGAATGTCTGACTAAAGTTTGTAAAAACCGTGTAAGACAAGGGGCGAATGCCCGACAATGTATGATCAAAAGAGGGAGCGGAGGTTTTCGGCTGCAAGGTCTGAATGTCCAACCACAATTTGTAAAAATCGGGGAAGAAAAGGCTCGAAAGCCCGACTATACACCATCAAAAGCGGGAGCAGAGGTGTTCAGGTGCAAGAAGGTCTGAATGTCCGACCAAAAATTACTGAAAAATGGGTAAGAAAAGGTGCGAATGCCAAATCATACATCATCAAAAGCAGGAGCGGATGTGTTCGGCTACAAGAAGGTTTGCATGTCCAACCATAGTAAGTAATAGGCGGGTAAGAAAAGGCTCGAATGCCCGACTATATACCATCAAAAGCGGAAGCGGAGGTGTTCGGCTGCAAGAAGGTGTGAACGTCCGACCAAAGTTTGTAAAAAGCAGTTAAGAAAATGTTCGAATATCCAACCAAACATAATCAAAAGCGGGAGCAGAGCTGTTCGACTGCAAGTAGATGTGAATATCAGATCATAATTTGCAAAAAGCTGTTGAGAAAGGGTGAGAATGCCCGACTATACACTATCAAATGTGGGAGCGGAGGTGTTCGTCTGTGAGTAGGTGTGAATGTCCGACCATAATTGCTGAAAAATGTGTTAGAAAAGGTAAGAATGCCGGACCATATATCATCAAAAGCGGGAGAGGTTTTTTTCGGCTGCAAGTAGGTGTGAATGGCCAGCCATAATTACTCACAAACGGGTAAGAAAAGGTAGTATTGCCAGACCATATATGATCAAAACAGGGAGCGGAGGTGGTTCAGCTGCAAGAAGGTTTGAATGTCCGACTAAAGTTTGTAAAAAGCGGGTAAGACAAGGTGTGAATGCCCGACAATGTATCATCAAAAGAGGAGCGGAGGTTTTCGGCTGCAAGGTCTGAATATCCACCCATAATTACTGAAAAATGGGTAAGAAAAGGTGCGAAAGCCCAACCGCACATGATCATAAGTGGATGAGAAGGTGTTCGACTGCAAGTAGGTGTGAATGTAAGATCATAATTTGTAAAAAGCGGGTAAGAAAAGGTAAGAATGCCCAACCATAAATTATCAAAAGCGGCAGCAGAGTTTCGGCTGGTATTTATCAATGTCTAGATAGATTTCAACAAAAAACAACGTTGTACTTTGCAGTAAAAGAAAGTGCAAATCAAAAGTTTTAGGAATCCGAGAATAAGCTTATTTTCATGAGTTTTGCACGATTTCGGATTTTATGTATAAAATGAATTCCTTCACGCAAACTAAGTTAACACTGCTTTGTCCTTCATATGTACCCATTTCTACATATATTTCAAGCATAAACTTCCTCATACTACCCTGAATGAGAAAGAGCCACACTTGTGATTAAGCCATACGCCCCTTTTGAGGAGTTCTGCATGGTTTGGGATTTTATCTTTAAAATTAATTCCTTCACTCAAACTATGTTAAAACGGCTTTTACCTTCATATTTATCAATGTCTCGATAGATTTAAACAAAAAAACAACGTTGTACTTTGCAATAAAAGAAAGAGCAAATCAAAAGTTTTAGGAATCCGAGAATAAGCTTATTTTCATGAGTTCTGCACGATTTCGGATTTTATGTATAAAATGAATTCATTCACTCAAACCAAGTTAAAACTGCTTTTTCCTTCATATTTATCAATGTCTAGATCGACTTCAACAAAGAACAACATTGTATTTTGCAGTAGAAGAAAGAGCAAAACTGAAGGATCAGGAATCCGAGAATAAGCTTCTTTTCATACGTTCTGCATGATTTGGGATTTTATGTATAAAATGAATTCCTTCACTCAAACTAAGTTAACACTGCTTTGTCCTTCATATGTACCCATTTCTACATATATTTCAAGCATAAACTTCCTCATACTACCCTGAATGAGAAAGAGCCACACTTGTGATTAAGCCATACGCCCCTTTTGAGGAGTTCTGAATGATTTGGGATTTTATCTATAAAATCAATTCCTTCACTCAAACTATGTTAAAACGGCTTTTACCTTCATATTTATCAATGTCTCGATAGATTTCAACAAAAAAACAACGTTGTACTTTGCAGTAAAAGAAAGAGCCAATGAAAAGTTTTAGGAATCCGAGAATAAGCTTATTTTCATGAGTTCTGCACGATTTCGGATTTTATGTATAGAATGAATTCATTCACTCAAACCAAGTTAAAACTGCTTTTTCATTCATATTTATCAATGTCTAGATCGACTTCAACAAAGAACAACGTTGTATTTTGCAGTAGAAGAAAGAGCAAAACTGAAGGATCAGGAATCCGAGAATAAGCTTATTTTCTTATGGGCAAGTGGGAACTGCTTTGTCCTTCATATTTATCAATGTGTAGATGGATTTCAACTTCTTCTACTGCAAAGTCCAATGTTTTTCTTTGTTGAAGTCGATCTAGACATTGATGAATATGGAAGGACAAAGCAGTTTTAACTTGGTTTGAGCAAAGCAATTCATTTTATAGCAAAATCCGAAATCGTGCAGAACTCATGAAAGCAGGCTTATACTCGGATTCCTGAAACTTTAGATTTGCTCTTTCTTTTACTGCAAAGTACAACGTTGTTTTTTTGTTTAAATCTTTCTAGACATGGTAAATATGAAGGACAAATCAGTTTTAACATAGTTTGAGTGAAGTAATGCATTTTATAAGCAAAATCCCAAATCATGCTGAACTCACGAAAAGCTTTTTCTCGCTTTTCACTGCTTTTTACAAACTTTGGTCGGACGTTCACACCTTCTTGCATCCGAACAACTCCGCTTCCGTTTTTGATTATGTATATTCGGGCATTCGAACCTTTTATTACCCGCTTTTTACAAACCATTGTCGGACTTTCACACCTTCTTGCAGCCGAACACCACCTCTCCCGCTTTTGATGATGTATGGTCCAGTATTCTTACCTTTTCTAACACATTTTTCAGCAATTATGGTCGGACATTCACACCTACTCACAGCTGGACACCTCCGCTCCCGCTTTTGATCATACAATGTCGGGACATCGCTCCTTGTCTTACCAGCTTTTTACAAACTTTAGTCGAACATTCACACCTTCTTGCAGCTGAACACCTCCGCTCCCGCTTTTGATGATGTATAGTCGGGCTTTCGAGCCTTTTCTTACCCAGTTTTTACAAATTATGGTTGGACATTCAGACCTTGCAGCCGAACACCTCCGTTCTCTCTTTTGATTATACATTGTCGGGCATTCGCACCTTGTCTTACCCGCTTTTTACAAACTATAGTCAGACATTCCCACCTTGCAGCTGAACCTCCGCTCCCTGTTTTGATCATGTATGGTCTGGCAATACTACCTTTTCTTCCCCCGTTTGTGAGTAATTATGGCTGGACATTCACACCTACTTGCAGTCGAACAGCTCTGCTCCCGCTTTTGATTATGTTTGGTTGGATATTCGAACCTTTTCTTAACTGCTTTTTACAAACCATGGTCGGACTTTCACACCTTCTTGTAGCCGAACAACTCCGCTCCCGCTATTGATTGTGTACAGTCGGGTATTTTAACCTTTTCTTACCCGCTTTTTACCAACTATGGTCGGACATTCACACCGTCTTACAGCGGAACACCTCCGCTCCCGCTTTTGATGGTGTATAGTCGGGCATTCGAACCTTTTCTTACCCGCTTTTTACAAACTATGGTGGGACATTCAAACCTTCTTGTATCCGAAAACCTCCGCTCTCTCTTTTGATCCTACATTATCGGACATTCGCACCTTTTCTTACCCGCTTTTTACAAACCATGGTCGGACTTTCACATCTTCTTGTAGCCGAACACATCCGCTCCCGCTATTTATTGTGTACAGTCGGGTATGTTAACCTTTTCTTACCCGCTTTTTACCAAGTATGGTCGGACATTCACACCTTCGTACAGCGGAACACCTCCGCTCCCTCTTTTGATGGTGTATGTTCGGGCATTCAAACCTTTTCTTACCCGCTTTTTCCAAACTATGGTCGGCTATTCACAGCTTCCTCTCCACCATACTTGTATGGTGGGATATTCACACCCACTTGCATCCGAAGACCTCTGCCCCAAATTTTGTTGATATTTAGTCGGACATTCGCACCTTACCCGCTTTTGGCAAACTATGGCCTTCTTGCAGCCAAACACCTCTGATCTCGCTTTTGATGATGTAAGGTTGGGCATTCAGACCTTGCTTCACCTGCTTTTCACCAAATATAGTCGGACATTCACACCTTCTTGCAGCCGAACACTTCCGCTCCACCTTTTAGTGTTCTATCACACCTTTTTTTCACTGCATTTTATACATTATGGTCGGAAATTTTCAACCACTCTCATCCGAAGACCTCTCCTCCCGCTTTTGTTAATATATTTGAACTTTAGTCGGACATTCAAACCTTCTTGCAGCTGAACCACCTCCGCTCCCTGTTTTGATCATATATGGTCTGGCAATACTACCTTTTCTTACCCGTTTGTGAGTAATTATGGCTGGACATTCACACCTGCTTGCAGCCGAACACAACCTCTCTCGCTTTTGATGATGTATGGACCGGCATTCTTACCTTTTCTAACACATTTTTCAGCAATTATGGTCGGAGATTCACACCTACTCACAGCCGAACAACTCCGCTCCCGCATTTGATGGTGTATAGTCGGGCATTCTCACCCTTTCTCATCAGCTTTTTGCAAATTATGATCTGACATTCACACCTACTTGCAGTCGAACAGCTCTGCTCCCGCGTTTGATTATGTTTGGTTGGATATTCGAACCTTTTCTTAACTTCTTTTTACATATTTTGGTTGGACGTTCACACCTTCTTGTAGCCGAACACTTCCACTCCTGCTTTTGATGATGTATGGTTGGGCATTCACACCTTTTTTTTGCCCATTTTTCAGGAATTATGGGTGGACATTCACACCTTGCAGCTGAACACCTCCTATCCCACTTATGATCATGTGCGGTTTGATTTTCGAAAAGTTTCTTTCATGTTTTCTAGCAATTATTGATGGACATGTAGACCTTCTTGCAGCTGAACACCTCCGCTCCCGCTTTTGATCATACATTGTCAGGTATTCGCACCTTGTCTTACCCACTTTTTACAAACTTTAGTCGAACAGTCACACCTTTTTGCAGCCGAACACCACCTCTCCCGCTTTTGATGATGTATGGTCCAGCATTCTTACCTTTTCTAACACATTCTTCAGCAATTATGGTCGGACATTCACACCTACTCAGAGCCGAACACCTCCGCTCCCGCATTTGATGGTGTATAGTCGGGCATTCTCACCCTTTCTCATCAGCTTTTTACAAATTATGATCTGACATTCACACCTGCTTTTGATAATGTATTGTTAGGCATTCGCACCTTTTTTTTACCCATTTTTCATGAATTATGGGTGGACATTCACACCTTCTTGCAGCCGAACACCTCCTCTCCCGCTTATGACCATGTGCGGTTTGATATTCGAAAATTTACTTTCTTGTTTTAAAGCAATTATTGATGGACATTCAAACCTTCTTTTTGATGGTGTATAGTCGGGCTTTCGAGCCTTTTCTTTCCGGTTTTTACAAACCATGGTCGGACTTTCACACCTTCTTGTAGCCGAACAACTCCGCTCCCGCTATTGATTGTGTACAGTCGGGTATTTTAACCTTTTCTTACCCGCTTTTTACCAACTATGGTCGGACATTCACACCGTCTTACAGCGGAACACCTCTGCTCCCGCTTTTGATGGTGTATAGTCGGGCATTCGAACCTTTTCTTACGCGCTTTTTACAAACTATGGTGGGACATTCAAACCTTCTTGTATCCGAAAACCTCCGCTCTCTCTTTTGATCATACATTGTCGGACATTCGCACCTTTTCTTACCCGCTTTTTACAAACCATGGTCGGACTTTCACATCTTCTTGTAGCCGAACACATCCGCTCCCGCTATTGATTGTGTACAGTCGGGTATTTTAACCTTTTCTTACCCGCTTTTTACCAAGTATGGTCGGACATTCACACCTTCGTACAGCGGAACACCTCCGCTCCCTCTTTTGATGGTGTATGTTCGGGCATTCAAACCTTTTCTTACCCGCTTTTTCCAAACTATGGTCGGCTATTCACAGCTTCCTCTCCACCATACTTGTATGGTGGGATATTCACATCCACTTGCATCCGAAGCCCTCTGCCCCAAATTTTGTTGATATTTAGTCGGATATTCGCACCTTACCCGCTTTTGGCAAACTATGGCCTTCTTGCAGCCAAACACCTCTGATCTCGCTTTTGATGATGTAAGGTTGGGCATTCAGACCTTGCTTCACCTGCTTTTCACCAAATATAGTCGGACATTCACACCTTCTTGCAGCCGAACACTTCCGCTCCACCTTTTAGTGTTCTATCACACCTTTTTTTCACCGCATTTTATACATTATGGTCGGAAATTTTCAACCAATCTCATCCGAAGACCTCTCCTCCCGCTTTTGTTAATATATTTGAACTTTAGTCGGACATTCAAACCTTCTTGCAGCTGAACCACCTCCGCTCCCTGTTTTGATCATATATGGTCTGGCAATACTACCTTTTCTTACCCGTTTGTGAGTAATTATGGCTGGACATTCACACCTACTTGCAGCCGAACACAACCTCTCCCGCTTTTGATGATGTATGGACCGGCATTCTTACCTTTTCTAACACATTTTTCAGCAATTATGGTCGGAGATTCACACCTACTCACAGCCGAACAACTCCGTTCCCGCATTTGATGGTGTATAGTCGGGCATTCTCACCCTTTCTCATCAGCTTTTTGCAAATTATGATCTGACATTCACACCTACTTGCTGTCGAACAGCTCTGCTCCCGCTTTTGATTATGTTTGGTTGGATATTTGAACCTTTTCTTAACTTCTTTTTACATATTTTGGTTGGACGTTCACACCTTCTTGTAGCCGAACACTTCCACTCCTGCTTTTGATGATGTATGGTTGGGCATTCACACCTTTTTTTTGCCCATTTTTCAGGAATTATGGGTGGACATTCACACCTTGCAGCTGAACACCTCCTATCCCACTTATGATCATGTGCGGTTTGATTTTCGAAAAGTTTCTTTCATGTTTTCTAGCAATTATTGATGGACATGTAGACCTTCTTGCAGCTGAACACCTCCACTCCCGCTTTTGATCATACATTGTCAGGCATTCGCACCTTGTCTTACCCACTTTTTACAAACTTTAGTCGAACAGTCACACCTTTTTGCAGCCGAACACCACCTCTCCCGCTTTTGATGATGTATGGTCCAGCATTCTTACCTTTTCTAACACATTCTTCAGCAATTATGGTCGGACATTCACACCTACTCATAGCCGAACACCTCCGCTCCCGCATTTGATGGTGTATAGTCGGGCATTCTCACCCTTTCTCATCAGCTTTTTACAAATTATGATCTGACATTCACACCTACTTGCAGTCGAACAGCTCTGCTCCCGCTTTTGATTATGTTTGGTTGGATATTCGAACCTTTTCTTAACTTCTTTTTACATATTTTGGTCGGACATTCACACCTACTCAGAGCCGAACACCTCCGCTCCCGCATTTGATGGTGTATAGTCGGGCATTCTCACCCTTTCTCATCAGCTTTTTACAAATTATGATCTGACATTCACACCTACTTGCAGTCGAACAGCTCTGCTCCCGCTTTTGATTATGTTTGGTTGGATATTCGAACCTTTTCTTAACTTCTTTTTACATATTTTGGTTGGACGTTCACACCTTCTTGTAGCCGAACACTTCCACTCCTGCTTTTGATGATGTATGGTTGGGCATTCACACCTTTTTTTTGCCCATTTTTCAGGAATTATCGGTGGACATTCACACCTTGCAGCTGAACACCTCCTATCCCACTTATGATCATGTGCGGTTTGATTTTCGAAAAGTTTCTTTCATGTTTTCTAGCAATTATTGATGGACATGTAGACCTTCTTGCAGCTGAACACCTCCGCTCCCGCTTTTGATCATACATTGTCAGGCATTCGCACCTTTTCTAACACATTCTTCAGCAATTATGGTCGGACATTCACACCTACTCAGAGCCGAACACCTCCGCTCCCGCATTTGATGGTGTATGGTCCAGCATTCTTACCTTTTCTAACACATTCTTCAGCAATTATGGTCGGACATTCACACCTACTCAGAGCCGAACACCTCCGCTCCCGCATTTGATGGTGTATAGTCGGGCATTCTCACCCTTTCTCATCAGCTTTTTACAAATTATGATCTGACATTCACACCTGCTTTTGATAATGTATTGTTAGGCATTCGCACCTTTTTTTTACCTTTTTTTTTCTTGAATTATGGGTAGACATGGGCGGCTGTAGCTCAGGAGGAAGAGCAGTCGCCCACCAATCGGAAGGTCGGTGGTTCGACTCTGGCTTCCCCAGGATACATGTCGAAGCGTCCTTGGGCAAGACACTGAACCCCACGTTGCTCCCCCAGTGTATCATTGATACATAGACTAGAAAAGCGCTATACAAGTACAAGTCCATTTACCATTTACATTCACACCTTCTTGCAGCCGAACACCTCCTCTCCCGCTTATGATCATGTGCGGTTTGTTATTCGAAAATTTACATTCTTGTTTTAAAGCAATTATTGATGGACATTCAAACCTTCTTTTTGATGGTGTATAGTCGGGCTTTCGAGCCTTTTCTTCCCGGTTTTTACAAACCATGGTCGGACTTTCACACCTTCTTGTAGCCGAACAACTCCGCTCCCGCTATTGATTGTGTACAGTCGGGTATTTTAACCTTTTCTTACCCGCTTTTTACCAACTATGGTTGGACATTCACACCTTCTTACAGCAGAACACCTCCGCTCCTTCTTTTGATTATGTATGGTTTGACATTCGCACCTTCTCTCACCCGCCTTTTACTATGGTCGGCCATTCACAGCTTCCTCTCCACCATACTTGTATGGTGGGATATTCACACCCACTTGCATCCGAAGACCTCCGCCCCCACTTTTGTTGATATTTAGTCGGTCATTCGCACCTTACCCGCTTTTGGCAAACTATGGCCTTCTTGCAGCCAAACACCTCTGATCTCGCTTTTGATGATGTAAGGTTGGGCATTCAGACCTTGCTTCACCTGCTTTTCACCAAATATAGTCGGACATTCACACCTTCTTGCAGCCGAACACTTCCGCTTTTAGTGTTCTATGAGGCATTCACATATATTTTTTCACCGTATTTTATAGATTATGGTTGCAAATTCTCACCCACTCTCATCCGAAGACCTCTCCTCCCGCTTTTGTTAATATATAGTCGGGCATTCGAACCTTTTCTTACCCGCTTTTTACAAATTATAGTCGAACATTCACACCTACTTGCAGCTGAATACTTCCGCTCCACCTTTTAGGTATGTATGGTTGGCATTTGCACCTCTTTTTACACTGATTGCTGAAGATTAAGTTGTTCTTTCTCAAACTACAATTTTTTTTTAATTGTTGAAACTTGATTTGAAGTGGATAAATAAGGAGGACAAACAGTTTTAAGTCAGGCTGATAGAAGGAATTAATTTTATAGCAAAATCTTTATTTCGTCATATGTCGAGAGATGCTTATTGCTGAAGAAGTTCTTTCTCATTCTACAAAGTACAACGTTGTTTATCGTTGAAACTTGATTAGACATGAATAAATATGAAGGACAAAACAGTCTTAACTTGGTTTGAGTTAAGGAATTCGTTTTATAGGAGAATCCGAATTCGTGCATAACTCATAAAATAGAGCTTATTTTCGGATTCCTGAAGAATGATTCTGGTTCTTTCTCATAATACAAAGTTTGTTGTTTATTGTTGAAACTTCATCAGAAGTGAAGAAATAAATGAATGCCTATCAACAAATGTGGGATCTAAACTCTAGTGCTTCCTCTAAAATAATTTCCTTTCTCAATTTAGAAATGTGTGTGTGTAAGTCACAACACCCGTGACACCAAAACGGCTTTCTTTTCTCTACACTCTGCACTATGAGCACACACACCAAATCAGAAAGGCTTTTTTCTCTCTTTTCTACATTATGGACTGTGGGGACACAAAACCGCTCTCTCTCTTTTTTTTTTTTATCGTGTGCCAGGGCGTTGTCTCATGTATTAGATTATGCTTAAGATACGAATGGGTTTATCAGTCACATCAGAATCCATACATATTGATCCTCCCGTAATAAAATGGTCGGATCTTATCAAACACACTTTGTTTCTTGTGACAATCAAGTCAGCGAAACAGCGTATACACGTCAAGACACTGAATCAAGTTTGCCACAAGAACTCATAAGTTTGGCAGTATTGCTCTGCCATCAGCAATGATACACCCATTTTATTTTCGTGAGACATGTGCAAGCACCTGTTCATCTACTGTTCTATCACTATGAATTAGTGATCTATTATCAATAAGGATACTTCTACAACTACTATCAAAGTATGTCCGGACTTCTTATGTTGTCAGTTGCTATATATGAATAAGTGGGTAGCTACTGACAAGCATTAAGCATGTCACACAGCCCAAACATATAACATTTCAGGACACACCACACAGTTAACAACCACAGTGAAGCGTGTCAAAGCCCAAACATGTAACATTCAACAGGACACTTACACAACACATTCAAATCAAACAGTCAGACAACATACAAGAACATATACCCCAGCCGGCATTGCTCCCTGCCTATTTTCGTACAGCACACTATGTGTGCGCACACCTTTATTCACAAACTCTTCAACTTATACTCTTTTACCGAAGCTGCTACAGCTCGATTGGCCGAATACCCTTAGATCCTATTTCGGTGAATTTGACATCTGCCTTACATGTAACAGATTAGCGGTTTAGCAGTTTTAATTTAGTTTGAGTGAAGGAATTCATTTTATAGCAAAATCCGAAATCGTGAAGCACTCATGAAAGTAAGCTTATTCTCGGATTCCTGAAACTTTAGATTTGCTCTTTCTTTTACTGCAAAGTACAACGTTGTTTTTTTTGCTTAAATCTTTCTAGACATGGTAAATATGAACGACAAAGCAGTTTTAACATAGTTTGAGTGAAGGAATTCATTTTATAGATAAAATCCCAAGAGTCTGCAGAGAAAAAAGAGTGAATGCGAAGTAGACTTTAACACGGCTATGGGAGCGAGCCGAGTGTCGGCTAACCGGGAGAATTGCTTGAAAGAAACGCGACACCGAATGAGCGGTCAGAACAAAGCCTCAATACGGGATTCTCGTGGTGTTTTTGTTGCTGCCTTGTCTTTTGCATAGAGTAAAAGACAAGGCAGCCATCGAATAGGGCCCGATTGTTCCTACTTGGTCAGCCGAGGAGCAAGGGGGGGGGGGGCAAGCGTCTCAACCAAGCAAAGCTCACCATGGGGAAGGTGGCTATACCAACTAGCCTGATGCCCTGCTCCCGCAGTGACGGATAATCGTACTCTGGTTTCTCTTCATAACATACAAGTCTTTCGCCTTTTACTAAAGACTTCCGTGGAGAGCAGCACTAATGAGTTGTTTCTATTATTGGCAGGCTTTACCTTTGCGGGTGAAGCCCTTTCTGTCTGTGCAAAAGAAATCTTGCTACTTTGCAGAGTGACTTCTCTGAGTAGAGTCGCCTTACAAGACAAGGCAGCCATCGAATAGATTGTTTCTACTTGGTCAGCCGAGGAGCAGGGGGGGGGGGCAAGCGTCTCAACCAAGCAAAGCTCACCAAGTAGGAACAATCGGGCCCTTTTCGATGGCTGCAACACCTGAAAGAGATATTGATGCGAGACCCGATCAAATGCTTTTTCAAAGTCTAAATTTAAGATGACAAGCCGGGTGTTTCTGTCTCTAGCGTAATCAATGATGTCTCGAATCAGTACGAGGCTGTCGGTGAGTTGTCTCCCTGAGATGGCACAAGCTTGGTCTGGGTGAATTACCTCCTCTAAAACAGAGGACATCCGTGTCGCTAAAACCTTGCTAAAAAGTTTACAGTCAAAGTTTAAAAGTGTGATGGGCCTCCAATTCTTTAGGTCAGTCTTATCATTTTTTTTATAAAGTAGAGTCACTATTCCCACTCTAAAACTGTCAGGCAGTCGGTCGAGTTTTTCAAAATCTTTAAAAACATCTAAAATGTCTGATGATAAAAGGTCCCAATAGGTCAGATAGAATTCTGCAGGAAGCCCGTCTAAACCCGGAGCTCGACTTCTCTTAAAACCTGTTAGGCATTTTTTTAACTCTAAAGCAGTAAAATTCTGTGTCAAGTGTGCATTCTCTTTTACGGTTTTGTCAACGAATTTTAAGATTTCTGCCGATGTTTCCAAGTGCACTGGTTTCTCTTTGTACATGTTACTATAAAAGGTATGTACAGTTTCAATCATCTCTTGTGTGGATTTTGTTAAAAACCCATCTTCTCTTTTTAGATTTTGAATACACTCCTTTTTATTTATAACTTTCTTTCTTTTTCACCTTCCTCAATTTCCTGCTCCCTGCTTCTTACAAAAATTCCTTTACTCTTTATTTCTGCTAAAACTGACATTTCCTTTTTGACATCTTTGATTTCTTCTTTAAAGTCTATGCCACACTGATTTAGTTTAAAGTAGCGCTGTAAGCGTTTATGTAGTCCCATCATACATCTATTCTCTTTCCTTTTTTTACGTTTACCTTGCTGTTTAAAAAAAGTCTGGGTCGTTTCCTTCACCATTTCCCACCATTGTGCATGTGTTTCGTAGAGGTCTTGAAGGGTCTGCCACTCTTTATAACATTCCCTGTACTGACTGACTATGATTTCATCCTCCAACAGGGAACAGTTGAGTTTCCACAGACCACTTCCTACCGTCACACCAGAAGGGGGTGAAAGGGTGCAGGAGAGCATAAGGTGGTCTGAAAAGAAAACAGGGGTTAATCTAACATCAGTGGGTGGGCAATCTCTAGTAAAGAAATAATCAATGCGAGAGGCTCTGGTGCCATCATGACTAAACCAGGTGAAGCCCTCCTCTCTGGGATGCATGGTTTTAAAACAGTCAGTAAGCTTAAAATCCCTGCATATGCCCTGAAGTAAAATCGAAGTCTTATCCACTTTAAAATCTACCCCTGCTCTTTTTCTATCTTTCCTGCTCAAGATACAGTTAAAATCCCCTCCTACAACTAAAGGTACTTGCCCTAGCATGTAAAGCTGTATATCTTCTAAAAGGTCATACCTTTCATTTTTTCCATTGAAACCATAAATATTTAAGAGGTTAAAGTCTTGCCCCATAAAATTCAAGTGTGCTAAAAGTGCCCGTCCGTCTCTCACCACTGTGCTACCATTCACCAGAACATGCGGATTTTTAATTAGAATGGCCACACCATCATTTTTATTTTGATTTGAGCCACTCCATATCGATAAATGGGGCCACATTTCCTCCCATTGTCTATGGTTTTTTAAAAAAGGTAGTGCACATTCTTGTATTAAAAACACATCTGAGTCTAAGAAGGATAAAATACTCTGGGCTCTTGTCTTTGATTTCACACTTCTCACATTTAGTGTTGAGAAGGTGAGAACCATTAAAAGCATAAAGGAAAGTAGGTATGTCATTTTCGTTTTTCTAAGTTATCAAAACAAATTACACACAGGTTATTTCTTGGGAAACTAGCTCTTCCTTCATTTCTTTAGGTGAAAAGTGAGTAGGGTGATCTATATTTCCTTTTCGGACTCTCGGTGTTGGCCTCTGACGCAATGTTGCATTTAACTTTGAGTCCCTGGGGGTCGAGTGCAGAGCTGAAGTTAAAAAGGAGACCTCATTTGGTGAGTCGGAGGGGAAGACTCTAGGTTCTTCCACTGAAGAACTGTCTGAAAGGGACCTAACCCTTCCCCTCTTCTCTGATACCACTGGGGAATCAGAGGCTCAGATGCCGTCCTCTTCGGCTGTTGACCTTCGGGGAGGTGAGTATCTTCACTAGACTCACCTGTCTGCTCTTCCTCCTCATTTAGCGTAGCTCCACCCTCTGCCTGTGAATTCTCACAGACTTCAACACTGAGTGGTGAGGCCTCTACAGGCCCCTCCCCTTTTTGCTCCTCACTTCCAATCCAAGCTTTTGGCGGGAAGTTTGAATTTATTGGGTCAACCTCTTCACTTTGTTCACCAACTGCCACCTTTGGTCCTTCTCTTTGTTGGCTTGACTGTGGCTTTACCGTCTTTAATTTGTTGGCAAAAGATTTAGGGCAATCTCTGAAGAGGTGATTTAATTCTCCACAGAGATTAGATTTCCTGCCATTTGGACACTCTCCAAAAGTTTGCCCAATTTCTCTGCTCTTCCCACATAACACCTTGGTACAAGCCTCAACCAGGTGCCCATGCTCACCACACTTGCGGCAGAACTTGGGCTGCCCCTGGTAGTGGATGTAACCTCGGTTTTCAAGGTGGCCAGAGTGTCGCCCACCCGCTGCACTGAGCACTCTTCAGCCCTTTTAAATGGTATAACTTTGCACTCCCGCACGCTCCAGCAAGCACCATTCAAGCAACAACTTTGCACTCCAGCTTCGAACATCGGCACAGTCGCAACAAGTAAGGCGACTCTACTCAGAGAAGTCACTCTGCACAGTAAGAAGATTTCTTTTGCACAGACAGAAAGGGCTTCACCCGCAAAGGTAAAGCCTGCCAAAAATAGAAACAACTCATTAGTGCTGCTCAACATTGTACTTTGCAGTAAAAGAAAGAGCAAATCTAAAGATTCAGGAATCCGAGAATAAGCTTAGTTCTTCACGATTTCGGATTTTGCTATAAAATGAATTCCTTCACTCAAACTAAATTAAAACTGCTAATCTGTTACATACAAGGCAGATGTCAAATTCACCGAAATAGGATCTAAGGGTATTTGGCCAATCGAGCTGTAGCAGCTTCGGTAAAAGAGTATAAGTTGAAGAGTTTGTGAATAAAGGTGTGCGCACACATAGTGTGCTGTACGAAAATAGGCAGGGAGCAATGCCGGCTGGGGTATATGTTCTTGTATGTTGTCTGCCTGTTTGATTTGAATGTGTTGTGTAAGTGTCCTGTTGAATGTTACATGTTTGGGCTTTGACACGCTTCACTGTGGTTGTTAACTGTGTGGTGTGTCCTGAAATGTTATATGTTTGGGCTGTGTGACATGCTTAATGCTTGTCAGTAGCTACCCACTTATTCATATATAGCAACTGACAACATAAGAAGTCCGGACATACTTTGATAGTAGTTGTAGAAGTATCCTTATTGATAATAGATCACTAATTCATAGTGATAGAACAGTAGATGAACAGGTGCTTGCACATGTCTCACGAAAATAAAATGGGTGTATCATTGCTGATGGCAGAGCAATACTGCCAAACTTATGAGTTCTTGTGGCAAACTTGATTCAGTGTCTTGACGTGTATACGCTGTTTCGCTGACTTGATTGTCACAAGAAACAAAGTGTGTTTGATAAGATCCGACCATTTTATTACGGGAGGATCAGTATGTATGGATTCTGATGTGACTGATAAACCCATTCGTATCTTAAGCATAATCTAATACATGAGACAACGCCCTGGCACACGATAAAAAAAAAAAGAGAGAGAGCGGTTTTGTGTCCCCACAGTCCATAATGTAGAAAAGAGAGAAAAAAGCCTTTCTGATTTGGTGTGTGTGCTCATAGTGCAGAGTGTAGAGAAAAGAAAGCCGTTTTGGTGTCACGGGTGTTGTGACTTACACACACACATTTCTAAATTGAGAAAGGAAATTATTTTAGAGGAAGCACTAGAGTTTAGATCCCACATTTGTTGATAGGCATTCATTTATTTCTTCACTTCTGATGAAGTTTCAACAATAAACAACAAACTTTGTATTATGAGAAAGAACCAGAATCATTCTTCAGGAATCCGAAAATAAGCTCTATTTTATGAGTTATGCACGAATTCGGATTCTCCTATAAAACGAATTCCTTAACTCAAACCAAGTTAAGACTGCTTTGTCCTTCATATTTATTCATGTCTAATCAAGTTTCAACGATAAACAACGTTGTACTTTGTAGAATGAGAAAGAACTTCAGCAATAAGCATCTCTCGACATATGACGAAGTACAGATTTTGCTATAAAATTAATTCCTTCTATCAGCCTTACTTAGAACTGTTTGTCCTCCTTATTTATCCACTTCAAATCAAGTTTCAACAAATAAAAAAATGTTGTAGTTTGAGAAAGTACAACTTAATCTTCAGCAATCAGTATAAAAAGAGGTGCAAATGCCAACCATACATACCTAAAAGGTGGAGCGGAAGTATTCAGCTGCAAGTAGGTGTGAATGTTCGACTATAATTTGTAAAAAGCGGGTAACAAAAGGTTCGAATGCCCGACTATATATTAACAAAAGCGGGAGGAGAGGTCTTCGGATGAGAGTGGGTGAGAATTTCCAACCATAATCTATAAAATACGGTGAAAAAAAAATATGTGAATGCCTCATAGAACACTAAAAGCGGAAGTGTTCGGCTGCAAGAAGGTGTGAATGTCCGACTATATTTGGTGAAAAGCAGGTGAAGCAAGGTCTGAATGCCCAACCTTACATCATCAAAAGCGAGATCAGAGGTGTTTGGCTGCAAGAAGGCCATAGTTTTCCAAAAGCGGGTAAGGTGCGAATGTCCGACTAAATATCAACAAAATTTGGGGCGGAGGTCTTCGGATGCAAGTGGGTGTGAATATTCTACCATACAAGTATGGTGGAGAGGAAGCTGTGAATAGCCGACCATAGTTTGGAAAAAGCGGGTAAGAAAAGGTTTGAATGCCCGAACATACACCATCAAAAGAGGGAGCGGAGGTGTTCCGCTGTACGAAGGTGTGAATGTCCAACCATACTTGGTAAAAAGCGGGTAAGAAAAGGTTAATATACCCGACTGTACACAATCAATAGCGGGAGCGGATGTGTTCGGCTACAAGAAGGTGTGACAGTCCGACCATGGTTTGTAAAAAGCGGATAAGAAAAGGTGCGAATGTCCGACAATGTATGATCAAAAGAGAGAGCGGAGGTTTTCGGATACACGAAAGTTTGAATGTCCTACCATAGTTTGTAAATAGCGGGTAAGAAAAGGTTCGAATGCCCGACTATACACCATAAAAAGTGGGAGCGGAGGTGTTCCGCTGTAAGATGGTGTGAACGTCCGACCATAGTTGGTAAAAAGCGGGTAAGAACAGGTTAAAATACCCGACTGTACAAAATCAATAGCGGGAGCGGAGTTGTTCGGCTACAAGAAGGTGTGAAAGTCCGACCATGGTTTGTAAAAAGCAGTTAAGAAAAGGTTCGAATTTCCAACCAAACGTAATCAAAAGCGGGAGCAGAGCTGTTCGACTGCAAGTAGGTGTGAATGTCCAGCCATAATTACTCACAAACGGGGGAAGAAAAGGTAGTATTGCCAGACCATACATGATCAAAACAGGGAGCGGAGGTTCAGCTGCAAGGTGGGAATGTCTGACTATAGTTTGTAAAAAGCGGGTAAGACAAGGTGCGAATGCCCGACAATGTATGATCAAAAGAGAGAGCGGAGGTGTTCGGCTGCAAGGTCTGAATGTCCAACCATAATTTGTAAAAACCGGTTAAGAAAAGGCTTGAAAGCCCGACTATACATCATCAAAAGCGGGAGCGGAGGTGTTCAGCTGCAAGAAGGTGTGAATGTTCGACTAAAGTTTGTAAAAAGCTGGTAAGACAAGGAGCGATGTCCCGACATTGTATGATCAAAAGCGGGAGCGGAGGTGTCCAGCTGTGAGTAGGTGTGAATGTCCGACCATAATTGCTGAAAAATGTGTTAGAAAAAGTAAGAATACTGAACCATACATCATCAAAAGTGGTAGAGGTGGTGTTCGGCTGCAAGAAGGTGTGAAAGTCCGACAATGGTTTGTAAAAAGCGGGTAATAAAAGGTTCGAATGCCCGAATATACATCATCAAAAGCGGAAGCGGAGGTGTTCGGATGCAAGAAGGTGTGAACGTCCGACCAAAGTTTGTAAAAAGCAGTGAAAAGTGAGAAAAAGCTTTTCGTGAGTTCTGCATGATTTGGGATTTTGCTTATAAAATGCATTACTTCACTCAAACTATGTTAAAACTGATTTGTCCTTCATATTTACCATGTCTACAAAGATTTAAACAAAAAAACAACGTTGTACTTTGCAGTAAAAGAAAGAGCCAATCTAAAGTTTCAGGAATCCGAGTATAAGCCTGCTTTCATGAGTTCTGCACGATTTCGGATTTTGCTATAAAATGAATTGCTTTGCTCAAACCAAATTAAAACTGATTTGTCCTTCCATATTCATCAATGTCTACATCGACTTCAACAAAGAAAAACATTGGACTTTGAAGAAGTTGAAATCCATCTACACATTGATAAATATGAAGGACAAAGCAGTTCCCACTTGCCCATAAGAAAATAAGCTTATTCTCGGATTCCTGATCAGTTCAGGAAACTTCAGTTTTGCTCTTTCTTCAACTGCAAAATACAATGTTTTTCTTTGTTGAAGTCGATCTAGACATTGATAAATATGAATGAAAAAGCAGTTTTAACTTGGTTTGAGTGAATGAATTCATTTTATACATAAAATCCGAAATCGTGCAGAACTCATGAAAATAAGCTTATTCTCGGATTCCTAAAACTTTTGATTGGCTCTTTCTTTTACTGCAAAGTACAACGTTGTTTTTTTGTTTAAATCTATTTAGACATTGATAAATATGAAGGTAAAAGCCGTTTTAACATAGTTTGAGTGAAGGAATTGATTTTATAGATAAAATCCCAAATCATGCAGAACTCCTCAAAAGGGGCGTATGGCTTATTCACAAGTGTGGCTCTTTCTCATTCAGGGTAGTATGAGGAAGTTTATGCTTGAAATATATGTAGAAATGGGTACATATGAAGGACAAAGCAGTGTTAACTTAGTTTGAGTGAAGGTATTCATTTTATACATAAAATCCCAAATCATGCAGAACGTATGAAAAGAAGCTTATTCTCGGATTCCTGATCCTTCAGTTTTGCTCTTTCTTCTACTGCAAAATACAATGTTGTTCTTTGTTGAAGTCGATCTAGACATTGATAAATATGATGGAAAAAGCAGTTTTAACTTGGTTTGAGTGAATGAATTCATTTTATACATAAAATCCGAAATCGTGCAGAACTCATGAAAATAAGCTTATTCTCGGATTCCTAAAACTTTTGATTTGCTCTTTCTTTTATTGCAAAGTACAACGTTGTTTTTTTGTTTAAATCTATCGAGACATTGATAAATATGAAGGTAAAAGCCGTTTTAACATAGTTTGAGTGAAGGAATTCATTTTATAGATAAAATCCCAAACCATGCAGAACTCCTCAAAAGGGTCGTATGGCTTAATCACAAGTTTGGCTCTTTCTCATTCAGGGTAGTATGAGAAAGTTTATGCTTGAAATATATGTAGAAATGGGTACATATGAAGGACAAAGCAGTGTTAACTTAGTTTGCGTGAAGGAATTCATTTTATACATAAAATCCGAAATCGTGCAGAACTCATGAAAATAAGCTTATTCTCGGATTCGGTAACGTTGTTTTTTGTTGAAATCTATCTAGACATTGATAAATACGAGCCGAAACTCTGCTGTCGCTTTTGATAATTTATGGTTGGGCATTCTTACCTTTTCTTACCCGCTTTTTACAAATTATGATCTTACATTCACACCTACTTGCAGTCGAACACCTTCTCATCCACTTATGATCATGTGCGGTTGGGCTTTCGCACCTTTTCTTACCCATTTTTCAGTAATTATGGGTGGACATTCAGACCTTCTTGCAGCCGAAAAACTCCGCTCCTCTTTTGATCATACATTGTCGGGCATTCACACCTTGTCTTACCCGCTTTTTACAAACTTTAGTCGGACATTCAAACCTTCTTGCAGCTGAACCACCTCCGCTCCCTGTTTTGATCATATATGGTCTGGCAATAGTACCTTTTCTTACCCGTTTGTAAGTAATTATGGCTGGACATTCACACCTACTTGCAGCCGAACACAACCTCTCCCGCTTTTGATGATATATGGTCCGGCATTCTTACCTTTTCTAACACATTTTTCAGCAATTATGGTCGGACATTCACACCTACTCACAGACGAACACCTCCGCTCCCACATTTGATAGTGTATAGTCGGGCATTCTCACCCTTTCTCAACAGCTTTTTGCAAATTATGATCTGATATTCACACCTACTTGCAGTCGAACAGCTCTGCTCCCGCTTTTGATTATGTTTGGTTGGATATTCGAACATTTTCTTAACTGCTTTTTACAAACTTTGGTCGGACGTTCACACCGTCTTGCAGCCGAACACCTCCGCTTCCGCTTTTGATGGTATATAGTCGGGCATTCGAGCCTTTTCTTACCTGCCTATTACTTACTATGGTTGGACATTCAAACCTTCTTGTAGCCGAACACATCCGCTCCTGCTTTTGATGATGTATGATTTGGCATTCGCACCTTTTCTTACCCATTTTTCAGTAATTTTTGGTCGGACATTCAGACCTTCTTGCACCTGAACACCTCTGCTCCCGCTTTTGATGGTGTATAGTCGGGCTTTCGAGCCTTTTCTTCCCCGATTTTTACAAATTGTGGTTTGACATTCAGACCTTGCAGCCGAAAACCTCCGCTCCCTCTTTTGATCATACATTGTCGGGCATTCGCCCCTTGTCTTACACGATTTTTACAAACTTTAGTCAGACATTCACACCTTGCAGCTGAACCACCTCCATTCCCTGTTTTGATCATGTGTGGTCTGGAAATACTACCTTTTCTTCCCCCGTTTGTGAGTAATTATGGCTGGACATTCACACCTACTTGCAGCCGAAAAACCACCTCTCCCGCTTTTGATGATGTATTGTCCGGCATTCTAGTCTTTTCTATCACATTTTTCAGCAATTATGATCTGACATTCACACCTACTTGCAGTCGAACAGCTCTGCTCCCGCTTTTGATTATGTTCGGTTGGATATTCAAACCTTTTCTTAACTGATTTTTACAAACTTTGGTCGGACGTTCACACCTTCTTGCAGCCGAACATCTCCGCTTCCGCTTTTGATGGTATATAATCGGGTATTCGAACCTTCTCTTACCCGCTTTTTACAAACCATGGTTGGACTTTCATACCTTCTTGTAGCTGAACAACTCCACTCCTGCTTTTGATGATTTATGGTTGGACATTCGCATCTTTTCCTACCCATTTTTCAGTAATTATGGGTGGATATTCACACCTTCTTGCAGCTGAACACCTCCTCTCCCGCTAATGATCATGTAAGGTTTGATATTCGAAAATTTTCTTTCATGTTTTAAAGCAATTATTAATGGACATTCACACCTACTTGCAGCCGAACACCACCTCTCCCGCTTTTGATGATGTATGGACCGGCATTCTTACCTTTTCTAACACATTTTTCAGCAATTATGGTTGGAGAATCACACCTACTCACAGCCGAACAACTCCGCTACCGCATTTGATGGTGTATAGTCGAGATTTCTCACCCTTTCTCATCAGCTTTTTGCAAATTATTCTCTGACATTCACACCTACTTGCAGTCGAACAGCTCTGCTCCCGCTTTTGATTATGTTTGGTTAGATATTCGAACCTTTTCTTAACTGCTTTTTCACAAACTTTGGTCGGACGTTCACACCTTCTTGCAGCGGAACACCTCCGCTACCTCTTTTGATGGTGTATGTTCGGGCATTCGAACCTTTTCTTACCCGCTTTTTAAAACCAGGGTCGGACTTTCACACCTTTTAGTAGCCGAACAACTCCGCTCCCGCTATTGATTGTGTACAGTCGGGTATTTTAACCTTTTCTTACCCGCTTTTTACCAACTATGATCGGACATTCACACCTTCTTACAGCGGAACACCTCCGCTCCCTCTTTTGATGGTGTATGTTTGGGCATTCGAACCTTTTCTTACCCGCTTTTTACAAACTATGGTCGGACATTCAAACCTTCTTGAAGCCGAACACATCCACTCGTGCATTTGATGATGTATGGTTGGGAATTCGCACCTTTTCTTACCCATTTTTCAGTAATTATGGGTGGACATTCACACCTTCTTGCAGCTGAACACCTCCTCTCCCGCTTATTATCATGTGCGGTTTGATATTCGAAAATTCTCTTTCATGTTTTCTAGCAATTATTGATGGACATTCAGACCTTCTTGCAGCTGAACACCTCCGCTCCAGCTTTTGATGGTGTATAGTCGGGCTTTCGAGCCTTTTCTTCCCCGGTTTTTACAAATTATGGTTGGACATTCAGACCTTCTTTCAGCCGAAAACCTCCGCTCCCTCTTTTGATCATACATTGTCGGGCATTCGCACCTTTTCTTACCCGCTTTTTACAAACCTTAGTCGGACATTAACACCTTCTTGCAGCTTAACCACCTCCGCTCCCTGTTTTGATCATGTATGGTCTGGCAATACTACCTTTTCTTACCCATTTGTGAGTAATTATGGCTGGACATTCACACCTACTTGCAGCCGAACACCACCTCTCCCGCTTTTGATGATGTATGGACCGGCATTCTTACCTTTTCTAACACATTTTTCAGCAATTATGGTTGGAGATTCACACCTACTCACAGCCGAACACCTCCGCTCCCGCATTTGATGGTGTATATTCGGGCATACGAACCTGTTCTTACCCGCTTTTTACAAACCATGGTTGGACTTTCACACCTTCTTGTAGCTGAACAACTCCGCTCCCTCTTTTGATTGTGTACAGTCGGGCATACAAACCTGTTCTTACCCGCTTTTTACAAACTATGGTCGGACATTCAAACCTTCTTGTAGCCGAACACATCCACTCCTGCTTTTGATGATGTATGGTTGGGCATTCGCACCTTTTCTTACCCATTTTTCAGTAATTATGGGTGGATATTCACACCTTCTTGCAGCGGAACACCTCCTCTCCCGCTTATGATTATGTGCGGTTTGATATTCGAAAATTTTCTTTCATGTTTTATAGCAATTATTGATGGACATTCATACCTTCTTGAAGCCGAACACATCCACTCCTGCTTTTGATGATGTATGGTTGGGCATTCGAACCTACTTGTTGCCCGTTTTTCATTAATTATGGGTGGACATTCACACCTTGTCGCAGCCAAACACCTCCGCTCCCTGTTTTGATCATTTATGTTTTGACATTCGCACCTTTTCTCACCTGCTTTTTACTATTGTCGGCCAATCACAGCTTCCTCTCCACCATACTTGTATGGTAGGAAATTCTCACCCACTCTCATCCGAAGACCTCTCCTCCCGCTTTTGTTAATATTTAGTCGGGCATTCGAACCTTTTCTTACCCACTTTTTACAAATTATGGTCGAACATTCACACCTACTTGCAGCTGAATACTTCCGCTCCACCTTTTAGTGATGTATGGTTGGCATTTGCACCTTTTGTTACCCTCTTTTTATACTTATTGCTGAAGATTAAGTTGTTCTTTCTCAAACTACAATTTTTTTTTAATTGTTGAAACTTGATTTGAAGTGGATAAATAAGGAGGACAAACAGTTTTAAGTCACGCTGATAGAAGAAATTAATTTTATAGCAAAATCTGTATTTCGTCATATGTCGAGAGATGCTTATTGCTGAAGAAGTTCTTTCTCATTCTACAAAGTACAACGTTGTTTATCGTTGAAACTTGATTAGACATGAATAAATATGAAGGACAAAGCAGTCTTAACTTGGTTTGAGTTAATTAATTCGTTTTATAGGAGAATCCGAATTCGTGCTTATTTTCGGATTCCTGAAGAATGAGTCTGGTTCTTTCTCATAATACAAAGTTTGTTGTTTATTGTTGAAACTTCATCAGAAGTGAAGAAATAAATGAATGCCTATCAACAAATGTGGGATCTAAACTCTACTGCTTCCTCTAAAATAATTTCTTTTCTCAATTCAGAAATGTGTGTGTGTAAGTCACAACACCCGTGACACCAAAACGGCTTTCTTTTCTCTCTTTTCTCTACACTCTGCACTATGAGCACACACACCAAATCAGAAAGGCTTTTTTCTCTCTTTTCTACATTATGGACTGTGGGGACACAAAACCGCTCTCTCTTTTTTTTTTTATCGTGTGCCAGGGCGTTGTCTGACGTATTAGATTGTGCTTAAGATACGAATGGGTTTATCAGTCACATCAGAATCCATACATACTGATCCTCCCGTAATAAAATGGTCGGATCTTATCAAACACACTTTGTTTCTTGTGACAATCAAGTCAGCGAAACAGCGTATACACGTCAAGACACTGAATCAAGTTTGCCACAAGAACTCATAAGTTTGGCAGTATTGCTCTGCCATCAGCAATGATACACCCATTTTATTTTCGTGAGACATGTGCAAGCACCTGTTCATCTACTGTTCTATCACTATGAATTAGTGATCTATTATCAATAAGGATACTTCTACAACTACTATCAAAGTATGTCCGGACTTCTTATGTTGTCAGTTGCTATATATGAATAAGTGGGTAGCTACTGACAAGCATTAAGCATGTCACACAGCCCAAACATATAACATTTCAGGACACACCACACAGTTAACAACCACAGTGAAGTGTCAAAGCCCAAACATTCAACAGGACACTTACACAACACATTCAAATCAAACAGTCAGACAACATACAAGAACATATACCCCAGCCGGCATTGCTCCCTGCCTATTTTCCTACAGCTCACTATGTGTGCGCACACCTTTATTCACAAACTCTTCAACTTATACTCTTTTACCAAAGCTGCTACAGCTCGATTGGCCGAATACCCTTAGATCCTATTTCGGTGAATTTGACATCTGCCTTACATGTAACAGATTAGCGGTTTAGCAGTTTTAATTTAGTTTGAGTGAAGGAATTCATTTTATAGCAAAATCCGAAATCGTGAAGAACTCATGAAAGTAAGCTTATTCTCGGATTCCTGAAACTTTAGATTTGCTCTTTCTTTTACTGCAAAGTCATGGTAAGACATGGTAAATATGAAGGACAAAGCAGTTTTAACATAGTTTGAGTGAAGGAATTCATTTTATAGATAAAATCCCAAGAGTCTGCTGAGAAAAAGAGTGAATGCGAAGTAGACTTTAACACGGCTCTGGGAGCGAGCCGAGTGTGGGCTAACCGGGAGAATTGCTTGAAAGAAACGCGACACCGAATGAGCGGTCAGAACAAAGCCTCAATACGGTGTTCCCGTGGTGTTTTTGTTGCTGCCTTGTCGATTGCACAGGGGCAAGCGTTTCAACCAAGCAACGCTCACCATGGGGAAGGTGGCTATGGCAACTAGCCTGATGCCCTGCTCCCGCAGTGACGGATAATCGTACTCTGGTTTCTCTTCATAACATACAAGTCTTTCGCCTTTTACTAAAGACTTTCGTGGAGAGCAGCACTAATGAGTTGTTTCTATTTTTGGCAGGCTTTACCTTTGCGGGTGAAGCCCTTTCTGTCTGTGCAAAAGAAATCTTGTTACTGTGCAGAGTGACTTCTCTGAGTAGAGTCGCCTTACTTGTTGCGATTGTGCCGATGTTCGAAGCTGGAGTGCAAAGTTGTTGCTTGAATGGTGCTTGCTGGAGCATGCGGGAGTGCAAAGTTATACCATTTAAAAGGGCTGAAGAGTGCTCAGTGGAGGTGCAACGTGACACTCTGGCCACCTATGGCCATAAAAAGAACACTGCTACAAGTGCGCATTGTGCCAGCAAGGGCCCTCGGACCTGAAACAGTGGACAGTTATCGCTTCTCGGCCTTTTGGCTAAGATCAAGTGTAGTATCTGTTCTTATCAGTTTAATATGTCCTCTATACGAGGACTACATATTAAATGGATTTTTAAGAATAGGAGTTGAAAAAGAAGCTTGCTCCGTTCACTCCAAGCATCGACCCAGTACTGCAGTGCCGCTGGGAACGGTGCGCTCTTCTCTGCTCTTGTGAAAAAGCAAACAGCGGTGCAGGATGGAAGTTTCAGGGAGCCCAAGATGAAATTTTCTTTTAATCTGCTGAGAAAAGAGAGTGAATGCGAAGTAGACTTTAACACAGCTCTGGGAGCGAGCCGAGTGTGGGCTAACCGGGAGAATTGCTTGAAAGAAACGCGACACCGAATGAGTGGTCAGAACAAAGCCTCAATACGGTGTTCCCGTGGTGTTTGTGGCTGCCTTGTCTTTTGCACAGAGTAAAAGACAAGGCAGCCATCGAATAGGGCCCGATTGTTCCTACTTGGTCAGCCGAGGAGCAAGGGGGGGGAGCAAGCGTCTCAACCAAGCAAATCTCACCAAGTAGGAACAATCGGGCCCTATTCGATGGCTGCAACACCTGAAAGAGATATTGGTGCGAGACCCGATCAAAAGCTTTTTCAAAGTCTAAATTTAAGATGACAAGCCGGGTGTTTCTGTCTCTAGCGTAATCAATGATGTCTCGAATCAGTACGAGGCTGTCGGTGAGTTGTCTCTCTGAGATGGCACAAGCCTGGTCTGGGTGAATTACCTCCTCTAAAACAGAGGACATCCGTGTCGTTAAAACCTTGCTAAAAAGTTTACAGTCAAAGTTTAAAAGTGTGATGGGCCTCCAATTCTTTAGGTCAGTCTTATCATTTTTATCAGAAGTGAAGAAATAAATGAATGCCTATCAACAAATGTGGGATCTAAACTCTAGTGCTTCCTCTAAAATAATTTCCTTTCTCAATTTAGAAATGTGTGTGTGTAAGTCACAACACCCGTGACACCAAAACGGCTTTCTTTTCTCTACACTCTGCACTATGAGCACACACACCAAATCAGAAAGGGTTTTTTCTCTCTTTTCTACATTATGGACTGTGGGGACACAAAACCGCTCTCTCTTTTTTTTTTTATCGTGTGCCAGGGCGTTGTCTGACGTATTAGATTGTGCTTAAGATACGAATGGGTTTATCAGTCACATCAGAATCCATACATACTGATCCTCCCGTAATAAAATGGTCGGATCTTATCAAACACACTTTGTTTCTTGTGACAATCAAGTCAGCGAAACAGCGTATACACGTCAAGACACTGAAACAAGTTTGCCACAAGAACTCATAAGTTTGGCAGTATTGCTCTGCCATCAGCAATCATACATCCATTTTATTTTCGTGAGACATGTGCAGGCACCTGTTCATCTACTGTTCTATCACTATGAATTAGTTTATCTATTATCAATAAGGATACTTCTACAACTACTCTATCAAAGTATGTCCGGACTTCTTACGTTGTCAGTTGCTATATATGAATAAGTGGGTAGCTACTGACACGCATTAAGCATGTCACACAGCCCAAACATATAACATTTCAGGACACACCACACAGTTAACAACCACAGTGAAGCGTGTCAAAGCCCAAACATGTAACATTCAACAGGACACTTACACAACACATTCAAATCAAACAGTCAGACAACATACAAGAACATATACCCCAGCCGGCATTGCTCCCTGTCTATTTTCCTACAGCTCACTATGTGTGCGCACACCTTTATTCACAAACTCTTCAACTTATACTCTTTTACCAAAGCTGCTACAGCTCGATTGGCCGAATACCGAATAATCCTAATTCGGTGAATTTGACATCTGCCTTACATGTAACAGATTAGCGGTTTAGCAGTTTTAATTTAGTTTGAGTGAAGGAATTCATTTTATAGCAAAATCCGAAATCGTGAAGAACTCATGAAAGTAAGCTTATTCTCGGATTCCTGAAACTTTAGATTTGCTATTTCTTTTACTGCAAAGTACAACGTTGGTTTTTTTGTTTAAATCTTTAAAGACATGGTAAATATGAAGGACAAAGCAGTTTTAACATAGTTTGAGTGAAGGAATTCATTTATTGATAAAATCCCAAGAGTCTGCTGAGAAAAGAGGGGGGGGGCAAGCGTCTCAACCAAGCAAAGCTCACCATGGGGAAGGTGGCTATGCCAACTAGCCTGATGCCCTGCTCCCGCAGTGACGGATAATCGTACTCTGGTTTCTCTTCATAACGTACAAGTCTTTCGCCTTTTACTAAAGGCTTCTGTGGAGAGCAGCACTAATGAGTTGTTTCTATTTTTGGCAGGCTTTACCTTTGCGGGTGAAGCCCTTTCTGTCTGTGCAAAAGAAATCTTGTTACTGTGCAGAGTGACTTCTCTGAGTAGAGTCGCCTTACTTGTTGCGACTGTGCCGATGTTCGAAGCTGGAGTGCAAAGTTGTTGCTTGAATGGTGCTTGCTGGAGCGTGCGGGAGTGCAAAGTTATACCATTTAAAAGGGCTGAAGAGTGCTCAGTGCAGCAGGTGGGCGGAGGTGCAAAGTGACACTCTGGCCACCTATGGCCATAAAAAGAACAGGGGTGTTAGCGGACAAGTGCGCATTGTGCCAGGAAGGGCCCTCGGACGTTAACCAGTGGACAGTTGTCGCTTCTCGGCCTTTTGGCTAAGATCAAGTGTAGTATCTGTTCTTATCAGTTTAATATCTGATATGTCCTCTATACGAGAACTACATATTAAATGGATTTTTAGCAATAGGAGTTGAAAAAGTAGCTTGCTCCGTTCACTCCAAGCATTGACCCCGTACTGCAGTGCCGCTGGGAACGGTGCGCTCTTCTCTACTCTTGTGAAAAAGCAAACAGCGGTGCAGGATGCAAGTTTCAGGGAGCCCAAGATGAAACTTTCTTTTAGTCTGCTGAGAAAAGAGAGTGAATGCGAAGTAGACTTTAACACGGCTCTGGGAGCGAGCCGAGTGCGGGCTAACCGGGAGAATTGCTTGAAAGAAACGCCATACCAAATGAGCGGTCAGAACAAAGCCTCAATACGGTGTTCCCGTTGTGTTTTTGTTGCTGCCGCTGTTTGCTTTTTCACAAGAGCGCACCTGTTGAGGGGGGGCCTGGGGGGGCCTGGGTGATGGTGGGTCTCAGGCCCGGGCTGCTGCGACTGGTGTGACCGGGTGGTTTGTTTGTTTGTTTTTTGTTGTTTTTTGTTTGTTTTTTGTAGAGGTCCTCCGGAGTGGGGTTGGGTTGAGTGGGGTGGGGCGGGATGGGTACCTTCTGGGGGTACAGTAGCTCCCAGAATATGGTCGCTGCAGGCCCCGAGCCTGGTGGACATCAGGCCCTCCTGTCCTGTGTTGGCTCCCTTTTAAAAAGTACAGAACTTAGAACAGGTCTAGTCCCTGGCTTTCGGCAGAACTGTCTTCTTTACTTTTTTTTTTTTTCCCCTTATCGTGTTCAGCATTATGGCAGCAGAATTGTAGTCTGAATACCTTTGATGCCAAACAGATTTGCTTTGCCAAGGGAAGTTTTATAAATGTAAAGCTCCCCTTGATTCCCATTTATTTATTTCTGTTTACAATATATGACATGTAATAGAACTGAACCGGACCGGGGGACAAGGAAAGAAGAAGAGGAAAGAAGAGAAAAACAGAACATACATCGCATACAACACAGCTGTGGATATAGATGACCTGAGACGACATGATAATACATCAACTGCTTAGCGACCATGCTACTGGACTAATGAATGTGGTTGTGTGTGTGTGAGAACATGCAACACCCATGGCACAGGACCTACATGATAACCGTGCTTAGTTATGAGTGTATAAGCGTACAGGGCCACAATCCACAGCCCCCCCAAGCAATCAGAAGCAGGCAGAGAGGGCCACAAGACCCAGGCCACCAGCAGCCCCCACAGAGCACAGAACCCAGGAAGCCCACCGCAGGGGCAACCACGCATCCACCCAGAAGACTGCAGAGGAAGCCCCCGGAAAGAGCCCCCATAAGCATAGGGCAGAGGCCCTCCGGGAGCCAGGGGCAACAGCCCACCGACGTCGCCAGGCCCCAGCCGCCCAGACATGGGCCGTGCACTGGATCCGGGCCCCAGGAGCCCGAGCGCCCCCAAACCCCCCGGCAGAGGCCCCACCCAATACCCAGGAGGGCCAAGCGCCCCAGACAGCCACACAGTGGGTCAGCGCCTGCCCCAGCACCCCTGGCCAAGTGCCCTGGGAGTCAAGACGTGCCCACAGGTGGGTGAAGTCGCGAGCAGCGGAGAGAGGCCACGCCGCCCCCCCCATCGGGAGAAGCACAGGCAGGCCAGGCGACAGCAAGTCCAAGATCCAGGCCCAATCATTACCACACACACTTTCATGTCCCATACATCCACACGTCCTCCCTCCCTCGACTCCGCTGGGGTGTAGTGCAGCGGGCACACCAGGGGGCCAGCAGCCCCCCAGCCACCACAGACCCCAAACCAGCAGAACAATTAATTAATCCTCCTGGCCCCTCCCGCCCCGAGCAGCAACCAGGAAGCAGGGGTGTGCGAAGAAGACCCCTCCCCTCACCCTTCTGGCTCTTCAATATTTTCTAATAGTGAGCAATTAAAATTGAGGGGCAGCCAAACTTGTAGAACTGGGAGCGTGGCCCTCTGGGCAGCCTACATACCCAAAGAGCCCCGCCCACCAGATGCCACTCAGTGTAACCACCCCCCAAGACCTAATGTGTGTGTGTGAGTGTGTTTGATAAGTAGTAATGTCTAAGGTGTAATTAAAACATGGATGGGAACTGCAGAGTGCAACTACTGCAGAGTCCACTACACCCCACCGAACACACACGCCCCCAAAACCCTTCATGTGTGAGTGTGTGCTGTGTACAGGAGCCAGAAGGGAGAGAGGTATGGGGATATACACTGGGGGCAGCCAGGGACTGGCTGCAATAGGCATCCCCGCTACCAGGGAGCCAACACAGGACAGGAGGGCCTGATGTCCACCAGGCTCGGGGCCTGCAGCGACCATATTCTGGGAGCTACTGTACCCCCAGAAGGTACCCATCCCGCCCCACCCCACTCAACCCAACCCCACTCCGGAGGACCTCTACAAAAAACAAACAAACAACAACAACAAACAAACCACCCGGTCACACCAGTCGCAGCAGCCCGGGCCTGAGACCCACCATCACCCAGGCCCCCCCAGGCCCCCCCTCAACAGGTGCGCTCTTGTGAAAAAGCAAACAGCGGCAGCAACAAAAACACAACGGGAACACCGTATTGAGGCTTTGTTCTGACCGCTCATTTGGTATGGCGTTTCTTTCAAGCAATTCTCCCGGTTAGCCCGCACTCGGCTCGCTCCCAGAGCCGTGTTAAAGTCCACTTCGCATTCACTCTCTTTTCTCAGCAGACTCTTGGGATTTTATCAATAAAATGAATTCCTTCACTCAAACTATGTTAAAACTGCTTTGTCCTTCATATTTACCATGTCTTGAAAGATTTAAACAAAAAAACCAACGTTGTACTTTGCAGTAAAAGAAATAGCAAATCTAAAGTTTCAGGAATCCGAGAATAAGCTTACTTTCATGAGTTCTTCACGATTTCGGATTTTGCTATAAAATGAATTCCTTCACTCAAACTAAATTAAAACTGCTAAACCGCTAATCTGTTACATGTAAGGCAGATGTCAAATTCACCGAAATAGGATCTAAGGGTATTCGGCCAATCGAGCTGTAGCAGCTTTGGTAAAAGAGTATAAGTTGAAGAGTTTGTGAATAAAGGTGTGCGCACACATAGTGAGCTGTACGAAAATAGGCAGGGAGCAATGCCGGCTGGGGTATATGTTCTTGTATGTTGTCTGACTGTTTGATTTGAATGTGTTGTGTAAGTGTCCTGTTGAATGTTACATGTTTGGGCTTTGACACTTCACTGTGGTTGTTAACTGTGTGGTGTGTCCTGAAATGTTATATGTTTGGGCTGTGTGACATGCTTAATGCTTGTCAGTAGCTACCCACTTATTCATATATAGCAACTGACAACATAAGAAGTCTGGACATACTTTGATAGTAGTTGTAGAAGTATCCTTATTGATAATAGATAAACTAATTCATAGTGATAGAACAGTAGATGAACAGGTGCCTGCACATGTCTCACGAAAATAAAATGGGTGTATGATTGCTGACGGCAGAGCAATACTGCCAAACTTATGAGTTCTTGTGGCAAACTTGATTCAGTGTCTTGACGTGTATACGCTGTTTCGCTGACTTGATTGTCACAAGAAACAAAGTGTGTTTGATAAGATCCGACTATTTTATTACGGGAGGATCAGTATGTATGGATTCTGATGTGACTGATAAACCCATTCGTATCGTAAGCATAATCTAATACGTGAGACAACGCCCTGGCACACAATCAAAAAAAAAAAGAGAGAGCGGTTTTGTGTCCCCACAGTCCATAATGTAGAAAAGAGAGAAAAAAGCCTTTCTGATTTGGTGTGTGTGCTCACAGTGCAGAGTGTAGAGAAAAGAGAGAAAAGAAAGCCGTTTTGGTGTCACGGGTGTTGTGACTTACACACGCACATTTCTGAATTGAGAAAGGAAATTATTTTAGAGGAAGCACTAGAGTTTAGATCCCACATTTGTTGATAGGCATTCATTTATTTCTTCACTTCTGATGAAGTTTCAACAATAAACAACAAACTTTGTATTATGAGAAGGAACCAGACTCATTCTTCAGGAATCCGAAAATAAGCTCTATTTTACGAGTTATGCACGAATTCGGATTCTCCTATAAAACGAATTCCTTAACTCTAACCAAGTTAAGACTGCTTTGTCCTTCATATTTATTCATGTCTAATCAAGTTTCAACGATAAACAACGTTGTACTTTGTAGAATGAGAAAGAACTTCTTCAGCAATAAGCATATCTCGACATATGACGAAATACAGATTTTGCTATAAAATTAATTCCTTCTATCAGCCTGACTTAAAACTGTTTGTCCTCCTTATTTATCCACTTCAAATCAAGTTTCAACAATTAAAAAAATGTTGTAGTTTGAGAAAAAACAACTTAATCTTAAGCAATCAGTAGGGTAAGAAAGGGTAAGAAAAGGTGCAAATGCCAACCATACATCACTAAAAGGTGGAGCGGAAGTATTCGGCTGCAAGTAGGTGCGAATGCCTGACAATGTATGATCAAAAGAGGGAGCGGGGGTTTTCGGCTGCAAGGTCTGAATGTCCAACCATAATTTGTAAAAACCGGGGAAGAAAAGGCTCGAAAGCCCGACTATACACCATCAAAAGCGGGAGCGAAGGTGTTCGCCTGCAAGTAGGTGTGAATGTTCGACCATAATTTGTAAAAAGCGGGTAAGAAAAGGTTAAATTACCCGACTGTACACAATCAAAAGAGGGAGCGGAGTTGTTCAGCTAAGAGAAGGTGTGAAAGTCCGACCTTGGTTTGTAAAAAGCGGGTAAGAAAAGGTTCGTATGCCCGAATATACACCATCAAAAGCGGAAGCGGAGGTGTTCGGCTGCAAGATATTGTGAACGTCCGACCAAAGTTTGTAAAAAGCAGTTAAGAAAAGGTTTGAATATCTAACCAAACATAAGAATGAGTCTTTTCCGCTGTAGAATGCCCGACTATAGACCATCAAATGCGGGAGCGGAGGTGTTCGGCTCTGAGTAGGTGTGAATGTCCGACCATAATTGCTGAAGAATGTGTTAGAAAAGGTAAGAATGCTGGACCATACATCATCAAAAGCGGGAGAGGTGGTGTTCGGCTGCAAAAAGGTGTGACTGTTCGACTAAAGTTTGTAAAAAGTGGGTAAGACAAGGTGCGAATGCCTGACAATGTATGATCAAAAGCGGGAGTGGAGGTGTTCAGCTGAAAGAAGGTCTACATGTCCATCAATAATTGCTAGAAAACATGAAAGAAACTTTTCGAAAATCAAACCGCACATGATCATAAGTGGGATAGGAGGTGTTCAGCTGCAAGGTGTGAATGTCCACCCATAATTCCTGAAAAATGGGCAAAAAAAAGGTGTGAATGCCCAACCATACATCATCAAAAGCAGGAGTGGAAGTGTTCGGCTACAAGAAGGTGTGAACGTCCAACCAAAATATGTAAAAAGAAGTTAAGAAAAGGTTCGATTATCCAACCAAACATAATCAAAAGCGGGAGCAGAGCTGTTCGACTGCAAGTAGGTGTGAATGTCAGATCATAATTTGCAAAAAGCTGATGAGAAAGGGTGAGTATGCCCGACTATACATCATCAAATGCGGGAGCGGAGTTGTTCGGCTGTGAGTAGGTGTGAATCTCCGACCATAATTGCTGAAAAATGTGTTAGAAAAGGTAAGAATGCCGGTCCATACATCATCAAAAGCGAGAGAGGTTGTGTTCGGCTGCAAGTAGGTGTGAATGTCCAGCCATAATTACTCACAAACGGGTAAGAAAAGGTAGTATTGCCAGACCATATATGATCAAAACAGGGAGCGGAGGTGGTTCAGCTGCAAGAAGGTTTGAATGTCCGAATAAAGTTCAAATATATTAACAAAAGCGGGAGGAGAGGTCTTCGGATGAGAGTGGTTGAAAATTTCCAACCATAATGTATAAAATGCGGTGAAAAAAAGGTGTGATAGAACACTAAAAGGTGGAGCGGAAGTGTTCGGCTGCAAGAAGGTGTGAATGTCCGACTATATTTGCTGAAAAGCAGGTGAAGCAAGGTCTGAATGCCCAACCTTACATCATCAAAAGCGAGATCAGAGGTGTTTGGCTGCAAGAAGGCCATAGTTTGCCAAAAGCGGGTAAGGTGCGAATGTCCGACTAAATATCAACAAAATTTGGGGCGGAGGTCTTCGGATGCAAGTGGGTGTGAATGTCCGACTATATTTGGTGAAAAGCAGGTGAAGCAAGGTCTGAATGCCCAACCTTACATCATCAAAAGCGAGATCAGAGGTGTTGGGCTGCAAGAAGGCCATAGTTTGCCAAAAGCGGGTAAGGTGCGAATGACCGACTAAATATCAACAAAAGTGGGGGCGGAGGTCTTCGGATGCAGGTGGGTGTGAATATCCCACCATACAAGTATGGTGGAGAGGAAGCTGTGAATGGCCGACCATAGTAAAAGGCGGGTGAGAGAAGGTGCGAATGTCAAACCATACATAATCAAAACAGGGAGCGGAGGTGTTCTGCTGTAAGAAGGTGTGAATGTCCAACCATAGTTGGTAAAAAGCGGGTAAGAAAAGGTTAAAATACCCGACTGTACACAATCAATAGCAGGAGTGGAAGTGTTCGGCTACAAGAAAGTGTGAACGTCCAACCAAAGTTTGTAAAAAGCAGTTAAGAAAAGGTTCGAATATCCAACCATACATAATCAAAAGCGGGAGCAGAGCTGTTCGACTGCAAGTAGGTGTGAATGTCAGATCATAATTTGCAAAAAGCTGATGAGAAAGGGTGAGAATGCCCGACTATACACCATCAAATGCGGTAGCGGAGTTGTTCGGCTGTGAGTAGGTGTGAATCTCCAACCATAATTGCTGAAAAATGTGTTAGAAAAGGTAAAAATGCCGGTCCATACATAATCAAAATCGGGAGAGGTGGTGTTCAGCTGCAAGAAGGTCTAAATGTCCATCAATAATTGCTAGAAAACATGAAAGAAAATTTTCGAAAATCAAACCATACATGATCATAAGTGGGAGAGGAGGTGTTCAGCTGCAAGAAGGTGTGAATGTCCAACCATAGTTGGTAAAAAGCGGGTAAGAAAAGGTTAAAATACCCGACTGTACACAATCAATAGCGGGAGCGGAGTTGTTCGGCTACTAAAAGGTCTGAATGTCCAACCATAATTTGTAAAAACCGGGGAAGAAAAGGCTCGAAAGCCCGACTATACACCATCAAAAGTGGGAGCGGAGGTGTTCAGCTGCAAGACGGTCTGAATGTCCATCAATAATTGCTAGAAAACATGAAAGAAAATTTTCGAATATCAAACTGCACATGATCATAAGCAGGAGAGGAGGTGTTCAGCTGCAAGAAGGTGTGAATGTCTACCCATAATTACTGAAAAATGGGTAAGAAAAGGTGCGAATGCCTAACCATACATCATCAAAAGAGGGAGCGGAGGTGTTCCGCTGTAAGACGGTGTGAATGTCCGACCATAGATAATAAAAAGCGGGTAAGAAAAGGTTAAATTACCCGACTGTACACAATCAAAAGAGGGAGCGGAGTTGTTCAGCTAAGAGAAGGTGTGAAAGTCCGACATTGGTTTGTAAAAAGCGGGTAAGAAAAGGTTCGTATGCCCGAATATACACCATCAAAAGCGGAAGCGGAGGTGTTCGGCTGCAAGATATTGTGAACGTCCGACCAAAGTTTGTAAAAAGCAGTTAAGAAAAGGTTCGAATATCTAACCAAACATAATCAAAAGCGGGAGCAGAGCTGTTCAACTGGAAGTAGGTGTGAATGTCAGATCATAATTTGCAAAAAGCTGATGAGAAAGGGTGAGAATGCCCGACTATACACCATCAAATGCGGTAGCGGATTATTCGGCTGTGAGTAGGTGTGAATCTCCAACCATAATTGCTGAAAAATGTGTTAGAAAAGGTAAAAATGCCGGTCCATACATAATCAAAATCGGGAGAGGTGGTGTTCAGCTGCAAGAAGGTCTAAATGTCCATCAATAATTGCTAGAAAACATGAAAGAAAATTTTCGAAAATCAAACCACACATGATCATAAGTGGGAGAGGAGTTGTTCGGCTGAAAGAAGGTGTGAATGTCCACCCATAATACCTGAAAAATGGGTAAAAAAAAAGGTGCGAATGCCCAACTATACACCATCAAAAGCGGAAGCGGAGGTGTTCAGCTGCAAGACGGTGTGAACGTCCAACCAAAGTTTGTAAAAAGCATTAAGAAAATGTTCGAATATCCAACCAAACATAATCAAAAGCGGGAGCAGAGCTGTTCGACTGCAAGTAGGTGTGAATATCAGATCATAATTTGCAAAAAGCTGATGAGAAAGGGTGAGAATGCCCGACTATACACTATCAAATGTGGGAGCGGAGGTGTTCGTCTGTGAGTAGGTGTGAATGTCCGACCATAATTGCTGAAAAATGTGTTAGAAAAGGTAAGAATGCCGGACCATATATCATCAAAAGCGGGAGAGGTTGTGTTCGGCTGCAAGAAGGTGTGAATGTCCAGCCATAATTACTCACAAACGGGTAAGAAAAGGTACTATTGCCAGACCATATATGATCAAAACAGGGAGTGGAGGTGGTTCAGCTGCAAGAAGGTTTGAATGTCCGACTAAAGTTTGTAAAAAGCGGGTAAGACAAGGTGTGAATGCCCGACAATGTATGATCAAAAGAGGAGCGGAGGTTTTCGGCTGCAAGAAGGTCTGAATGTCCACCCATAATTACTGAAAAATGGGTAAGAAAAGGTGCGAAAGCCCAACCGCACATGATCATAAGTGGATGAGAAGGTGTTCGACTGCAAGTAGGTGTGAATGTAAGATCATAATTTGTAAAAAGCGGGTAAGAAAAGGTAAGAATGCCCAACCATAAATTATCAAAAGCGGCAGCAGAGTTTCGGCTGGTATTTATCAATGTCTAGATAGATTTCAACAAAAAACAACGTTGTACTTTGCAGTAAAAGAAAGTGCAAATCAAAAGTTTTAGGAATCCGAGAATAAGCTTATTTTCATGAGTTCTGCACGATTTCGGATTTTATGTATAAAATGAATTCCTTCACGCAAACTAAGTTAACACTGCTTTGTCCTTCATATGTACCCATTTCTACATATATTTCAAGCATAAACTTCCTCATACTACCCTGAATGAGAAAGAGCCACACTTGTGATTAAGCCATACGCCCCTTTTGAGGAGTTCTGCATGGTTTGGGATTTTATCTTTAAAATTAATTCCTTCACTCAAACTATGTTAAAACGGCTTTTACCTTCATATTTATCAATGTCTCGATAGATTTAAACAAAAAAACAACGTTGTACTTTGCAATAAAAGAAAGAGCAAATCAAAAGTTTTAGGAATCCGAGAATAAGCTTATTTTCATGAGTTCTGCACGATTTCGGATTTTATGTATAAAATGAATTCATTCACTCAAACCAAGTTAAAACTGCTTTTTCCTTCATATTTATCAATGTCTAGATCGACTTCAACAAAGAACAACATTGTATTTTGCAGTAGAAGAAAGAGCAAAACTGAAGGATCAGGAATCCGAGAATAAGCTTCTTTTCATACGTTCTGCATGATTTGGGATTTTATGTATAAAATGAATTCCTTCACTCAAACTAAGTTAACACTGCTTTGTCCTTCATATGTACCCATTTCTACATATATTTCAAGCATAAACTTCCTCATACTACCCTGAATGAGAAAGAGCCACACTTGTGATTAAGCCATACGCCCCTTTTGAGGAGTTCTGAATGATTTGGGATTTTATCTATAAAATCAATTCCTTCACTCAAACTATGTTAAAACGGCTTTTACCTTCATATTTATCAATGTCTCGATAGATTTCAACAAAAAAACAACGTTGTACTTTGCAGTAAAAGAAAGAGCCAATGAAAAGTTTTAGGAATCCGAGAATAAGCTTATTTTCATGAGTTCTGCACGATTTCGGATTTTATGTATAGAATGAATTCATTCACTCAAACCAAGTTAAAACTGCTTTTTCATTCATATTTATCAATGTCTAGATCGACTTCAACAAAGAACAACGTTGTATTTTGCAGTAGAAGAAAGAGCAAAACTGAAGGATCAGGAATCCGAGAATAAGCTTATTTTCTTATGGGCAAGTGGGAACTGCTTTGTCCTTCATATTTATCAATGTGTAGATGGATTTCAACTTCTTCTACTGCAAAGTCCAATGTTTTTCTTTGTTGAAGTCGATCTAGACATTGATGAATATGGAAGGACAAAGCAGTTTTAACTTGGTTTGAGCAAAGCAATTCATTTTATAGCAAAATCCGAAATCGTGCAGAACTCATGAAAGCAGGCTTATACTCGGATTCCTGAAACTTTAGATTTGCTCTTTCTTTTACTGCAAAGTACAACGTTGTTTTTTTGTTTAAATCTTTCTAGACATGGTAAATATGAAGGACAAATCAGTTTTAACATAGTTTGAGTGAAGTAATGCATTTTATAAGCAAAATCCCAAATCATGCTGAACTCACGAAAAGCTTTTTCTCGCTTTTCAATGCTTTTTACAAACTTTGGTCGGACGTTCACACCTTCTTGCATCCGAACAACTCCGCTTCCGTTTTTGATTATGTATATTCGGGCATTCGAACCTTTTATTACCCGCTTTTTACAAACCATTGTCGGACTTTCACACCTTCTTGCAGCCGAACACCACCTCTCCCGCTTTTGATGATGTATGGTCCAGTATTCTTACCTTTTCTAACACATTTTTCAGCAATTATGGTCGGACATTCACACCTACTCACAGCTGGACACCTCCGCTCCCGCTTTTGATCATACAATGTCGGGACATCGCTCCTTGTCTTACCAGATTTTTACAAACTTTAGTCGAACATTCACACCTTCTTGCAGCTGAACACCTCCGCTCCCGCTTTTGATGATGTATAGTCGGGCTTTCGAGCCTTTTCTTACCCGGTTTTTACAAATTATGGTTGGACATTCAGACCTTGCAGCCGAACACCTCCGTTCTCTCTTTTGATTATACATTGTCGGGCATTCGCACCTTGTCTTACCCGCTTTTTACAAACTATAGTCAGACATTCACACCTTGCAGCTGAACCTCCGCTCCCTGTTTTGATCATGTATGGTCTGGCAATACTACCTTTTCTTCCCCCGTTTGTGAGTAATTATGGCTGGACATTCACACCTACTTGCAGTCGAACAGCTCTGCTCCCGCTTTTGATTATGTTTGGTTGGATATTCGAACATTTTCTTAACTGCTTTTTACAAACCATGGTCGGACTTTCACACCTTCTTGTAGCCGAACAACTCCGCTCCCGCTATTGATTGTGTACAGTCGGGTATTTTAACCTTTTCTTACCCGCTTTTTACCAACTATGGTCGGACATTCACACCGTCTTACAGCGGAACACCTCCGCTCCCGCTTTTGATGGTGTATAGTCGGGCATTCGAACCTTTTCTTACCCGCTTTTTACAAACTATGGTGGGACATTCAAACCTTCTTGTATCCGAAAACCTCCGCTCTCTCTTTTGATCCTACATTATCGGACATTCGCACCTTTTCTTACCCGCTTTTTCCAAACTATGGTCGGCTATTCACAGCTTCCTCTCCACCATACTTGTATGGTGGGATATTCACACCCACTTGCATCCGAAGACCTCTGCCCCAAATTTTGTTGATATTTAGTCGGACATTCGCACCTTACCCGCTTTTGGCAAACTATGGCCTTCTTGCAGCCAAACACCTCTGATCTCGCTTTTGATGATGTAAGGTTGGGCATTCAGACCTTGCTTCACCTGCTTTTCACCAAATATAGTCGGACATTCACACCTTCTTGCAGCCGAACACTTCCGCTCCACCTTTTAGTGTTCTATCACACCTTTTTTTCACTGCATTTTATACATTATGGTCGGAAATTTTCAACCACTCTCATCCGAAGACCTCTCCTCCCGCTTTTGTTAATATATTTGAACTTTAGTCGGACATTCAAACCTTCTTGCAGCTGAACCACCTCCGCTCCCTGTTTTGATCATATATGGTCTGGCAATACTACCTTTTCTTACCCGTTTGTGAGTAATTATGGCTGGACATTCACACCTGCTTGCAGCCGAACACAACCTCTCTCGCTTTTGATGATGTATGGACCGGCATTCTTACCTTTTCTAACACATTTTTCAGCAATTATGGTTGGAGATTCACACCTACTCACAGCCGAACAACTCCGCTCCCGCATTTGATGGTGTATAGTCGGGCATTCTCACCCTTTCTCATCAGCTTTTTGCAAATTATGATCTGACATTCACACCTACTCAGAGCCGAACACCTCCGCTCCCGCATTTGATGGTGTATGGTCCAGCATTCTTACCTTTTCTAACACATTCTTCAGCAATTATGGTCGGACATTCACACCTACTCAGAGCCGAACACCTCCGCTCCCGCATTTGATGGTGTATAGTCGGGCATTCTCACCCTTTCTCATCAGCTTTTTACAAATTATGATCTGACATTCACACCTGCTTTTGATAATGTATTGTTAGGCATTCGCACCTTTTTTTTACCCATTTTTCTTGAATTATGGGTAGACATTCACACCTTCTTGCAGCCGAACACCTCCTCTCCCGCTTATGATCATGTGCGGTTTGATATTCGAAAATTTACTTTCTTGTTTTAAAGCAATTATTGATGGACATTCAAACCTTCTTTTTGATGGTGTATAGTCGGGCTTTCGAGCCTTTTCTTCCCGGTTTTTACAAACCATGGTCGGACTTTCACACCTTCTTGTAGCCGAACAACTCCGCTCCCGCTATTGATTGTGTACAGTCGGGTATTTTAACCTTTTCTTACCCGCTTTTTACCAACTATGGTTGGACATTCACACCTTCTTACAGCAGAACACCTCCGCTCCTTCTTTTGATTATGTATGGTTTGACATTCGCACCTTCTCTCACCCGCCTTTTACTATGGTCGGCCATTCACAGCTTCCTCTCCACCATACTTGTATGGTGGGATATTCACACCCACTTGCATCCGAAGCCCTCTGCCCCAAATTTTGTTGATATTTAGTCGGATATTCGCACCTTACCCGCTTTTGGCAAACTATGGCCTTCTTGCAGCCAAACACCTCTGATCTCGCTTTTGATGATGTAAGGTTGGGCATTCAGACCTTGCTTCACCTGCTTTTCACCAAATATAGTCGGACATTCACACCTTCTTGCAGCCGAACACTTCCGCTCCACCTTTTAGTGTTCTATCACACCTTTTTTTCACCGCATTTTATACATTATGGTCGGAAATTTTCAACCAATCTCATCCGAAGACCTCTCCTCCCGCTTTTGTTAATATATTTGAACTTTAGTCGGACATTCAAACCTTCTTGCAGCTGAACCACCTCCGCTCCCTGTTTTGATCATATATGGTCTGGCAATACTACCTTTTCTTACCCGTTTGTGAGTAATTATGGCTGGACATTCACACCTACTTGCAGCCGAACACAACCTCTCCCGCTTTTGATGATGTATGGACCGGCATTCTTACCTTTTCTAACACATTTTTCAGCAATTATGGTCGGAGATTCACACCTACTCACAGCCGAACAACTCCGTTCCCGCATTTGATGGTGTATAGTCGGGCATTCTCACCCTTTCTCTTCAGCTTTTTGCAAATTATGATCTGACATTCACACCTACTTGCTGTCGAACAGCTCTGCTCCCGCTTTTGATTATGTTTGGTTGGATATTTGAACCTTTTCTTAACTTCTTTTTACATATTTTGGTTGGACGTTCACACCTTCTTGTAGCCGAACACTTCCACTCCTGCTTTTGATGATGTATGGTTGGGCATTCACACCTTTTTTTTGCCCATTTTTCAGGAATTATGGGTGGACATTCACACCTTGCAGCTGAACACCTCCTATCCCACTTATGATCATGTGCGGTTTGATTTTCGAAAAGTTTCTTTCATGTTTTCTAGCAATTATTGATGGACATGTAGACCTTCTTGCAGCTGAACACCTCCACTCCCGCTTTTGATCATACATTGTCAGGCATTCGCACCTTGTCTTACCCACTTTTTACAAACTTTAGTCGAACAGTCACACCTTTTTGCAGCCGAACACCACCTCTCCCGCTTTTGATGATGTATGGTCCAGCATTCTTACCTTTTCTAACACATTCTTCAGCAATTATGGTCGGACATTCACACCTACTCATAGCCGAACACCTCCGCTCCCGCATTTGATGGTGTATAGTCGGGCATTCTCACCCTTTCTCATCAGCTTTTTACAAATTATGATCTGACATTCACACCTACTTGCAGTCGAACAGCTCTGCTCCCGCTTTTGATTATGTTTGGTTGGATATTCGAACCTTTTCTTAACTTCTTTTTACATATTTTGGTCGGACATTCACACCTACTCAGAGCCGAACACCTCCGCTCCCGCATTTGATGGTGTATAGTCGGGCATTCTCACCCTTTCTCATCAGCTTTTTACAAATTATGATCTGACATTCACACCTACTTGCAGTCGAACAGCTCTGCTCCCGCTTTTGATTATGTTTGGTTGGATATTCGAACCTTTTCTTAACTTCTTTTTACATATTTTGGTTGGACGTTCACACCTTCTTGTAGCCGAACACTTCCACTCCTGCTTTTGATGATGTATGGTTGGGCATTCACACCTTTTTTTTGCCCATTTTTCAGGAATTATGGGTGGACATTCACACCTTGCAGCTGAACACCTCCTATCCCACTTATGATCATGTGCGGTTTGATTTTCGAAAAGTTTCTTTCATGTTTTCTAGCAATTATTGATGGACATGTAGACCTTCTTCTAGCTGAACACCTCCGCTCCCGCTTTTGATCATACATTGTCAGGCATTCGCACCTTTTCTAACACATTCTTCAGCAATTATGGTCGGACATTCACACCTACTCAGAGCCGAACACCTCCGCTCCCGCATTTGATGGTGTATGGTCCAGCATTCTTACCTTTTCTAACACATTCTTCAGCAATTATGGTCGGACATTCACACCTACTCAGAGCCGAACACCTCCGCTCCCGCATTTGATGGTGTATAGTCGGGCATTCTCACCCTTTCTCATCAGCTTTTTACAAATTATGATCTGACATTCACACCTGCTTTTGATAATGTATTGTTAGGCATTCGCACCTTTTTTTTACCCATTTTTCTTGAATTATGGGTAGACATTCACACCTTCTTGCAGCCGAACACCTCCTCTCCCGCTTATGATCATGTGCGGTTTGATATTCGAAAATTTACTTTCTTGTTTTAAAGCAATTATTGATGGACATTCAAACCTTCTTTTTGATGGTGTATAGTCGGGCTTTCGAGCCTTTTCTTCCCGGTTTTTACAAACCATGGTCGGACTTTCACACCTTCTTGTAGCCGAACAACTCCGCTCCCGCTATTGATTGTGTACAGTCGGGTATTTTAACCTTTTCTTACCCGCTTTTTACCAACTATGGTTGGACATTCACACCTTCTTACAGCAGAACACCTCCGCTCCTTCTTTTGATTATGTATGGTTTGACATTCGCACCTTCTCTCACCCGCCTTTTACTATGGTCGGCCATTCACAGCTTCCTCTCCACCATACTTGTATGGTGGGATATTCACACCCACTTGCATCCGAAGACCTCCGCCCCCACTTTTGTTGATATTTAGTCGGTCATTCGCACCTTACCCGCTTTTGGCAAACTATGGCCTTCTTGCAGCCAAACACCTCTGATCTCGCTTTTGATGATGTAAGGTTGGGCATTCAGACCTTGCTTCACCTGCTTTTCACCAAATATAGTCGGACATTCACACCTTCTTGCAGCCGAACACTTCCGCTTTTAGTGTTCTATGAGGCATTCACATATATTTTTTCACCGTATTTTATAGATTATGGTTGCAAATTCTCACCCACTCTCATCCGAAGACCTCTCCTCCCGCTTTTGTTAATATATAGTCGGGCATTCGAACCTTTTCTTACCCGCTTTTTACAAATTATAGTCGAACATTCACACCTACTTGCAGCTGAATACTTCCGCTCCACCTTTTAGGTATGTATGGTTGGCATTTGCACCTCTTTTTATACTGATTGCTGAAGATTAAGTTGTTCTTTCTCAAACTACAATTTTTTTTTAATTGTTGAAACTTGATTTGAAGTGGATAAATAAGGAGGACAAACAGTTTTAAGTCAGGCTGATAGAAGGAATTAATTTTATAGCAAAATCTTTATTTCGTCATATGTCGAGAGATGCTTATTGCTGAAGAAGTTCTTTCTCATTCTACAAAGTACAACGTTGTTTATCGTTGAAACTTGATTAGACATGAATAAATATGAAGGACAAAACAGTCTTAACTTGGTTTGAGTTAAGGAATTCGTTTTATAGGAGAATCCGAATTCGTGCATAACTCATAAAATAGAGCTTATTTTCGGATTCCTGAAGAATGATTCTGGTTCTTTCTCATAATACAAAGTTTGTTGTTTATTGTTGAAACTTCATCAGAAGTGAAGAAATAAATGAATGCCTATCAACAAATGTGGGATCTAAACTCTAGTGCTTCCTCTAAAATAATTTCCTTTCTCAATTTAGAAATGTGTGTGTGTAAGTCACAACACCCGTGACACCAAAACGGCTTTCTTTTCTCTACACTCTGCACTATGAGCACACACACCAAATCAGAAAGGCTTTTTTCTCTCTTTTCTACATTATGGACTGTGGGGACACAAAACCGCTCTCTCTCTTTTTTTTTTTTATCGTGTGCCAGGGCGTTGTCTCATGTATTAGATTATGCTTAAGATACGAATGGGTTTATCAGTCACATCAGAATCCATACATATTGATCCTCCCGTAATAAAATGGTCGGATCTTATCAAACACACTTTGTTTCTTGTGACAATCAAGTCAGCGAAACAGCGTATACACGTCAAGACACTGAATCAAGTTTGCCACAAGAACTCATAAGTTTGGCAGTATTGCTCTGCCATCAGCAATGATACACCCATTTTATTTTCGTGAGACATGTGCAAGCACCTGTTCATCTACTGTTCTATCACTATGAATTAGTGATCTATTATCAATAAGGATACTTCTACAACTACTATCAAAGTATGTCCGGACTTCTTATGTTGTCAGTTGCTATATATGAATAAGTGGGTAGCTACTGACAAGCATTAAGCATGTCACACAGCCCAAACATATAACATTTCAGGACACACCACACAGTTAACAACCACAGTGAAGCGTGTCAAAGCCCAAACATGTAACATTCAACAGGACACTTACACAACACATTCAAATCAAACAGTCAGACAACATACAAGAACATATACCCCAGCCGGCATTGCTCCCTGCCTATTTTCGTACAGCACACTATGTGTGCGCACACCTTTATTCACAAACTCTTCAACTTATACTCTTTTACCGAAGCTGCTACAGCTCGATTGGCCGAATACCCTTAGATCCTATTTCGGTGAATTTGACATCTGCCTTACATGTAACAGATTAGCGGTTTAGCAGTTTTAATTTAGTTTGAGTGAAGGAATTCATTTTATAGCAAAATCCGAAATCGTGAAGCACTCATGAAAGTAAGCTTATTCTCGGATTCCTGAAACTTTAGATTTGCTCTTTCTTTTACTGCAAAGTACAACGTTGTTTTTTTTGCTTAAATCTTTCTAGACATGGTAAATATGAACGACAAAGCAGTTTTAACATAGTTTGAGTGAAGGAATTCATTTTATAGATAAAATCCCAAGAGTCTGCAGAGAAAAAAGAGTGAATGCGAAGTAGACTTTAACACGGCTATGGGAGCGAGCCGAGTGTCGGCTAACCGGGAGAATTGCTTGAAAGAAACGCGACACCGAATGAGCGGTCAGAACAAAGCCTCAATACGGGATTCTCGTGGTGTTTTTGTTGCTGCCTTGTCTTTTGCATAGAGTAAAAGACAAGGCAGCCATCGAATAGGGCCCGATTGTTCCTACTTGGTCAGCCGAGGAGCAAGAGGGGGGGGGGCAAGCGTCTCAACCAAGCAAAGCTCACCATGGGGAAGGTGGCTATACCAACTAGCCTGATGCCCTGCTCCCGCAGTGACGGATAATCGTACTCTGGTTTCTCTTCATAACATACAAGTCTTTCGCCTTTTACTAAAGACTTCCGTGGAGAGCAGCACTAATGAGTTGTTTCTATTATTGGCAGGCTTTACCTTTGCGGGTGAAGCCCTTTCTGTCTGTGCAAAAGAAATCTTGCTACTTTGCAGAGTGACTTCTCTGAGTAGAGTCGCCTTACAAGACAAGGCAGCCATCGAATAGATTGTTTCTACTTGGTCAGCCGAGGAGCAGGGGGGGGGGGGCAAGCGTCTCAACCAAGCAAAGCTCACCAAGTAGGAACAATCGGGCCCTTTTCGATGGCTGCAACACCTGAAAGAGATATTGATGCGAGACCCGATCAAATGCTTTTTCAAAGTCTAAATTTAAGATGACAAGCCGGGTGTTTCTGTCTCTAGCGTAATCAATGATGTCTCGAATCAGTACGAGGCTGTCGGTGAGTTGTCTCCCTGAGATGGCACAAGCTTGGTCTGGGTGAATTACCTCCTCTAAAACAGAGGACATCCGTGTCGCTAAAACCTTGCTAAAAAGTTTACAGTCAAAGTTTAAAAGTGTGATGGGCCTCCAATTCTTTAGGTCAGTCTTATCATTTTTTTTATAAAGTAGAGTCACTATTCCCACTCTAAAACTGTCAGGCAGTCGGTCGAGTTTTTCAAAATCTTTAAAAACATCTAAAATGTCTGATGATAAAAGGTCCCAATAGGTCAGATAGAATTCTGCAGGAAGCCCGTCTAAACCCGGAGCTCGACTTCTCTTAAAACCTGTCAGGCATTTTTTTAACTCTAAAGCAGTAAAATTCTGTGTCAAGTGTGCATTCTCTTTTACGGTTTTGTCAACGAATTTTAAGATTTCTGCCGATGTTTCCAAGTGCACTGGTTTCTCTTTGTACATGTTACTATAAAAGGTATGTACAGTTTCAATCATCTCTTGTGTGGATTTTGTTAAAAACCCATCTTCTCTTTTTAGATTTTGAATACACTCCTTTTTATTTATAACTTTCTTTCTTTTTCACCTTCCTCAATTTCCTGCTCCCTGCTTCTTACAAAAATTCCTTTACTCTTTATTTCTGCTAAAACTGACATTTCCTTTTTGACATCTTTGATTTCTTCTTTAAAGTCTATGCCACACTGATTTAGTTTAAAGTAGCGCTGTAAGCGTTTATGTAGTCCCATCATACATCTATTCTCTTTCCTTTTTTTACGTTTACCTTGCTGTTTAAAAAAAGTCTGGGTCGTTTCCTTCACCATTTCCCACCATTGTGCATGTGTTTCGTAGAGGTCTTGAAGGGTCTGCCACTCTTTATAACATTCCCTGTACTGACTGACTATGATTTCATCCTCCAACAGGGAACAGTTGAGTTTCCACAGACCACTTCCTACCGTCACACCAGAAGGGGGTGAAAGGGTGCAGGAGAGCATAAGGTGGTCTGAAAAGAAAACAGGGGTTAATCTAACATCAGTGGGTGGGCAATCTCTAGTAAAGAAATAATCAATGCGAGAGGCTCTGGTGCCATCATGACTAAACCAGGTGAAGCCCTCCTCTCTGGGATGCATGGTTTTAAAACAGTCAGTAAGCTTAAAATCCCTGCATATGCCCTGAAGTAAAATCGAAGTCTTATCCACTTTAAAATCTACCCCTGCTCTTTTTCTATCTTTCCTGCTCAAGATACAGTTAAAATCCCCTCCTACAACTAAAGGTACTTGCCCTAGCATGTAAAGCTGTATATCTTCTAAAAGGTCATACCTTTCATTTTTTCCATTGAAACCATAAATATTTAAGAGGTTAAAGTCTTGCCCCATAAAATTCAAGTGTGCTAAAAGTGCCCGTCCGTCTCTCACCACTGTGCTACCTTTCACCAGAACATGCGGATTTTTAATTAGAATGGCCACACCATCATTTTTATTTTGATTTGAGCCACTCCATATCGATAAATGGGGCCACATTTCCTCCCATTGTCTATGGTTTTTTAAAAAAGGTAGTCCACATTCTTGTATTAAAAACACATCTGATTTTATGGAGTCTAAGAAGGATAAAATACTCTGGGCTCTTGTCTTTGATTTCACACTTCTCACATTTAGTGTTGAGAAGGTGAGAACCATTAAAAGCATAAAGGAAAGTAGGTATGTCATTTTCGTTTTTCTAAGTTATCAAAACAAATTACACACAGGTTATTTCTTGGGAAACTAGCTCTTCCTTCATTTCTTTAGGTGAAAAGTGAGTAGGGTGATCTATATTTCCTTTTCGGACTCTCGGTGTTGGCCTCTGACGCAATGTTGCATTTAACTTTGAGTCCCTGGGGGTCGAGTGCAGAGCTGAAGTTAAAAAGGAGACCTCATTTGGTGAGTCGGAGGGGAAGACTCTAGGTTCTTCCACTGAAGAACTGTCTGAAAGGGACCTAACCCTTCCCCTCTTCTCTGATACCACTGGGGAATCAGAGGCTCAGATGCCGTCCTCTTCGGCTGTTGACCTTCGGGGAGGTGAGTATCTTCACTAGACTCACCTGTCTGCTCTTCCTCCTCATTTAGCGTAGCTCCACCCTCTGCCTGTGAATTCTCACAGACTTCAACACTGAGTGGTGAGGCCTCTACAGGCCCCTCCCCTTTTTGCTCCTCACTTCCAATCCAAGCTTTTGGCGGGAAGTTTGAATTTATTGGGTCAACCTCTTCACTTTGTTCACAAACTGCCACCTTTGGTCCTTCTCTTTGTTGGCTTGACTGTGGCTTTACCGTCTTTAATTTGTTGGCAAAAGATTTAGGGCAATCTCTGAAGAGGTGATTTAATTCTCCACAGAGATTAGATTTCCTGCCATTTGGACACTCTCCAAAAGTTTGCCCAATTTCTCTGCTCTTCCCACATAACACCTTGGTACAAGCCTCAACCAGGTGCCCATGCTCACCACACTTGCGGCAGAACTTGGGCTGCCCCTGGTATTGGATGTAACCTCGGTTTTCAAGGTGGCCAGAGTGTCGCCCACCCGCTGCACTGAGCACTCTTCAGCCCTTTTAAATGGTATAACTTTGCACTCCCGCACGCTCCAGCAAGCACCATTCAAGCAACAACTTTGCACTCCAGCTTCGAACATCGGCACAGTCGCAACAAGTAAGGCGACTCTACTCAGAGAAGTCACTCTGCACAGTAAGAAGATTTCTTTTGCACAGACAGAAAGGGCTTCACCCGCAAAGGTAAAGCCTGCCAAAAATAGAAACAACTCATTAGTGCTGCTCAAAATTGTACTTTGCAGTAAAAGAAAGAGCAAATCTAAAGATTCAGGAATCCGAGAATAAGCTTAGTTCTTCACGATTTCGGATTTTGCTATAAAATGAATTCCTTCACTCAAACTAAATTAAAACTGCTAATCTGTTACATACAAGGCAGATGTCAAATTCACCGAAATAGGATCTAAGGGTATTTGGCCAATCGAGCTGTAGCAGCTTCGGTAAAAGAGTATAAGTTGAAGAGTTTGTGAATAAAGGTGTGCGCACACATAGTGTGCTGTACGAAAATAGGCAGGGAGCAATGCCGGCTGGGGTATATGTTCTTGTATGTTGTCTGCCTGTTTGATTTGAATGTGTTGTGTAAGTGTCCTGTTGAATGTTACATGTTTGGGCTTTGACACGCTTCACTGTGGTTGTTAACTGTGTGGTGTGTCCTGAAATGTTATATGTTTGGGCTGTGTGACATGCTTAATGCTTGTCAGTAGCTACCCACTTATTCATATATAGCAACTGACAACATAAGAAGTCCGGACATACTTTGATAGTAGTTGTAGAAGTATCCTTATTGATAATAGATCACTAATTCATAGTGATAGAACAGTAGATGAACAGGTGCTTGCACATGTCTCACGAAAATAAAATGGGTGTATCATTGCTGATGGCAGAGCAATACTGCCAAACTTATGAGTTCTTGTGGCAAACTTGATTCAGTGTCTTGACGTGTATACGCTGTTTCGCTGACTTGATTGTCACAAGAAACAAAGTGTGTTTGATAAGATCCGACCATTTTATTACGGGAGGATCAGTATGTATGGATTCTGATGTGACTGATAAACCTATTCGTATCTTAAGCATAATCTAATACATGAGACAACGCCCTGGCACACGATAAAAAAAAAAAAGAGAGAGAGCGGTTTTGTGTCCCCACAGTCCATAATGTAGAAAAGAGAGAAAAAAGCCTTTCTGATTTGGTGTGTGTGCTCATAGTGCAGAGTGTAGAGAAAAGAAAGCCGTTTTGGTGTCACGGGTGTTGTGACTTACACACACACATTTCTAAATTGAGAAAGGAAATTATTTTAGAGGAAGCACTAGAGTTTAGATCCCACATTTGTTGATAGGCATTCATTTATTTCTTCACTTCTGATGAAGTTTCAACAATAAACAACAAACTTTGTATTATGAGAAAGAACCAGAATCATTCTTCAGGAATCCGAAAATAAGCTCTATTTTATGAGTTATGCACGAATTCGGATTCTCCTATAAAACGAATTCCTTAACTCAAACCAAGTTAAGACTGCTTTGTCCTTCATATTTATTCATGTCTAATCAAGTTTCAACGATAAACAACGTTGTACTTTGTAGAATGAGAAAGAACTTCAGCAATAAGCATCTCTCGACATATGACGAAGTACAGATTTTGCTATAAAATTAATTCCTTCTATCAGCCTTACTTAGAACTGTTTGTCCTCCTTATTTATCCACTTCAAATCAAGTTTCAACAAATAAAAAAATGTTGTAGTTTGAGAAAGTACAACTTAATCTTCAGCAATCAGTATAAAAAGAGGTGCAAATGCCAACCATACATACCTAAAAGGTGGAGCGGAAGTATTCAGCTGCAAGTAGGTGTGAATGTTCGACTATAATTTGTAAAAAGCGGGTAACAAAAGGTTCGAATGCCCGACTATATATTAACAAAAGCGGGAGGAGAGGTCTTCGGATGAGAGTGGGTGAGAATTTCCAACCATAATCTATAAAATACGGTGAAAAAAAATATGTGAATGCCTCATAGAACACTAAAAGCGGAAGTGTTCGGCTGCAAGAAGGTGTGAATGTCCGACTATATTTGGTGAAAAGCAGGTGAAGCAAGGTCTGAATGCCCAACCTTACATCATCAAAAGCGAGATCAGAGGTGTTTGGCTGCAAGAAGGCCATAGTTTTCCAAAAGCGGGTAAGGTGCGAATGTCCGACTAAATATCAACAAAATTTGGGGCGGAGGTCTTCGGATGCAAGTGGGTGTGAATATTCCACCATACAAGTATGGTGGAGAGGAAGCTGTGAATAGCCGACCATAGTTTGGAAAAAGCGGGTAAGAAAAGGTTTGAATGCCCGAACATACACCATCAAAAGAGGGAGCGGATGTGTTCGGCTACAAGAAGATGTGACAGTCCGACCATGGTTTGTAAAAAGCGGATAAGAAAAGGTGCGAATGTCCGACAATGTATGATCAAAAGAGAGAACGGTGGTTTTCGGATACACGAAAGTTTGAATGTCCTACCATAGTTTGTAAATAGCGGGTAAGAAAAGGTTCGAATGCCCGACTATACACCATAAAAAGTGGGAGCGGAGGTGTTCCGCTGTAAGATGGTGTGAACGTCCGACCATAGTTGGTAAAAAGCGGGTAAGAACAGGTTAAAATACCCGACTGTACAAAATCAATAGCGGGAGCGGAGTTGTTCGGCTACAAGAAGGTGTGAAAGTCCGACCATGGTTTGTAAAAAGCAGTTAAGAAAAGGTTCGAATTTCCAACCAAACGTAATCAAAAGCGGGAGCAGAGCTGTTCGACTGCAAGTAGGTGTGAATGTCCAGCCATAATTACTCACAAACGGGGGAAGAAAAGGTAGTATTGCCAGACCATACATGATCAAAACAGGGAGCGGAGGTTCAGCTGCAAGGTGGGAATGTCTGACTATAGTTTGTAAAAAGCGGGTAAGACAAGGTGCGAATGCCCGACAATGTATGATCAAAAGAGAGAGCGGAGGTGTTCGGCTGCAAGGTCTGAATGTCCAACCATAATTTGTAAAAACCGGTTAAGAAAAGGCTTGAAAGCCCGACTATACATCATCAAAAGCGGGAGCGGAGGTGTTCAGCTGCAAGAAGGTGTGAATGTTCGACTAAAGTTTGTAAAAAGCTGGTAAGACAAGGAGCGATGTCCCGACATTGTATGATCAAAAGCGGGAGCGGAGGTGTCCAGCTGTGAGTAGGTGTGAATGTCCGACCATAATTGCTGAAAAATGTGTTAGAAAAAGTAAGAATACTGAACCATACATCATCAAAAGTGGTAGAGGTGGTGTTCGGCTGCAAGAAGGTGTGAAAGTCCAACAATGGTTTGTAAAAAGCGGGTAATAAAAGGTTCGAATGCCCGAATATACATCATCAAAAGCGGAAGCGGAGGTGTTCGGATGCAAGAAGGTGTGAACGTCCGACCAAAGTTTGTAAAAAGCAGTGAAAAGTGAGAAAAAGCTTTTCGTGAGTTCTGCATGATTTGGGATTTTGCTTATAAAATGCATTACTTCACTCAAACTATGTTAAAACTGATTTGTCCTTCATATTTACCATGTCTACAAAGATTTAAACAAAAAAACAACGTTGTACTTTGCAGTAAAAGAAAGAGCCAATCTAAAGTTTCAGGAATCCGAGTATAAGCCTGCTTTCATGAGTTCTGCACGATTTCGGATTTTGCTATAAAATGAATTGCTTTGCTCAAACCAAGTTAAAACTGATTTGTCCTTCCATATTCATCAATGTCTACATCGACTTCAACAAAGAAAAACATTGGACTTTGAAGAAGTTGAAATCCATCTACACATTGATAAATATGAAGGACAAAGCAGTTCCCACTTGCCCATAAGAAAATAAGCTTATTCTCGGATTCCTGATCAGTTCAGGAAACTTCAGTTTTGCTCTTTCTTCAACTGCAAAATACAATGTTTTTCTTTGTTGAAGTCGATCTAGACATTGATAAATATGAATGAAAAAGCAGTTTTAACTTGGTTTGAGTGAATGAATTCATTTTATACATAAAATCCGAAATCGTGCAGAACTCATGAAAATAAGCTTATTCTCGGATTCCTAAAACTTTTGATTGGCTCTTTCTTTTACTGCAAAGTACAACGTTGTTTTTTTGTTTAAATCTATTTAGACATTGATAAATATGAAGGTAAAAGCCGTTTTAACATAGTTTGAGTGAAGGAATTGATTTTATAGATAAAATCCCAAATCATGCAGAACTCCTCAAAAGGGGCGTATGGCTTATTCACAAGTGTGGCTCTTTCTCATTCAGGGTAGTATGAGGAAGTTTATGCTTGAAATATATGTAGAAATGGGTACATATGAAGGACAAAGCAGTGTTAACTTAGTTTGAGTGAAGGTATTCATTTTATACATAAAATCCCAAATCATGCAGAACGTATGAAAAGAAGCTTATTCTCGGATTCCTGATCCTTCAGTTTTGCTCTTTCTTCTACTGCAAAATACAATGTTGTTCTTTGTTGAAGTCGATCTAGACATTGATAAATATGATGGAAAAAGCAGTTTTAACTTGGTTTGAGTGAATGAATTCATTTTATACATAAAATCCGAAATCGTGCAGAACTCATGAAAATAAGCTTATTCTCGGATTCCTAAAACTTTTGATTTGCTCTTTCTTTTATTGCAAAGTACAACGTTGTTTTTTTGTTTAAATCTATCGAGACATTGATAAATATGAAGGTAAAAGCCGTTTTAACATAGTTTGAGTGAAGGAATTAATTTTATAGATAAAATCCCAAACCATGCAGAACTCCTCAAAAGGGTCGTATGGCTTAATCACAAGTTTGGCTCTTTCTCATTCAGGGTAGTATGAGAAAGTTTATGCTTGAAATATATGTAGAAATGGGTACATATGAAGGACAAAGCAGTGTTAACTTAGTTTGCGTGAAGGAATTCATTTTATACATAAAATCCGAAATCGTGCAGAACTCATGAAAATAAGCTTATTCTCGGATTCGGCAACGTTGTTTTTTGTTGAAATCTATCTAGACATTGATAAATACGAGCCGAAACTCTGCTGTCGCTTTTGATAATTTATGGTTGGGCATTCTTACCTTTTCTTACCCGCTTTTTACAAATTATGATCTTACATTCACACCTACTTGCAGTCGAACACCTTCTCATCCACTTATGATCATGTGCGGTTGGGCTTTCGCACCTTTTCTTACCCATTTTTCAGTAATTATGGGTGGACATTCAGACCTTCTTGCAGCCGAAAAACTCCGCTCCTCTTTTGATCATACATTGTCGGGCATTCACACCTTGTCTTACCCGCTTTTTACAAACTTTAGTCGGACATTCAAACCTTCTTGCAGCTGAACCACCTCCGCTCCCTGTTTTGATCATATATGGTCTGGCAATAGTACCTTTTCTTACCCGTTTGTAAGTAATTATGGCTGGACATTCACACCTACTTGCAGCCGAACACAACCTCTCCCGCTTTTGATGATATATGGTCCGGCATTCTTACCTTTTCTAACACATTTTTCAGCAATTATGGTCGGACATTCACACCTACTCACAGACGAACACCTCCGCTCCCACATTTGATAGTGTATAGTCGGGCATTCTCACCCTTTCTCAACAGCTTTTTGCAAATTATGATCTGATATTCACACCTACTTGCAGTCGAACAGCTCTGCTCCCGCTTTTGATTATGTTTGGTTAGATATTCGAACCTTTTCTTAACTGCTTTTCACAAACTTTGGTCGGACGTTCACAATATCTTGCAGCCGAACACCTCCGCTTCCGCTTTTGATGGTGTATATTCGGGCATACGAACCTTTTCTTACCCGCTTTTTACAAACCAATGTCGGACTTTCACACCTTCTCTTAGCTGAACAACTCCGCTCCCTCTTTTGATTGTGTACAGTCGGGTAATTTAACCTTTTCTTACCCGCTTTTTACTATCTATGGTCGGACATTCACACCGTCTTACAGCGGAACACCTCCGCTCCCTCTTTTGATGATTTATGGTTGGACATTCGCATCTTTTCCTACCCATTTTTCAGTAATTATGGGTGGATATTCACACCTTCTTGCAGCTGAACACCTCCTCTCCCGCTAATGATCATGTAAGGTTTGATATTCGAAAATTTTCTTTCATGTTTTAAAGCAATTATTAATGGACATTCACACCTACTTGCAGCCGAACACCACCTCTCCCGCTTTTGATGATGTATGGACCGGCATTCTTACCTTTTCTAACACATTTTTCAGCAATTATGGTTGGAGAATCACACCTACTCACAGCCGAACAACTCCGCTACCGCATTTGATGGTGTATAGTCGAGATTTCTCACCCTTTCTCATCAGCTTTTTGCAAATTATTCTCTGACATTCACACCTACTTGCAGTTGAACAGCTCTGCTCCCGCTTTTGATTATGTTTGGTTAGATATTCGAACCTTTTCTTAACTGCTTTTTCACAAACTTTGGTCGGACGTTCACACCTTCTTGCAGCGGAACACCTCCGCTACCTCTTTTGATGGTGTATGTTCGGGCATTCGAACCTTTTCTTACCCGCTTTTTAAAACCAGGGTCGGACTTTCACACCTTTTAGTAGCCGAACAACTCCGCTCCCGCTTATTGATTGTGTACAGTCGGGTATTTTAACCTTTTCTTACCCGCTTTTTACCAACTATGATCGGACATTCACACCTTCTTACAGCGGAACACCTCCGCTCCCTCTTTTGATGGTGTATGTTTGGGCATTCGAACCTTTTCTTACCCGCTTTTTACAAACTATGGTCGGACATTCAAACCTTCTTGTAGCCGAACACATCCACTCGTGCATTTGATGATGTATGGTTGGGAATTCGCACCTTTTCTTACCCATTTTTCAGTAATTATGGGTGGACATTCACACCTTCTTGCAGCTGAACACCTCCTCTCCCGCTTATTATCATGTGCGGTTTGATATTCGAAAATTCTCTTTCATGTTTTCTAGCAATTATTGATGGACATTCAGACCTTCTTGCAGCTGAACACCTCCGCTCCAGCTTTTGATGGTGTATAGTCGGGCTTTCGAGCCTTTTCTTCCCCGGTTTTTACAAATTATGGTTGGACATTCAGACCTTCTTTCAGCCGAAAACCTCCGCTCCCTCTTTTGATCATACATTGTCGGGCATTCGCACCTTTTCTTACCCGCTTTTTACAAACCTTAGTGGGACATTAACACCTTCTTGCAGCTTAACCACCTCCGCTCCCTGTTTTGATCATGTATGGTCTGGCAATACTACCTTTTCTTACCCATTTGTGAGTAATTATGGCTGGACATTCACACCTACTTGCAGCCGAACACCACCTCTCCCGCTTTTGATGATGTATGGACCGGCATTCTTACCTTTTCTAACACATTTTTCAGCAATTATGGTTGGAGATTCACACCTACTCACAGCCGAACACCTCCGCTCCCGCATTTGATGGTGTATATTCGGGCATACGAACCTGTTCTTACCCGCTTTTTACAAACCATGGTTGGACTTTCACACCTTCTTGTAGCTGAACAACTCCGCTCCCTCTTTTGATTGTGTACAGTCGGGCATACAAACCTGTTCTTACCCGCTTTTTACAAACTATGGTCGGACATTCAAACCTTCTTGTAGCCGAACACATCCACTCCTGCTTTTGATGATGTATGGTTGGGCATTCGCACCTTTTCTTACCCATTTTTCAGTAATTATGGGTGGATATTCACACCTTCTTGCAGCGGAACACCTCCTCTCCCGCTTATGATTATGTGCGGTTTGATATTCGAAAATTTTCTTTCATGTTTTATAGCAATTATTGATGGACATTCATACCTTCTTGAAGCCGAACACATCCACTCCTGCTTTTGATGATGTATGGTTGGGCATTCGAACCTACTTGTTGCCCGTTTTTCATTAATTATGGGTGGACATTCACACCTTGTCGCAGCCAAACACCTCCGCTCCCTGTTTTGATCATGTATGTTTTGACATTCGCACCTTTTCTCACCTGCTTTTTACTATTGTCGGCCAATCACAGCTTCCTCTCCACCATACTTGTATGGTAGGAAATTCTCACCCACTCTCATCCGAAGACCTCTCCTCCCGCTTTTGTTAATATTTAGTTGGGCATTCGAACCTTTTCTTACCCACTTTTTACAAATTATGGTCGAACATTCACACCTACTTGCAGCTGAATACTTCCGCTCCACCTTTTAGTGATGTATGGTTGGCATTTGCACCTTTTGTTACCCTCTTTTTATACTTATTGCTGAAGATTAAGTTGTTCTTTCTCAAACTACAATTTTTTTTAATTGTTGAAACTTGATTTGAAGTGGATAAATAAGGAGGACAAACAGTTTTAAGTCACGCTGATAGAAGAAATTAATTTTATAGCAAAATCTGTATTTCGTCATATGTCGAGAGATGCTTATTGCTGAAGAAGTTCTTTCACATTCTACAAAGTACAACGTTGTTTATCGTTGAAACTTGATTAGACATGAATAAATATGAAGGACAAAGCAGTCTTAACTTGGTTTGAGTTAATTAATTCGTTTTATAGGAGAATCCGAATTCGTGCTTATTTTCGGATTCCTGAAGAATGAGTCTGGTTCTTTCTCATAATACAAAGTTTGTTGTTTATTGTTGAAACTTCATCAGAAGTGAAGAAATAAATGAATGCCTATCAACAAATGTGGGATCTAAACTCTAGTGCTTCCTCTAAAATAATTTCCTTTCTCAATTCAGAAATGTGTGTGTGTAAGTCACAACACCCGTGACACCAAAACGGCTTTCTTTTCTCTACACTCTGCACTATGAGCACACACACCAAATCAGAAAGGGTTTTTTCTCTCTTTTCTACATTATGGACTGTGGGGACACAAAACCGCTCTCTCTTTTTTTTTTTATCGTGTGCCAGGGCGTTGTCTGACGTATTAGATTGTGCTTAAGATACGAATGGGTTTATCAGTCACATCAGAATCCATACATACTGATCCTCCCGTAATAAAATGGTCGGATCTTATCAAACACACTTTGTTTCTTGTGACAATCAAGTCAGCGAAACAGCGTATACACGTCAAGACACTGAATCAAGTTTGCCACAAGAACTCATAAGTTTGGCAGTATTGCTCTGCCATCAGCAATCATACATCCATTTTATTTTCGTGAGACATGTGCAGGCACCTGTTCATCTACTGTTCTATCACTATGAATTAGTTTATCTATTATCAATAAGGATACTTCTACAACTACTCTATCAAAGTATGTCCGGACTTCTTACGTTGTCAGTTGCTATATATGAATAAGTGGGTAGCTACTGACAAGCATTAAGCATGTCACACAGCCCAAACATATAACATTTCAGGACACACCACACAGTTAACAACCACAGTGAAGTGTCAAAGCCCAAACATTCAACAGGACACTTACACAACACATTCAAATCAAACAGTCAGACAACATACAAGAACATATACCCCAGCCGGCATTGCTCCCTGCCTATTTTCCTACAGCTCACTATGTGTGCGCACACCTTTATTCACAAACTCTTCAACTTATACTCTTTTACCAAAGCTGCTACAGCTCGATTGGCCGAATACCCTTAGATCCTATTTCGGTGAATTTGACATCTGCCTTACATGTAACAGATTAGCGGTTTAGCAGTTTTAATTTAGTTTGAGTGAAGGAATTCATTTTATAGCAAAATCCGAAATCGTGAAGAACTCATGAAAGTAAGCTTATTCTCGGATTCCTGAAACTTTAGATTTGCTCTTTCTTTTACTGCAAAGTCATGGTAAGACATGGTAAATATGAAGGACAAAGCAGTTTTAACATAGTTTGAGTGAAGGAATTCATTTTATAGATAAAATCCCAAGAGTCTGCTGAGAAAAAGAGTGAATGCGAAGTAGACTTTAACACGGCTCTGGGAGCGAGCCGAGTGTGGGCTAACCGGGAGAATTGCTTGAAAGAAACGCGACACCGAATGAGCGGTCAGAACAAAGCCTCAATACGGTGTTCCCGTGGTGTTTTTGTTGCTGCCTTGTCGATTGCACAGGGGCAAGCGTTTCAACCAAGCAACGCTCACCATGGGGAAGGTGGCTATGGCAACTAGCCTGATGCCCTGCTCCCGCAGTGACGGATAATCGTACTCTGGTTTCTCTTCATAACATACAAGTCTTTCGCCTTTTACTAAAGACTTTCGTGGAGAGCAGCACTAATGAGTTGTTTCTATTTTTGGCAGGCTTTACCTTTGCGGGTGAAGCCCTTTCTGTCTGTGCAAAAGAAATCTTGTTACTGTGCAGAGTGACTTCTCTGAGTAGAGTCGCCTTACTTGTTGCGATTGTGCCGATGTTCGAAGCTGGAGTGCAAAGTTGTTGCTTGAATGGTGCTTGCTGGAGCATGCGGGAGTGCAAAGTTATACCATTTAAAAGGGCTGAAGAGTGCTCAGTGGAGGTGCAACGTGACACTCTGGCCACCTATGGCCATAAAAAGAACACTGCTACAAGTGCGCATTGTGCCAGCAAGGGCCCTCGGACCTGAAACAGTGGACAGTTATCGCTTCTCGGCCTTTTGGCTAAGATCAAGTGTAGTATCTGTTCTTATCAGTTTAATATGTCCTCTATACGAGGACTACATATTAAATGGATTTTTAAGAATAGGAGTTGAAAAAGAAGCTTGCTCCGTTCACTCCAAGCATCGACCCAGTACTGCAGTGCCGCTGGGAACGGTGCGCTCTTCTCTGCTCTTGTGAAAAAGCAAACAGCGGTGCAGGATGGAAGTTTCAGGGAGCCCAAGATGAAACTTTCTTTTAATCTGCTGAGAAAAGAGAGTGAATGCGAAGTAGACTTTAACACAGCTCTGGGAGCGAGCCGAGTGTGGGCTAACCGGGAGAATTGCTTGAAAGAAACGCGACACCGAATGAGTGGTCAGAACAAAGCCTCAATACGGTGTTCCCGTGGTGTTTGTGGCTGCCTTGTCTTTTGCACAGAGTAAAAGACAAGGCAGCCATCGAATAGGGCCCGATTGTTCCTACTTGGTCAGCCGAGGAGCAAGGGGGGGGAGCAAGCGTCTCAACCAAGCAAATCTCACCAAGTAGGAACAATCGGGCCCTATTCGATGGCTGCAACACCTGAAAGAGATATTGGTGCGAGACCCGATCAAAAGCTTTTTCAAAGTCTAAATTTAAGATGACAAGCCGGGTGTTTCTGTCTCTAGCGTAATCAATGATGTCTCGAATCAGTACGAGGCTGTCGGTGAGTTGTCTCTCTGAGATGGCACAAGCCTGGTCTGGGTGAATTACCTCCTCTAAAACAGAGGACATCCGTGTCGTTAAAACCTTGCTAAAAAGTTTACAGTCAAAGTTTAAAAGTGTGATGGGCCTCCAATTCTTTAGGTCAGTCTTATCATTTTTATCAGAAGTGAAGAAATAAATGAATGCCTATCAACAAATGTGGGATCTAAACTCTAGTGCTTCCTCTAAAATAATTTCCTTTCTCAATTTAGAAATGTGTGTGTGTAAGTCACAACACCCGTGACACCAAAACGGCTTTCTTTTCTCTACACTCTGCACTATGAGCACACACACCAAATCAGAAAGGCTTTTTTCTCTCTTTTCTACATTATGGACTGTGGGGACACAAAACCGCTCTCTCTTTTTTTTTTTATCGTGTGCCAGGGCGTTGTCTGACGTATTAGATTGTGCTTAAGATACGAATGGGTTTATCAGTCACATCAGAATCCATACATACTGATCCTCCCGTAATAAAATGGTCGGATCTTATCAAACACACTTTGTTTCTTGTGACAATCAAGTCAGCGAAACAGCGTATACACGTCAAGACACTGAATCAAGTTTGCCACAAGAACTCATAAGTTTGGCAGTATTGCTCTGCCATCAGCAATCATACATCCATTTTATTTTCGTGAGACATGTGCAGGCACCTGTTCATCTACTGTTCTATCACTATGAATTAGTTTATCTATTATCAATAAGGATACTTCTACAACTACTCTATCAAAGTATGTCCGGACTTCTTACGTTGTCAGTTGCTATATATGAATAAGTGGGTAGCTACTGACACGCATTAAGCATGTCACACAGCCCAAACATATAACATTTCAGGACACACCACACAGTTAACAACCACAGTGAAGCGTGTCAAAGCCCAAACATGTAACATTCAACAGGACACTTACACAACACATTCAAATCAAACAGTCAGACAACATACAAGAACATATACCCCAGCCGGCATTGCTCCCTGTCTATTTTCCTACAGCTCACTATGTGTGCGCACACCTTTATTCACAAACTCTTCAACTTATACTCTTTTACCAAAGCTGCTACAGCTCGATTGGCCGAATACCGAATAATCCTAATTCGGTGAATTTGACATCTGCCTTACATGTAACAGATTAGCGGTTTAGCAGTTTTAATTTAGTTTGAGTGAAGGAATTCATTTTATAGCAAAATCCGAAATCGTGAAGAACTCATGAAAGTAAGCTTATTCTCGGATTCCTGAAACTTTAGATTTGCTATTTCTTTTACTGCAAAGTACAACGTTGGTTTTTTTGTTTAAATCTTTAAAGACATGGTAAATATGAAGGACAAAGCAGTTTTAACATAGTTTGAGTGAAGGAATTCATTTATTGATAAAATCCCAAGAGTCTGCTGAGAAAAGAGGGGGGGGGGCAAGCGTCTCAACCAAGCAAAGCTCACCATGGGGAAGGTGGCTATGCCAACTAGCCTGATGCCCTGCTCCCGCAGTGACGGATAATCGTACTCTGGTTTCTCTTCATAACGTACAAGTCTTTCGCCTTTTACTAAAGGCTTCTGTGGAGAGCAGCACTAATGAGTTGTTTCTATTTTTGGCAGGCTTTACCTTTGCGGGTGAAGCCCTTTCTGTCTGTGCAAAAGAAATCTTGTTACTGTGCAGAGTGACTTCTCTGAGTAGAGTCGCCTTACTTGTAGCGACTGTGCCGATGTTCGAAGCTGGAGTGCAAAGTTGTTGCTTGAATGGTGCTTGCTGGAGCGTGCGGGAGTGCAAAGTTATACCATTTAAAAGGGCTGAAAAGTGCTCAGTGCAGCAGGTGGGCGGAGGTGCAAAGTGACACTCTGGCCACCTATGGCCATAAAAAGAACAGGGGTGTTAGCGGACAAGTGCGCATTGTGCCAGGAAGGGCCCTCGGACGTTAACCAGTGGACAGTTGTCGCTTCTCGGCCTTTTGGCTAAGATCAAGTGTAGTATCTGTTCTTATCAGTTTAATATCTGATATGTCCTCTATACGAGAACTACATATTAAATGGATTTTTAGCAATAGGAGTTGAAAAAGTAGCTTGCTCCGTTCACTCCAAGCATTGACCCCGTACTGCAGTGCCGCTGGGAACGGTGCGCTCTTCTCTACTCTTGTGAAAAAGCAAACAGCGGTGCAGGATGCAAGTTTCAGGGAGCCCAAGATGAAACTTTCTTTTAGTCTGCTGAGAAAAGAGAGTGAATGCGAAGTAGACTTTAACACGGCTCTGGGAGCGAGCCGAGTGCGGGCTAACCGGGAGAATTGCTTGAAAGAAACGCCATACCAAATGAGCGGTCAGAACAAAGCCTCAATACGGTGTTCCCGTTGTGTTTTTGTTGCTGCCGCTGTTTGCTTTTTCACAAGAGCGCACCTGTTGAGGGGGGGCCTGGGGGGGCCTGGGTGATGGTGGGTCTCAGGCCCGGGCTGCTGCGACTGGTGTGACCGGGTGGTTTGTTTGTTTGTTTTTTGTTGTTGTTTGTTTGTTTTTTGTAGAGGTCCTCCGGAGTGGGGTTGGGTTGAGTGGGGTGGGGCGGGATGGGTACCTTCTGGGGGTACAGTAGCTCCCAGAATATGGTCGCTGCAGGCCCCGAGTCTGGTGGACATCAGGCCCTCCTGTCCTGTGTTGGCTCCCTTTTAAAAAGTACAGAACTTAGAACAGGTCTAGTCCCTGGCTTTCGGCAGAACTGTCTTCTTTACTTTTTTTTTTTTTCCCCTTATCGTGTTCAGCATTATGGCAGCAGAATTGTAGTCTGAATACCTTTGATGCCAAACAGATTTGCTTTGCCAAGGGAAGTTTTATAAATGTAAAGCTCCCCTTGATTCCCATTTATTTATTTCTGTTTACAATATATGACATGTAATAGAACTGAACCGGACCGGGGGACAAGGAAAGAAGAAGAGGAAAGAAGAGAAAAACAGAACATACATCGCATACAACACAGCTGTGGATATAGATGACCTGAGACGACATGATAATACATCAACTGCTTAGCGACCATGCTACTGGAATAATGAATGTGGTTGTGTGTGTGTGAGAACATGCAACACCCATGGCACAGGACCTACATGATAACCGTGCTTAGTTATGAGTGTATAAGCGTACAGGGCCACAATCCACAGCCCCCCCAAGCAATCAGAAGCAGGCAGAGAGGGCCACAAGACCCAGGCCACCAGCAGCCCCCACAGAGCACAGAACCCAGGAAGCCCACCGCAGGGGCAACCACGCATCCACCCAGAAGACTGCAGAGGAAGCCCTCGGAAAGAGCCCCCATAAGCATAGGGCAGAGGCCCTCCGGGAGCCAGGGGCAACAGCCCACCGACGTCGCCAGGCCCCAGCCGCCCAGACATGGGCCGTGCACTGGATCCGGGCCCCAGGAGCCCGAGCGCCCCCAAACCCCCCGGCAGAGGCCCCACCCAATACCCAGGAGGGCCAAGCGCCCCAGACAGCCACACAGTGGGTCAGCGCCTGCCCCAGCACCCCTGGCCAAGTGCCCTGGGAGTCAAGACGTGCCCACAGGTGGGTGAAGTCGCGAGCAGCGGAGAGAGGCCACGCCGCCCCCCCCATCGGGAGAAGCACAGGCAGGCCAGGCGACAGCAAGTCCAAGATCCAGGCCCAATCATTACCACACACACTTTCATGTCCCATACATCCACACGTCCTCCCTCCCTCGACTCCGCTGGGGTGTAGTGCAGCGGGCACACCAGGGGGCCAGCAGCCCCCCAGCCACCACAGACCCCAAACCAGCAGAACAATTAATTAATCCTCCTGGCCCCTCCCGCCCCGAGCAGCAACCAGGAAGCAGGGGTGTGCGAAGAAGACCCCTCCCCTCACCCTTCTGGCTCTTCAATATTTTCTAATAGTGAGCAATTAAAATTGAGGGGCAGCCAAACTTGTAGAACTGGGAGCGTGGCCCTCTGGGCAGCCTACATACCCAAAGAGCCCCGCCCACCAGATGCCACTCAGTGTAACCACCCCCCAAGACCTAATGTGTGTGTGTGAGTGTGTTTGATAAGTAGTAATGTCTAAGGTGTAATTAAAACATGGGTGGGAACTGCAGAGTGCAACTACTGCAGAGTCCACTACACCCCACCGAACACACACGCCCCCAAAACCCTTCATGTGTGAGTGTGTGCTGTGTACAGGAGCCAGAAGGGAGAGAGGTATGGGGATATACACTGGGGGCAGCCAGGGACTGGCTGCAATAGGCATCCCCGCTACCAGGGAGCCAACACAGGACAGGAGGGCCTGATGTCCACCAGGCTCGGGGCCTGCAGCGACCATATTCTGGGAGCTACTGTACCCCCAGAAGGTACCCATCCCGCCCCACCCCACTCAACCCAACCCCACTCCGGAGGACCTCTACAAAAAACAAACAAACAACAACAACAAACAAACCACCCGGTCACACCAGTCGCAGCAGCCCGGGCCTGAGACCCACCATCACCCAGGCCCCCCCAGGCCCCCCCTCAACAGGTGCTTTCTTGTGAAAAAGCAAACAGCGGCAGCAACAAAAACACAACGGGAACACCGTATTGAGGCTTTGTTCTGACCGCTCATTTGGTATGGCGTTTCTTTCAAGCAATTCTCCCGGTTAGCCCGCACTCGGCTCGCTCCCAGAGCCGTGTTAAAGTCCACTTCGCATTCACTCTCTTTTCTCAGCAGACTCTTGGGATTTTATCAATAAAATGAATTCCTTCACTCAAACTATGTTAAAACTGCTTTGTCCTTCATATTTACCATGTCTTGAAAGATTTAAACAAAAAAACCAACGTTGTACTTTGCAGTAAAAGAAATAGCAAATCTAAAGTTTCAGGAATCCGAGAATAAGCTTACTTTCATGAGTTCTTCACGATTTCGGATTTTGCTATAAAATGAATTCCTTCACTCAAACTAAATTAAAACTGCTAAACCGCTAATCTGTTACATGTAAGGCAGATGTCAAATTCACCGAATTAGGATTATTCGGTATTCGGCCAATCGAGCTGTAGCAGCTTCGGTAAAAGAGTATAAGTTGAAGAGTTTGTGAATAAAGGTGTGCGCACACATAGTGAGCTGTAGGAAAATAGGCAGGGAGCAATGCCGGCTGGGGTATATGTTCTTGTATGTTGTCTGACTGTTTGATTTGAATGTGTTGTGTAAGTGTCCTGTTGAATGTTACATGTTTGGGCTTTGACACGCTTCACTGTGGTTGTTAACTGTGTGGTGTGTCCTGAAATGTTATATGTTTGGGCTGTGTGACATGCTTAATGCGTGTCAGTAGCTACCCACTTATTCATATATAGCAACTGACAACGTAAGAAGTCCGGACATACTTTGATAGAGTAGTTGTAGAAGTATCCTTATTGATAATAGATCACTAATTCATAGTGATAGAACAGTAGATGAACAGGTGCTTGCACATGTCTCACGAAAATAAAATGGGTGTATCATTGCTGATGGCAGAGCAATACTGCCAAACTTATGAGTTCTTGTGGCAAACTTGATTCAGTGTCTTGACGTGTATACGCTGTTTCGCTGACTTGATTGTCACAAGAAACAAAGTGTGTTTGATAAGATCCGACCATTTTATTACGGGAGGATCAATATGTATGGATTCTGATGTGACTGATAAACCCATTCGTATCTTAAGCACAATCTAATACGTGAGACAACGCCCTGGCACACGATAAAAAAAAAAAGAGAGAGCGGTTTTGTGTCCCCACAGTCCATAATGTAGAAAAGAGAGAAAAAAGCCTTTCTGATTTGGTGTGTGTGCTCATAGTGCAGAGTGTAGAGAAAAGAAAGCCGTTTTGGTGTCACGGGTGTTGTGACTTACACACACACATTTCTAAATTGAGAAAGGAAATTATTTTAGAGGAAGCACTAGAGTTTAGATCCCACATTTGTTGATAGGCATTCATTTATTTCTTCACTTCTGATAAAAATGATAAGACTGACCTAAAGAATTGGAGGCCCATCACACTTTTAAACTTTGACTGTAAACTTTTTAGCAAGGTTTTAACGACACGGATGTCCTCTGTTTTAGAGGAGGTAATTCACCCAGACCAGGCTTGTGCCATCTCAGAGAGACAACTCACCGACAGCCTCGTACTGATTCGAGACATCATTGATTACGCTAGAGACAGAAACACCCGGCTTGTCATCTTAAATTTAGACTTTGAAAAAGCTTTTGATCGGGTCTCGCATCAATATCTCTTTCAGGTGTTGCAGCCATCGAATAGGGCCCGATTGTTCCTACTTGGTGAGATTTGCTTGGTTGAGACGCTTGCTCCCCCCCCTTGCTCCTCGGCTGACCAAGTAGGAACAATCGGGCCCTATTCGATGGCTGCCTTGTCTTTTACTCTGTGCAAAAGACAAGGCAGCCACAAACACCACGGGAACACCGTATTGAGGCTTTATTCTGACCACTCATTCGGTGTCGCGTTTCTTTCAAGCAATTCTCCCGGTTAGCCCACACTCGGCTCGCTCCCAGAGCTGTGTTAAAGTCTACTTCGCATTCACTCTCTTTTCTCAGCAGATTAAAAGAAAGTTTCATCTTGGGCTCCCTGAAACTTCCATCCTGCACCGCTGTTTGCTTTTTCACAAGAGCAGAGAAGAGCGCACCGTTCCCAGCGGCACTGCAGTACTGGGTCGATGCTTGGAGTGAACGGAGCAAGCTTCTTTTTCAACTCCTATTCTTAAAAATCCATTTAATATGTAGTCCTCGTATAGAGGACATATTAAACTGATAAGAACAGATACGACACTTGATCTTAGCCAAAAGGCCGAGAAGCGATAACTGTCCACTGTTTCAGGTCCGAGGGCCCTTGCTGGCACAATGCGCACTTGTAGCAGTGTTCTTTTTATGGCCATAGGTGACCAGAGTGTCACGTTGCACCTCCGCCCACCCGCTGCACTGAGCACTCTTCAGCCCTTTTAAATGGTATAACTTTGCACTCCCGCATGCTCCAGCAAGCACCATTCAAGCAACAACTTTGCACTCCAGCTTCGAACTTCGAACAACAAGTAAGGCGACATTACTCAGAGAAGTCACTCTGCACAGTAACAAGATTTCTTTTGCACAGACAGAAAGGGCTTCACCCGCAAAGGTAAAGCCTGCCAAAAATAGAAACAACTCATTAGTGCTGCTCTCCACGAAAGTCTTTAGTAAAAGGCGAAAGACTTGTATGTTATGAAGAGAAACCAGAGTACGATTATCCGTCACTGCGGGAGCAGGGCATCAGGCTAGTTGCCATAGCCACCTTCCCCATGGTGAGCGTTGCTTGGTTGAAACGCTTGCCCCTGTGCAATCGACAAGGCAGCAACAAAAACACCACGGGAACACCGTATTGAGGCTTTGTTCTGACCGCTCATTCGGTGTCGCGTTTCTTTCAAGCAATTCTCCCGGTTAGCCCACACTCGGCTCGCTCCCAGAGCCGTGTTAAAGTCTACTTCGCATTCACTCTCTTTTCTCAGCAGACTCTTGGGATTTTATCTATAAAATGAATTCCTTCACTCAAACTATGTTAAAACTGCTTTGTCCTTCATATTTACCATGTCTAGAAAGATTTAAACAAAAAAAAAAACAACGTTGTATTTTGCAGTAAAAGAAAGAGCAAATCTAAAGTTTCAGGAATCCGAGAATAAGCTTACTTTCATGAGTTCTTCACGATTTCGGATTTTGCTATAAAATGAATTCCTTCACTCAAACTAAATTAAAACTGCTAAACCGCTAATCTGTTACATGTAAGGCAGATGTCAAATTCACCGAAATAGGATCTAAGGGTATTCGGCCAATCGAGCTGTAGCAGCTTTGGTAAAAGAGTATAAGTTGAAGAGTTTGTGAATAAAGGTGTGCGCACACATAGTGAGCTGTAGGAAAATAGGCAGGGAGCAATGCCGGCTGGGGTATATGTTCTTGTATGTTGTCTGACTGTTTGATTTGAATGTGTTGTGTAAGTGTCCTGTTGAATGTTACATGTTTGGGCTTTGACACTTCACTGTGGTTGTTAACTGTGTGGTGTGTCCTGAAATGTTATATGTTTGGGCTGTGTGACATGCTTAATGCTTGTCAGTAGCTACTCACTTATTCATATATAGCAACTGACAACATAAGAAGTCTGGACATACTTTGATAGTAGTTGTAGAAGTATCCTTATTGATAATAGATAAACTAATTCATAGTGATAGAACAGTAGATGAACAGGTGCCTGCACATGTCTCACGAAAATAAAATGGGTGTATGATTGCTGACGGCAGAGCAATACTGCCAAACTTATGAGTTCTTGTGGCAAACTTGATTCAGTGTCTTGACGTGTATACGCTGTTTCGCTGACTTGATTGTCACAAGAAACAAAGTGTGTTTGATAAGATCCGACTATTTTATTACGGGAGGATCAGTATGTATGGATTCTGATGTGACTGATAAACCCATTCGTATCGTAAGCATAATCTAATACGTGAGACAACGCCCTGGCACACAATCAAAAAAAAAAAGAGAGAGCGGTTTTGTGTCCCCACAGTCCATAATGTAGAAAAGAGAGAAAAAAGCCTTTCTGATTTGGTGTGTGTGCTCACAGTGCAGAGTGTAGAGAAAAGAGAGAAAAGAAAGCCGTTTTGGTGTCACGGGTGTTGTGACTTACACACGCACATTTCTGAATTGAGAAAGGAAATTATTTTAGAGGAAGCACTAGAGTTTAGATCCCACATTTGTTGATAGGCATTCATTTATTTCTTCACTTCTGATGAAGTTTCAACAATAAACAACAAACTTTGTATTATGAGAAAGAACCAGACTCATTCTTCAGGAATCCGAAAATAAGCTCTATTTTACGAGTTATGCACGAATTCGGATTCTCCTATAAAACGAATTCCTTAACTCTAACCAAGTTAAGACTGCTTTGTCCTTCATATTTATTCATGTCTAATCAAGTTTCAACGATAAACAACGTTGTACTTTGTAGAATGAGAAAGAACTTCTTCAGCAATAAGCATCTCTCGACATATGACGAAATACAGATTTTGCTATAAAATTAAATCCTTCTATCAGCCTGACTTAAAACTGTTTGTCCTCCTTATTTATCCACTTCAAATCAAGTTTCAACAATTAAAAAAATGTTGTAGTTTGAGAAAAAACAACTTAATCTTAAGCAATCAGTAGGGTAAGAAAGGGTAAGAAAAGGTGCAAATGCCAACCATACATCACTAAAAGGTGGAGCGGAAGTATTCGGCTGCAAGTAGGTGCGAATGCCTGACAATGTATGATCAAAAGAGGGAGCGGGGGTTTTTGGCTGCAAGGTCTGAATGTCCAACCATAATTTGTAAAAACCGGGGAAGAAAAGGCTCGAAAGCCCGACTGTACACAATCAAAAGAGGGAGCGGAGTTGTTCAGCTAAGAGAAGGTGTGAAAGTCCGACCTTGGTTTGTAAAAAGCGGGTAAGAAAAGGTTCGTATGCCCGAATATACACCATCAAAAGCGGAAGCGGAGGTGTTCGGCTGCAAGATATTGTGAACGTCCGACCAAAGTTTGTAAAAAGCAGTTAAGAAAAGGTTTGAATATCTAACCAAACATAAGAATGAGTCTTTTCCGCTGTAGAATGCCCGACTATAGACCATCAAATGCGGGAGCGGAGGTGTTCGGCTCTGAGTAGGTGATAATGTCCGACCATAATTGCTGAAGAATGTGTTAGAAAAGGTAAGAATGCTGGACCATACATCATCAAAAGCGGTAGAGGTGGTGTTCGGCTGCAAAAAGGTGTGACTGTTCGACTAAAGTTTGTAAAAAGTGGGTAAGACAAGGTGCGAATGCCTGACAATGTATGATCAAAAGCGGGAGTGGAGGTGTTCAGCTGAAAGAAGGTCTACATGTCCATCAATAATTGCTAGAAAACATGAAAGAAACTTTTCGAAAATCAAACCGCACATGATCATAAGTGGGATAGGAGGTGTTCAGCTGCAAGGTGTGAATGTCCACCCATAATTCCTGAAAAATGGGCAAAAAAAAGGTGTGAATGCCCAACCATACATCATCAAAAGCAGGAGTGGAAGTGTTCGGCTACAAGAAGGTGTGAACGTCCAACCAAAATATGTAAAAAGAAGTTAAGAAAAGGTTCGATTATCCAACCAAACATAATCAAAAGCGGGAGCAGAGCTGTTCGACTGCAAGTAGGTGTGAATGTCAGATCATAATTTGCAAAAAGCTGATGAGAAAGGGTGAGTATGCCCGACTATACATCATCAAATGCGGGAGCGGAGTTGTTCGGCTGTGAGTAGGTGTGAATCTCCGACCATAATTGCTGAAAAATGTGTTAGAAAAGGTAAGAATGCCGGTCCATACATCATCAAAAGCGAGAGAGGTTGTGTTCGGCTGCAAGTAGGTGTGAATGTCCAGCCATAATTACTCACAAACGGGTAAGAAAAGGTAGTATTGCCAGACCATATATGATCAAAACAGGGAGCGGAGGTGGTTCAGCTGCAAGAAGGTTTGAATGTCCGAATAAAGTTCAAATATATTAACAAAAGCGGGAGGAGAGGTCTTCGGATGAGAGTGGTTGAAAATTTCCAACCATAATGTATAAAATGCGGTGAAAAAAAGGTGTGATAGAACACTAAAAGGTGGAGCGGAAGTGTTCGGCTGCAAGAAGGTGTGAATGTCCGACTATATTTGCTGAAAAGCAGGTGAAGCAAGGTCTGAATGCCCAACCTTACATCATCAAAAGCGAGATCAGAGGTGTTTGGCTGCAAGAAGGCCATAGTTTGCCAAAAGCGGGTAAGGTGCGAATGTCCGACTAAATATCAACAAAATTTGGGGCGGAGGTCTTCGGATGCAAGTGGGTGTGAATGTCCGACTATATTTGGTGAAAAGCAGGTGAAGCAAGGTCTGAATGCCCAACCTTACATCATCAAAAGCGAGATCAGAGGTGTTGGGCTGCAAGAAGGCCATAGTTTGCCAAAAGCGGGTAAGGTGCGAATGACCGACTAAATATCAACAAAAGTGGGGGCGGAGGTCTTCGGATGCAGGTGGGTGTGAATATCCCACCATACAAGTATGGTGGAGAGGAAGCTGTGAATGGCCGACCATAGTAAAAGGCGGGTGAGAGAAGGTGCGAATGTCAAACCATACATAATCAAAACAGGGAGCGGAGGTGTTCTGCTGTAAGAAGGTGTGAATGTCCAACCATAGTTGGTAAAAAGCGGGTAAGAAAAGGTTAAAATACCCGACTGTACACAATCAATAGCAGGAGTGGAAGTGTTCGGCTACAAGAAAGTGTGAACGTCCAACCAAAGTTTGTAAAAAGCAGTTAAGAAAAGGTTCGAATATCCAACCATACATAATCAAAAGCGGGAGCAGAGCTGTTCGACTGCAAGTAGGTGTGAATGTCAGATCATAATTTGCAAAAAGCTGATGAGAAAGGGTGAGAATGCCCGACTATACACCATCAAATGCGGTAGGGGATTATTCGGCTGTGAGTAGGTGTGAATCTCCAACCATAATTGCTGAAAAATGTGTTAGAAAAGGTAAAAATGCCGGTCCATACATAATCAAAATCGGGAGAGGTGGTGTTCAGCTGCAAGAAGGTCTAAATGTCCATCAATAATTGCTAGAAAACATGAAAGAAAATTTTCGAAAATCAAACCACACATGATCATAAGTGGGAGAGGAGGTGTTCAGCTGCAAGAAGGTGTGAATGTCCAACCATAGTTGGTAAAAAGCGGGTAAGAAAAGGTTAAAATACCCGACTGTACACAATCAATAGCGGGAGCGGAGTTGTTCGGCTACTAAAAGGTGTGAAAGTCCGACCATGGTTTGTAAAAAGCGGGTAAGAAAAGGTGCGAATGCCCGACAATGTATGATCAAAAGAGGGAGTGGAGGTTTTCGGCTGCAAGAAGGTCTGAATGTCCAACCATAATTTGTAAAAACCGGGGAAGAAAAAGGCTCGAAAGCCCGACTATACACCATCAAAAGTGGGAGCGGAGGTGTTCAGCTGCAAGACGGTCTGAATGTCCATCAATAATTGCTAGAAAACATGAAAGAAAATTTTCGAATATCAAACTGCACATGATCATAAGCAGGAGAGGAGGTGTTCAGCTGCAAGAAGGTGTGAATGTCTACCCATAATTACTGAAAAATGGGTAAGAAAAGGTGCGAATGCCTAACCATACATCATCAAAAGAGGGAGCGGAGGTGTTCCGCTGTAAGACGGTGTGAATGTCCGACCATAGATAGTAAAAAGCGGGTAAGAAAAGGTTAAATTACCCGACTGTACACAATCAAAAGAGGGAGCGGAGTTGTTCAGCTAAGAGAAGGTGTGAAAGTCCGACATTGGTTTGTAAAAAGCGGGTAAGAAAAGGTTCGTATGCCCGAATATACACCATCAAAAGCGGAAGCGGAGGTGTTCGGCTGCAAGATATTGTGAACGTCCGACCAAAGTTTGTAAAAAGCAGTTAAGAAAAGGTTCGAATATCTAACCAAACATAATCAAAAGCGGGAGCAGAGCTGTTCAACTGGAAGTAGGTGTGAATGTCAGATCATAATTTGCAAAAAGCTGATGAGAAAGGGTGAGAATGCCCGACTATACACCATCAAATGCGGTAGGGGATTATTCGGCTGTGAGTAGGTGTGAATCTCCAACCATAATTGCTGAAAAATGTGTTAGAAAAGGTAAAAATGCCGGTCCATACATAATCAAAATCGGGAGAGGTGGTGTTCAGCTGCAAGAAGGTCTAAATGTCCATCAATAATTGCTAGAAAACATGAAAGAAAATTTTCGAAAATCAAACCACACATGATCATAAGTGGGAGAGGAGTTGTTCAGCTGAAAGAAGGTGTGAATGTCCACCCATAATACCTGAAAAATGGGTAAAAAAAAAGGTGCGAATGCCCAACTATACACCATCAAAAGCGGAAGCGGAGGTGTTCAGCTGCAAGACGGTGTGAACGTCCAACCAAAGTTTGTAAAAAGCATTAAGAAAATGTTCGAATATCCAACCAAACATAATCAAAAGCGGGAGCAGAGCTGTTCGACTGCAAGTAGGTGTGAATATCAGATCATAATTTGCAAAAAGCTGATGAGAAAGGGTGAGAATGCCCGACTATACACTATCAAATGTGGGAGCGGAGGTGTTCGTCTGTGAGTAGGTGTGAATGTCCGACCATAATTGCTGAAAAATGTGTTAGAAAAGGTAAGAATGCCGGACCATATATCATCAAAAGCGGGAGAGGTTGTGTTCGGCTGCAAGAAGGTGTGAATGTCCAGCCATAATTACTCACAAACGGGTAAGAAAAGGTACTATTGCCAGACCATATATGATCAAAACAGGGAGCGGAGGTGGTTCAGCTGCAAGAAGGTTTGAATGTCCGACTAAAGTTTGTAAAAAGCGGGTAAGACAAGGTGTGAATGCCCGACAATGTATGATCAAAAGAGGAGCGGAGGTTTTCGGCTGCAAGAAGGTCTGAATGTCCACCCATAATTACTGAAAAATGGGTAAGAAAAGGTGCGAAAGCCCAACCGCACATGATCATAAGTGGATGAGAAGGTGTTCGACTGCAAGTAGGTGTGAATGTAAGATCATAATTTGTAAAAAGCGGGTAAGAAAAGGTAAGAATGCCCAAACATAAATTATCAAAAGCGGCAGCAGAGTTTCGGCTGGTATTTATCAATGTCTAGATAGATTTCAACAAAAAACAACGTTGTACTTTGCAGTAAAAGAAAGTGCAAATCAAAAGTTTTAGGAATCCGAGAATAAGCTTATTTTCATGAGTTCTGCACGATTTCGGATTTTATGTATAAAATGAATTCCTTCACGCAAACTAAGTTAACACTGCTTTGTCCTTCATATGTACCCATTTCTACATATATTTCAAGCATAAACTTCCTCATATTACCCTGAATGAGAAAGAGCCACACTTGTGATTAAGCCATACCTCCCTTTTGAGGAGTTCTGCATGATTTGGGATTTTATCTATAAAATTAATTCCTTCACTCAAACTATGTTAAAACGGCTTTTACCTTCATATTTATCAATGTCTCGATAGATTTAAACAAAAAAACAACGTTGTACTTTGCAGTAAAAGAAAGAGCCAATCAAAAGTTTTAGGAATCCGAGAATAAGCTTATTTTCATGAGTTCTGCACGATTTCGGATTTTATGTATAAAATGAATTCATTCACTCAAACCAAGTTAAAACTGCTTTTTCCTTCATATTTATCAATGTCTAGATCGACTTCAACAAAGAACAACATTGTATTTTGCAGTAGAAGAAAGAGCAAAACTGAAGGATCAGGAATCCGAGAATAAGCTTCTTTTCATACGTTCTGCATGATTTGGGATTTTATGTATAAAATGAATTCCTTCACTCAAACCAAGTTAAAACTGCTTTGTCCTTCATATGTACCCATTTCTACATATATTTCAAGCATAAACTTCCTCATACTACCCTGAATGAGAAAGAACCACACTTGTGATTAAGCCATACGCCCCTTTTGAGGAGTTCTGCATGATTTGGGATTTTATCTATAAAATCAATTCCTTCACTCAAACTATGTTAAAACGGCTTTTACCTTCATATTTATCAATGTCTCGATAGATTTAAACAAAAAAACAACGTTGTACTTTGCAGTAAAAGAAAGAGCCAATCAAAAGTTTTAGGAATCCGAGAATAAGCTTATTTTCATGAGTTCTGCACGATTTCGGATTTTATGTATAAAATGAATTCATTCACTCAAACCAAGTTAAAACTGCTTTTTCCTTCATATTTATCAATGTCAACAAAGAACAACATTGTATTTTGCAGTAGAAGAAAGAGCAACACTGAAGGATCAGGAATCCGAGAATAAGCTTATTTTCTTATGGGCAAGTGGGAACTGCTTTGTCCTTCATATTTATCAATGTGTAGATGGATTTCAACTTCTTCTACTGCAAAGTCCAATGTTTTTCTTTGTTGAAGTCGATCTAGACATTGATGAATATGGAAGGACAAAGCAGTTTTAACCTGATTTGAGCAAAGCAATTCATTTTATAGCAAAATCCGAAATCGTGCAGAACTCATGAAAGCAGGCTTATACTCGGATTCCTGAAACTTTAGATTTGCTCTTTCTTTTACTGCAAAGTACAACGTTGTTTTCTTGTTTAAATCTTTGTAGACATGGTAAATATGAAGGACAAATCAGTTTTGACATAGTTTGAGTGAAGTAATGCATTTTATAAGCAAAATCCCAAATCATGCAGAACTCACGAAATGCTTTTTCTCGCTTTTCACTGCTTTTTACAAACTTTGGTCGGACGTTCACACCTTCTTGCATCCGAACACCTCCGCTTCCGCTTTTGATGATGTATATTCGGGCATTCGAACCTTTTTTTACCCGCTTTTTACAAACCATTGTCGGACTTTCACACCTTCTTGCAGCCGAACACCACCTCTCCCGCTTTTGATGATGTATGGTCCAGTATTCTTACCTTTTCTAACACATTTTTCAGCAATTATGGTCGGACATTCACACCTACTCACAGCTGGACACCTCCGCTCCCGCTTTTGATCATACAATGTCGGGACATCGCTCCTTGTCTTACCAGCTTTTTACAAACTTTAGTCGAACATTCACACCTTCTTGCAGCTGAACACCTCCGCTCCCGCTTTTGATGATGTATAGTCGGGCTTTCGAGCCTTTTCTTACCCGGTTTTTACAAATTATGGTTGGACATTCAGACCTTGCAGCCGAACACCTCTGCTCTCTCTTTTGATCATACATTGTTGGGCATTCGCACCTTGTCTTACCCGCTTTTTACAAACTATAGTCAGACATTCACACCTTGCAGCTGAACCTCCGCTCCCTGTTTTGATCATGTATGGTCTGGCAATACTACCTTTTCTTCCCCCGTTTGTGAGTAATTATGGCTGGACATTCACACCTACTTGCAGTCGAACAGCTCTGCTCCCGCTTTTGATTATGTTTGGTTGGATATTCGAACCTTTTCTTAACTGCTTTTTACAAACCATGGTTGGACTTTCACACCTTCTTGTAGCCGAACAACTCCGCTCCCGCTATTGATTGTGTACAGTCGGGTATTTTAAACTTTTCTTACCCGCTTTTTACCAACTATGGTCGGACATTCACACCTTCGTACAGCGGAACACCTCCGCTCCCTCTTTTGATGGTGTATAGTTGGGCATTCAAACCTTTTCTTACCCGCTATTTACAAACTATGGTAGGACATTCAAACCTTCGTGTATCCGAAAACCTCCGCTCTCTCTTTTGATCATACACTGTCGGACATTCGCACCTTTTCTTACCCGCTTTTTACAAACCGTGGTCGGACTGTCACACCTTCTTGTAGCCGAACACATCCGCTCCCGCTATTGATTGGGTACAGTCGGGTATTTTAACCTTTTCTTACCCGCTTTTTACCAAGTATGGTCGGATATTCACACCTTCGTACAGCGGAACACCTCCGCTCCCTCTTTTGATGGTGTATGTTCGGGCATTCAAACCTTTTCTTACCCGCTTTTTCCAAACTATGGTCGGCTATTCACAGCTTCCTCTCCACCATACTTGTATGGTGGGATATTCACACCCACTTTCATCCGAAAACCTCCGCCCCAAATTTTGTTGATATTTAGTCGGACATTCGCACCTTACCCGCTTTTGGCAAACTATGGCCTTCTTGCAGCCAAACAACTCTGATCTTGCTTTTGATCATGTAAGGTTGGGCATTCAGACCTTGCTTCACCTGCTTTTCACCAAATATAGTCGGACATTCACACCTTCTTGCAGCCGAACACTTCCGCTCCACCTTTTAGTGTTCTATCACACCTTTTTTTTCACCGCATTTTATACATTATGGTTGGAAATTTTCAACCACTTTCATCCGAAGACCTCTCCTCCCGCTTTTGTTAATATATTTGAACTTTATTTGGACATTCAAACCTTCTTGCAGCTGAACCACCTCCGCTCCCTGTTTTGATCATATATGGTCTGGCAATACTACCTTTTCTTACCCGTTTGTGAGTAATTATGGCTGGACATTCACACCTACTTGCAGCCGAACACAACCTCTCTCGCTTTTGATGATGTATGGACCGGCATTTTTACCTTTTCTAACACATTTTTCAGCAATTATGGTCGGAGATTCACACCTACTCACAGCCGAACAACTCCGCTCCCGCATTTGATGATGTATAGTCGGGCATTCTCACCCTTTCTCATCAGCTTTTTGCAAATTATGATCTGACATTCACACCTACTTGCAGTCTAACAGCTCTGCTCCCGCTTTTGATTATGTTTGGTTGGATCTTCGAACCTTTTCTTAACTTCTTTTTACATATTTTGGTTGGGCATTCACACCTTCTTTTAGCTGAACACTTCCACTCCTGCTTTTGATGATGTATGGTTGGGCATTCACACCTTTTTTTTGCCCATTTTTAAGGAATTATGGGTGGACATTCACACCTTGCAGCTGAACACCTCCTATCCCACTTATGATCATGTGCGGTTTGATTTTCGAAAAGTTTCTTTCATGTTTTCTAGCAATTATTGATGGACATGTAGACCTTCTTTCAGCTGAACACCTCCGCTCCCGCTTTTGATCATACATTGTCAGGCATTCGGACCTTGTCTTACCCACTTTTTACAAACTTTAGTCGAACAGTCACACCTTTTTGCTGCCGAACACCACCTCTACCGCTTTTGATGATGTATGGTCCAGCATTCTTACCTTTTCTAACACATTCTTCAGCAATTATGGTCGGACATTCACACCTACTCAGAGCCGAACACCTCCGCTCCCGCATTTGATGGTCTATAGTCGGGCATTCTACAGCGGAAAAGACTCATTCTTATGTTTGGTTAGATATTCGAACCTTTTCTTAACTGCTTTTTACAAACTTTGGTCGGACGTTCACAATATCTTGCAGCCGAACACCTCCGCTTCCGCTTTTGATGGTGTATATTCGGGCATACGAACCTTTTCTTACCCGCTTTTTACAAACCAATGTCGGACTTTCACACCTTCTCTTAGCTGAACAACTCCGCTCCCTCTTTTGATTGTGTACAGTCGGGTAATTTAACCTTTTCTTACCCGCTTTTTACCATCTATGGTCGGACATTCACACCGTCTTACAGCGGAACACCTCCGCTCCCTCTTTTGATGATGTATGGTTAGGCATTCGCACCTTTTCTTACCCATTTTTCAGTAATTATGGGTAGACATTCACACCTTCTTGCAGCTGAACACCTCCTCTCCTGCTTATGATCATGTGCAGTTTGATATTCGAAAATTTTCTTTCATGTTTTCTAGCAATTATTGATGGACATTCAGACCGTCTTGAAGCTGAACACCTCCGCTCCCACTTTTGATGGTGTATAGTCGGGCTTTCGAGCCTTTTCTTCCCCGGTTTTTACAAATTATGGTTGGACATTCAGACCTTCTTGCAGCCGAAAACCTCCACTCCCTCTTTTGATCATACATTGTCGGGCATTCGCACCTTTTCTTACCCGCTTTTTACAAACCATGGTCGGACTTTCACACCTTCTTGTAGCCGAACAACTCCGCTCCCGCTATTGATTGTGTACAGTCGGGTATTTTAACCTTTTCTTACCCGCTTTTTACCAACTATTGTTGGACATTCACACCGTCTTACAGCGGAACACCTCCGCTCCCTCTTTTGATGGTGTATGTTCGGGCACTCGAACCTTTTCTTACCCGCTTTTTACAAACTATGGTCAGACATTCAAACCTTCTTGTAGCCGAACACATCCACTCCTGCTTTTGATGATGGGTATTCAAACCTACTTGTTGCCCGCTTTTCATTAATTATGGGTGGACATACACACCTTGTCGCAGCCAAACACCTCCGCTCCCTGTTTTGATCATGTATGATTGGACATTCGCACCTTTTCTCACCCGCTTTTTACTATGGTCGGCCATTCACAGCTTCCTCTCCACCATACTTGTGTGGGATATTCACACCCACTTGCATCCGAAGACCTCCGCCCCCACTTTTGTTGATATTTAGTCGGTCATTCGCAGCTTAGTTTTGGCAAACTATGGCCTTCTTGCAGCCAAACACCTCTGATCTCGTTTTTGATGATGTAAGGTTGGGCATTCAGACCTTGCTTCACCTGCTTTTCACCAAATATAGTCGAACAGTCACACCTTCTTGCAGCCGAACACTTCTGCTCCACCTTTTAGTGTTCTATGGGGTATTCACACCTTTTTTTTCACCGCATTTTATTGATTATGGTTGGAAATTCTCACCCACTCTTATCCGAAGACCTCTCCTCCTGCTTTTGTTAATATATAGTCGGGCATTCAAACCTTTTCTTACCCGCTTTTTACAAATCATGGTCGAACATTCACACCTACTTGCAGCCGAACACCTCCGCTCCCGCTTTTGATGGTGTATAGTCGGGCTTTCGAGCCTTTTCTTCCCCGGTTTTTACAAATTATGGTTGTACATTCAGACCTTGCAGCCGAAAACCTCCGCTCCCTCATTTGATCATACATTGTCAGGCATTCGCACCTTGTCTTACCCGCTTTTTATAAACTTTAGTCAGACATTCACACCTTGCAGCTGAACCACCTCCGCTCCCTGTTTTGATAATGTATGGTCTGGCAATACTACCTTTTCTTACCGGTTTGTGAGTAATTATGGCTGGATATTCACACCTACTTGCAGCCGAACACCACTTTTCCCGCTTTTGATGATGTATGGTCCGGCATTCTAGTCTTTTCTAACACATTTTTCAGCAATTATGGTTTGACATTCACACCTACTCACAGCCGAACACTTCCGCTCCCGCATTTGATGGTGTATAGTCGGGCATTCTCACCCTTTCTCATCAGCTTTTTGCAAATTATGATCTGACATTCACACCTACTTGCAGTAAAACAGCTCTGCTCCCGCTTTTGATTATGTTTGGTTGGATATTCGAAACTTTTCTTCACTGCTTTTTACAAACTTTGGTCGGACGTTCACACCTTCTTGCAGCCGAACACCTCCGTTTCCGCTTTTGATGGTATATATTCGGGCATTCGAACCTTTTCTTACCCGCTTTTTACAAACCATGGTCGGACTTTCACACCTTCTTGTAGCCGAACAACTCCACTCCCGCTATTGATTGTGTACAGTCGGGTATTTTAACCTTTTCTTACCCGCTTTTTACCAACTATTGTTGGACATTCACACCGTCTTACAGCAGAACACCTCCGCTCCCTCTTTTGATGGTGTATGTTCGGGCATTCGAACCTTTTCTTACCCGCATTTTACGAACTATGGTCGGACATTCAAACCTTCTTTTAGCCGAACACATCCACTCCTGCTTTTGATGATGTATGGTTGAGCATTCGCACCTTTTCTTACCCATTTTTTACAAACTATGGTCGGACATTCACACCTTCTTGCAGCTGAACACCTCCTCTCCCGCTTATGATGATGTGTGGTTTGATATTCGAAAATTTTCTTTCATGTTTTCTAGCAATTATTGATGGACATTCAGACCTTCTTGCAGCTGAACACCTCCGCTCCCGCTTTTGATGATGTATAGTCGGGCTTTCGAGCCTTTTCTTCCCCGGTTTTTACAAAATTATTGTTGGACATTCAGACCTTCTTCCAGCCGAAAACCTCCGCTCCCTCTTTTGATCATACATTGTCGGGCATTCGCACCTTCTCTTACCCGCTTTTTACAAACCAGGGTCGGACTTTCACACCTTTTAGTAGCCGAACAACTCCGCTCCCGCTATTGATTGTGTACAGTCGGGTATTTTCACCTTTTCTTACCCGCTTTTTACCAACTATGGTCAGACATTCACACCTTCTTACAGTGGAACACCTCCGCTCCCTCTTTTAATGGTGTATGTTTGGGCATTCAAACCTTTTCTTACCCGCTTTTTACAAACTATGGTCGGACATTAAAACCTTCTTGTAGCCGAACACATCCACTCCTGCTTTTGATGATGTATGGTTGGGCATTCGTACCTTTTCTTACCCATTTTGCAGTAATTATGGGTGGACATTCACACCTTTTTGCATTTTAACACCTCCTCTCCTGCTTATGATCATGTGCGGTTTGATATTCGAAAATTCTCTTCCATGTTTTCTAGCAATTATTGATGGACATTCAGACCTTCTTGCAGCTGAAAACCTCCGCTCCAGCTGTTGATGGTGTATAGTCGGACTTTCGAGCCTTTTCTTCCCCGATTTTTACAAAATATGGATGGACATTCAGACCTTGTTTCAGCCGAAAACCTCCACTCCCTCTTTTGATCATACATCGTTGGGCATTCGCACCTTTTCTTACCCGCTTTTTACAAACCATGGTCGGACTTTCACACCTTTTAGTAGCGGAACAACTCTGCTCCCGCTATTGATTGTGTACAATCGGGTATTTTAACCTTTTCTTACCTGCTTTTTGCCAACTATGGTCGGACATTCACACCTTCTTACAGCGGAACACCTCCGCTCCCTCCTTTGATGGTGTATGTTCGGGCATTCGAACCTTTTCTTACCCGCTTTTTACAAACTATGGTCAGACATTCACACCTTCTTGCAGCCGAACACTTCCGCTCTACCTTTTAGTGTTCTATGGGGTATTCACACCTTTTTTTTCACCGCATTTTATAGATTATGGTTGTAAATTCTCACCCACTCTTATCCGAAGACCTCTCCTCCTGCTTTGGTTAATATATAGTCGGGCATTCGAACCTTTTCTTACCCGCTTTTTACAAATTATGGTCGAACATTCACACCTACTTGCAGCCGAACATCTCCGCTCCCGCTTTTGATGGTGTATAGTCGGGCTTTCGAGCCTTTTCTTCCCCGGTTTTTACAAATTATGGTTGGACATTCAGACCTTGCAGCCGAAAACCTCCGCTCCCTCTTTTGATCATACATTGTCAGGCATTCGCACCTACTTGCAGCCGAATACTTCCGCTCCACCTTTTAGTGATGTATGGTTGGCATTTGCACCTTTTCTTACCCTTTCTTACCCTACTGATTGTTTTTTCTCACACTACAAAAATTTTTTAATTGTTGAAACTTGATTTGAAGTGTATAAATAAGGAGGACAAACAGTTTTAAGTCAGGCTGATAGAAGGAATTAATTTTATAGCAAAATCTGTATTTCGTCATATGTCGAGAGATGCTTATTGCTGAAGAAGTACAAAGTACAACGTTGTTTATCGTTGAAACTTGATTAGACATGAATAAATATGAAGGACAAAGCAGTCTTAACTTGGTTAGAGTTAAGGAATTCGTTTTATAGGAGAATCCGAATTCGTGCATAACTCGTAAAATAGAGCTTATTTTCGGATTCCTGAAGAATGAGTCTGGTTCTTTCTCATAATACAAAGTTTGTTGTTTATTGTTGAAACTTCATCAGAAGTGAAGAAATAAATGAATGCCTATCAACAAATGTGGGATCTAAACTCTAGTGCTTCCTCTAAAATAATTTCCTTTCTCAATTCAGAAATGTGTGTGTGTAAGTCACAACACCCGTGACACCAAAACGGCTTTCTTTTCTCTCTTTTCTCTATACTCTGCACTGTGAGCACATACACCAAATCAGAAAGGCTTTTTTCTCTCTTTTCTACATTATGGACTGTGGGGACACAAAACCGCTCTCTCTTTTTTTTTTTTATTGTGTGCCAGGGCGTTGTCTCACGTATTAGATTGTGCTTAAGATACGAATGGGTTTATCAGTCACATCAGAATCCATACATACTGATCCTCCCGTAATAAAATGGTCGGATCTTATCAAACACACTTTGTTTCTTGTGACAATCAAGTCAGCGAAACAGCGTATACACGTCAAGACACTGAATCAAGTTTGCCACAAGAACTCATAAGTTTGGCAGTATTGCTCTGCCATCAGCAATCATACATCCATTTTATTTTCGTGAGACATGTGCAGGCACCTGTTCATCTACTGTTCTATCACTATGAATTAGTTTATCTATTATCAATAAGGATACTTCTACAACTACTATCAAAGTATGTCCGGACTTCTTATGTTGTCAGTTGCTATATATGAATAAGTGGGTAGCTACTGACAAGCATTAAGCATGTCACACAGCCCAAACATATAACATTTCAGGACACACCACACAGTTAACAACCACAGTGAAGCGTGTCAAAGCCCAAACATGTAACATTCAACAGGACACTTACACAACACATTCAAATCAAACAGTCAGACAACATACAAGAACATATACCCCAGCCGGCATTGCTCCCTGCCTATTTTCGTACAGCACACTATGTGTGCGCACACCTTTATTCACAAACTCTTCAACTTATACTCTTTTACCGAAGCTGCTACAGCTCGATTGGCCGAATACCCTTAGATCCTATTTCGGTGAATTTGACATCTGCCTTACATGTAACAGATTAGCGGTTTAGCAGTTTTAATTTAGTTTGAGTGAAGGAATTCATTTTATAGCAAAATCCGAAATCGTGAAGCACTCATGAAAGTAAGCTTATTCTCGGATTCCTGAAACTTTAGATTTGCTCTTTCTTTTACTGCAAAGTACAACGTTGTTTTTTTTGCTTAAATCTTTCTAGACATGGTAAATATGAACGACAAAGCAGTTTTAACATAGTTTGAGTGAAGGAATTCATTTTATAGATAAAATCCCAAGAGTCTGCAGAGAAAAAAGAGTGAATGCGAAGTAGACTTTAACACGGCTATGGGAGCGAGCCGAGTGTCGGCTAACCGGGAGAATTGCTTGAAAGAAACGCGACACCGAATGAGCGGTCAGAACAAAGCCTCAATACGGGATTCTCGTGGTGTTTTTGTTGCTGCCTTGTCTTTTGCATAGAGTAAAAGACAAGGCAGCCATCGAATAGGGCCCGATTGTTCCTACTTGGTCAGCCGAGGAGCAAGGGGGGGGGGGGGCAAGCGTCTCAACCAAGCAAAGCTCACCATGGGGAAGGTGGCTATACCAACTAGCCTGATGCCCTGCTCCCGCAGTGACGGATAATCGTACTCTGGTTTCTCTTCATAACATACAAGTCTTTCGCCTTTTACTAAAGACTTCCGTGGAGAGCAGCACTAATGAGTTGTTTCTATTATTGGCAGGCTTTACCTTTGCGGGTGAAGCCCTTTCTGTCTGTGCAAAAGAAATCTTGCTACTTTGCAGAGTGACTTCTCTGAGTAGAGTCGCCTTACAAGACAAGGCAGCCATCGAATAGATTGTTTCTACTTGGTCAGCCGAGGAGCAGGGGGGGGGGGCAAGCGTCTCAACCAAGCAAAGCTCACCAAGTAGGAACAATCGGGCCCTTTTCGATGGCTGCAACACCTGAAAGAGATATTGATGCGAGACCCGATCAAATGCTTTTTCAAAGTCTAAATTTAAGATGACAAGCCGGGTGTTTCTGTCTCTAGCGTAATCAATGATGTCTCGAATCAGTACGAGGCTGTCGGTGAGTTGTCTCCCTGAGATGGCACAAGCTTGGTCTGGGTGAATTACCTCCTCTAAAACAGAGGACATCCGTGTCGCTAAAACCTTGCTAAAAAGTTTACAGTCAAAGTTTAAAAGTGTGATGGGCCTCCAATTCTTTAGGTCAGTCTTATCATTTTTTTTATAAAGTAGAGTCACTATTCCCACTCTAAAACTGTCAGGCAGTCGGTCGAGTTTTTCAAAATCTTTAAAAACATCTAAAATGTCTGATGATAAAAGGTCCCAATAGGTCAGATAGAATTCTGCAGGAAGCCCGTCTAAACCCGGAGCTCGACTTCTCTTAAAACCTGTTAGGCATTTTTTTAACTCTAAAGCAGTAAAATTCTGTGTCAAGTGTGCATTCTCTTTTACGGTTTTGTCAACGAATTTTAAGATTTCTGCCGATGTTTCCAAGTGCACTGGTTTCTCTTTGTACATGTTACTATAAAAGGTATGTACAGTTTCAATCATCTCTTGTGTGGATTTTGTTAAAAACCCATCTTCTCTTTTTAGATTTTGAATACACTCCTTTTTATTTATAACTTTCTTTCTTTTTCACCTTCCTCAATTTCCTGCTCCCTGCTTCTTACAAAAATTCCTTTACTCTTTATTTCTGCTAAAACTGACATTTCCTTTTTGACATCTTTGATTTCTTCTTTAAAGTCTATGCCACACTGATTTAGTTTAAAGTAGCGCTGTAAGCGTTTATGTAGTCCCATCATACATCTATTCTCTTTCCTTTTTTTACGTTTACCTTGCTGTTTAAAAAAAGTCTGGGTCGTTTCCTTCACCATTTCCCACCATTGTGCATGTGTTTCGTAGAGGTCTTGAAGGGTCTGCCACTCTTTATAACATTCCCTGTACTGACTGACTATGATTTCATCCTCCAACAGGGAACAGTTGAGTTTCCACAGACCACTTCCTACCGTCACACCAGAAGGGGGTGAAAGGGTGCAGGAGAGCATAAGGTGGTCTGAAAAGAAAACAGGGGTTAATCTAACATCAGTGGGTGGGCAATCTCTAGTAAAGAAATAATCAATGCGAGAGGCTCTGGTGCCATCATGACTAAACCAGGTGAAGCCCTCCTCTCTGGGATGCATGGTTTTAAAACAGTCAGTAAGCTTAAAATCCCTGCATATGCCCTGAAGTAAAATCGAAGTCTTATCCACTTTAAAATCTACCCCTGCTCTTTTTCTATCTTTCCTGCTCAAGATACAGTTAAAATCCCCTCCTACAACTAAAGGTACTTGCCCTAGCATGTAAAGCTGTATATCTTCTAAAAGGTCATACCTTTCATTTTTTCCATTGAAACCATAAATATTTAAGAGGTTAAAGTCTTGCCCCATAAAATTCAAGTGTGCTAAAAGTGCCCGTCCGTCTCTCACCACTGTGCTACCTTTCACCAGAACATGCGGATTTTTAATTAGAATGGCCACACCATCATTTTTATTTTGATTTGAGCCACTCCATATCGATAAATGGGGCCACATTTCCTCCCATTGTCTATGGTTTTTTAAAAAAGGTAGTCCACATTCTTGTATTAAAAACACATCTGATTTTATGGAGTCTAAGAAGGATAAAATACTCTGGGCTCTTGTCTTTGATTTCACACTTCTCACATTTAGTGTTGAGAAGGTGAGAACCATTAAAAGCATAAAGGAAAGTAGGTATGTCATTTTCGTTTTTCTAAGTTATCAAAACAAATTACACACAGGTTATTTCTTGGGAAACTAGCTCTTCCTTCATTTCTTTAGGTGAAAAGTGAGTAGGGTGATCTATATTTCCTTTTCGGACTCTCGGTGTTGGCCTCTGACGCAATGTTGCATTTAACTTTGAGTCCCTGGGGGTCGAGTGCAGAGCTGAAGTTAAAAAGGAGACCTCATTTGGTCAGTCGGAGGGGAAGACTCTAGGTTCTTCCACTGAAGAACTGTCTGAAAGGGACCTAACCCTTCCCCTCTTCTCTGATACCACTGGGGAATCAGAGGCTCAGATGCCGTCCTCTTCGGCTGTTGACCTTCGGGGAGGTGAGTATCTTCACTAGACTCACCTGTCTGCTCTTCCTCCTCATTTAGCGTAGCTCCACCCTCTGCCTGTGAATTCTCACAGACTTCAACACTGAGTGGTGAGGCCTCTACAGGCCCCTCCCCTTTTTGCTCCTCACTTCCAATCCAAGCTTTTGGCGGGAAGTTTGAATTTATTGGGTCAACCTCTTCACTTTGTTCACCAACTGCCACCTTTGGTCCTTCTCTTTGTTGGCTTGACTGTGGCTTTACCGTCTTTAATTTGTTGGCAAAAGATTTAGGGCAATCTCTGAAGAGGTGATTTAATTCTCCACAGAGATTACATTTCCTGCCATTTGGACACTCTCCAAAAGTTTGCCCAATTTCTCTGCTCTTCCCACATTGGTACAAGCCTCAACCAGGTGCCCATGCTCACCACACTTGCGGCAGAACTTGGGCTGCCCCTGGTAGTGGATGTAACCTCGGTTTTCAAGGTGGCCAGAGTGTCGCCCACCCGCTGCACTGAGCACTCTTCAGCCCTTTTAAATGGTATAACTTTGCACTCCCGCACGCTCCAGCAAGCACCATTCAAGCAACAACTTTGCACTCCAGCTTCGAACATCGGCACAGTCGCAACAAGTAAGGCGACTCTACTCAGAGAAGTCACTCTGCACAGTAAGAAGATTTCTTTTGCACAGACAGAAAGGGCTTCACCCGCAAAGGTAAAGCCTGCCAAAAATAGAAACAACTCATTAGTGCTGCTCAACATTGTACTTTGCAGTAAAAGAAAGAGCAAATCTAAAGATTCAGGAATCCGAGAATAAGCTTAGTTCTTCACGATTTCGGATTTTGCTATAAAATGAATTCCTTCACTCAAACTAAATTAAAACTGCTAAACCGCTAATCTGTTACATACAAGGCAGATGTCAAATTCACCGAAATAGGATCTAAGGGTATTTGGCCAATCGAGCTGTAGCAGCTTCGGTAAAAGAGTATAAGTTGAAGAGTTTGTGAATAAAGGTGTGCGCACACATAGTGTGCTGTACGAAAATAGGCAGGGAGCAATGCCGGCTGGGGTATATGTTCTTGTATGTTGTCTGCCTGTTTGATTTGAATGTGTTGTGTAAGTGTCCTGTTGAATGTTACATGTTTGGGCTTTGACACGCTTCACTGTGGTTGTTAACTGTGTGGTGTGTCCTGAAATGTTATATGTTTGGGCTGTGTGACATGCTTAATGCTTGTCAGTAGCTACCCACTTATTCATATATAGCAACTGACAACATAAGAAGTCCGGACATACTTTGATAGTAGTTGTAGAAGTATCCTTATTGATAATAGATCACTAATTCATAGTGATAGAACAGTAGATGAACAGGTGCTTGCACATGTCTCACGAAAATAAAATGGGTGTATCATTGCTGATGGCAGAGCAATACTGCCAAACTTATGAGTTCTTGTGGCAAACTTGATTCAGTGTCTTGACGTGTATACGCTGTTTCGCTGACTTGATTGTCACAAGAAACAAAGTGTGTTTGATAAGATCCGACCATTTTATTACGGGAGGATCAGTATGTATGGATTCTGATCTGACTGATAAACCCATTCGTATCTTAAGCATAATCTAATACATGAGACAACGCCCTGGCACACGATAAAAAAAAAAAAGAGAGAGAGCGGTTTTGTGTCCCCACAGTCCATAATGTAGAAAAGAGAGAAAAAAGCCTTTCTGATTTGGTGTGTGTGCTCATAGTGCAGAGTGTAGAGAAAAGAAAGCCGTTTTGGTGTCACGGGTGTTGTGACTTACACACACACATTTCTAAATTGAGAAAGGAAATTATTTTAGAGGAAGCACTAGAGTTTAGATCCCACATTTGTTGATAGGCATTCATTTATTTCTTCACTTCTGATGAAGTTTCAACAATAAACAACAAACTTTGTATTATGAGAAAGAACCAGAATCATTCTTCAGGAATCCGAAAATAAGCTCTATTTTATGAGTTATGCACGAATTCGGATTCTCCTATAAAACGAATTCCTTAACTCAAACCAAGTTAAGACTGCTTTGTTCTTCATATTTATTCATGTCTAATCAAGTTTCAACGATAAACAACGTTGTACTTTGTAGAATGAGAAAGAACTTCAGCAATAAGCATCTCTCGACATATGACGAAGTACAGATTTTGCTATAAAATTAATTCCTTCTATCAGCCTTACTTAGAACTGTTTGTCCTCCTTATTTATCCACTTCAAATCAAGTTTCAACAAATAAAAAAATGTTGTAGTTTGAGAAAGTACAACTTAATCTTCAGCAATCAGTATAAAAAGAGGTGCAAATGCCAACCATACATACCTAAAAGGTGGAGCGGAAGTATTCAGCTGCAAGTAGGTGTGAATGTTCGACTATAATTTGTAAAAAGCGGGTAACAAAAGGTTCGAATGCCCGACTATATATTAACAAAAGCGGGAGGAGAGGTCTTCGGATGAGAGTGGGTGAGAATTTCCAACCATAATCTATAAAATACGGTGAAAAAAAATATGTGAATGCCTCATAGAACACTAAAAGCGGAAGTGTTCGGCTGCAAGAAGGTGTGAATGTCCGACTATATTTGGTGAAAAGCAGGTGAAGCAAGGTCTGAATGCCCAACCTTACATCATCAAAAGCGAGATCAGAGGTGTTTGGCTGCAAGAAGGCCATAGTTTTCCAAAAGCGGGTAAGGTGCGAATGTCCGACTAAATATCAACAAAATTTGGGGCGGAGGTCTTCGGATGCAAGTGGGTGTGAATATTCCACCATACAAGTATGGTGGAGAGGAAGCTGTGAATAGCCGACCATAGTTTGGAAAAAGCGGGTAAGAAAAGGTTTGAATGCCCGAACATACACCATCAAAAGAGGGAGCGGAGGTGTTCCGCTGTACGAAGGTGTGAATGTCCAACCATATTTGGTAAAAAGCGGGTAAGAAAAGGTTAATATACCCGACTGTACACAATCAATAGCGGGAGCGGATGTGTTCGGCTACAAGAAGGTGTGACAGTCCGACCATGGTTTGTAAAAAGTGGGTAAGAAAAGGTGCGAATGTCCGACAATGTATGATCAAAAGAGAGAGCGGAGGTTTTCGGATACACGAAAGTTTGAATGTCCTACCATAGTTTGTAAATAGCGGGTAAGAAAAGGTTCGAATGCCCGACTATACACCATAAAAAGTGGGAGCGGAGGTGTTCCGCTGTAAGATGGTGTGAACGTCCGACCATAGTTGGTAAAAAGCGGGTAAGAACAGGTTAAAATACCCGACTGTACAAAATCAATAGCGGGAGCGGAGTTGTTCGGCTACAAGAAGGTGTGAAAGTCCGACCATGGTTTGTAAAAAGCAGTTAAGAAAAGGTTCGAATTTCCAACCAAACTTAATCAAAAGCGGGAGCAGAGCTGTTCGACTGCAAGTAGGTGTGAATGTCCAGCCATAATTACTCACAAACGGGGGAAGAAAAGGTAGTATTGCCAGACCATACATGATCAAAACAGGGAGCGGAGGTTCAGCTGCAAGGTGGGAATGTCTGACTATAGTTTGTAAAAAGCGGGTAAGACAAGGTGCGAATGCCCGACAATGTATGATCAAAAGAGAGAGCGGAGGTGTTCGGCTGCAAGGTCTGAATGTCCAACCATAATTTGTAAAAACCGGTTAAGAAAAGGCTTGAAAGCCCGACTATACATCATCAAAAGCGGGAGCGGAGGTGTTCAGCTGCAAGAAGGTGTGAATGTTCGACTAAAGTTTGTAAAAAGCTGGTAAGACAAGGAGCGATGTCCCGACATTGTATGATCAAAAGCGGGAGCGGAGGTGTCCAGCTGTGAGTAGGTGTGAATGTCCGACCATAATTGCTGAAAAATGTGTTAGAAAAGGTAAGAATACTGAACCATACATCATCAAAAGTGGTAGAGGTGGTGTTCGGCTGCAAGAAGGTGTGAAAGTCCGACAATGGTTTGTAAAAAGCGGGTAATAAAAGGTTCGAATGCCCGAATATACATCATCAAAAGCGGAAGCGGAGGTGTTCGGATGCAAGAAGGTGTGAACGTCCGACCAAAGTTTGTAAAAAGCAGTGAAAAGCGAGAAAAAGCTTTTCGTGAGTTCTGCATGATTTGGGATTTTGCTTATAAAATGCATTACTTCACTCAAACTATGTTAAAACTGATTTGTCCTTCATATTTACCATGTCTACAAAGATTTAAACAAAAAAACAACGTTGTACTTTGCAGTAAAAGAAAGAGCCAATCTAAAGTTTCAGGAATCCGAGTATAAGCCTGCTTTCATGAGTTCTGCACGATTTCGGATTTTGCTATAAAATGAATTGCTTTGCTCAAACCAAGTTAAAACTGATTTGTCCTTCCATATTCATCAATGTCTACATCGACTTCAACAAAGAAAAACATTGGACTTTGAAGAAGTTGAAATCCATCTACACATTGATAAATATGAAGGACAAAGCAGTTCCCACTTGCCCATAAGAAAATAAGCTTATTCTCGGATTCCTAAAACTTTTGATTGGCTCTTTCTTTTACTGCAAAGTACAACGTTGTTTTTTTGTTTAAATCTATCGAGACATTGATAAATATGAAGGTAAAAGCCGTTTTAACATAGTTTGAGTGAAGGAATTGATTTTATAGATAAAATCCCAAATCATGCAGAACTCCTCAAAAGGGGCGTATGGCTTATTCACAAGTGTGGCTCTTTCTCATTCAGGGTAGTATGAGGAAGTTTATGCTTGAAATATATGTAGAAATGGGTACATATGAAGGACAAAGCAGTGTTAACTTAGTTTGAGTGAAGGTATTCATTTTATACATAAAATCCCAAATCATGCAGAACGTATGAAAAGAAGCTTATTCTCGGATTCCTGATCCTTCAGTTTTGCTCTTTCTTCTACTGCAAAATACAATGTTGTTCTTTGTTGAAGTCGATCTAGACATTGATAAATATTATGGAAAAAGCAGTTTTAACTTGGTTTGAGTGAATGAATTCATTTTATACATAAAATCCGAAATCGTGCAGAACTCATGAAAATAAGCTTATTCTCGGATTCCTAAAACTTTTGATTTGCTCTTTCTTTTATTGCAAAGTACAACGTTGTTTTTTTGTTTAAATCTATCGAGACATTGATAAATATGAAGGTAAAAGCCGTTTTAACATAGTTTGAGTGAAGGAATTAATTTTATAGATAAAATCCCAAACCATGCAGAACTCCTCAAAAGGGTCGTATGGCTTAATCACAAGTTTGGCTCTTTCTCATTCAGGGTAGTATGAGAAAGTTTATGCTTGAAATATATGTAGAAATGGGTACATATGAAGGACAAAGCAGTGTTAACTTAGTTTGCGTGAAGGAATTCATTTTATACATAAAATCCGAAATCGTGCAGAACTCATGAAAATAAGCTTATTCTCGGATTCGGCAACGTTGTTTTTTGTTGAAATCTATCTAGACATTGATAAATACGAGCCGAAACTCTGCTGTCGCTTTTGATAATTTATGGTTGGGCATTCTTACCTTTTCTTACCCGCTTTTTACAAATTATGATCTTACATTCACACCTACTTGCAGTCGAACACCTTCTCATCCACTTATGATCATGTGCGGTTGGGCTTTCGCACCTTTTCTTACCAATTTTTCAGTAATTATGGGTGGACATTCAGACCTTCTTGCAGCCGAAAACCTCCGCTCCTCTTTTGATCATACATTGTCGGGCATTCACACTTTGTCTTACCCGCTTTTTACAAACTTTAGTCGGACATTCAAACCTTCTTGCAGCTGAACCACCTCCGCTCCCTGTTTTGATCATATATGGTCTGGCAATAGTACCTTTTCTTACCCGTTTGTAAGTAATTATGGCTGCACATTCACACCTACTTGCAGCCGAACACAACCTCTCTCACTTTTGATGATGTATGGACCGGCATTCTTACCTTTTCTAACACATTTTTCAGCAATTATGGTCGGAGATTCACACCTACTCACAGCCGAACAACTCCGCTCCCGCATTTGATGGTGTATAGTCGGGCATTCTCACCCTTTCTCATCAGCTTTTTGCAAATTATGATCTGACATTCACACCTACTTGCAGTCGAACAGCTCCACTCCTGCTTTTGATTATGTTTGGTTGGATCTTCGAACCTTTTCTTAACTGCTTTTTACAAATTTTGGTTGGACGTTCACACCTTCTTGTAGCCGAACACATGCACTCCTGCTTTTGATGATGTATGGTTGGGCATTCGCACCTTTTTTTTACCCATTTTTCAGGTATTATGGGTGGATATTCACACCTTCTTGCAGCTGAACACCTCCTCTGCCACTTATGATCATGTGTGGTTTGATTTTCGAAAATTTTCTTTCATGTTTTCTAGCAATTATTGATGGACATTTAGACCTTCTTGCAGCTGAACACCACCTCTCCCGATTTTGATTATGTATGGACCGGCATTTTTACCTTTTCTAACACATTTTTCAGCAATTATGGTTGGAGATTCACACCTACTCACAGCCGAACAACTAGGCTACCGCATTTGATGGTGTATGGTCGGGATTTCTCACCCTTTCTCATCAGCTTTTTGCAAATTATTCTCTGACATTCACACCTACTTGCAGTCGAACAGCTCTGCTCCCGCTTTTGATTATGTTTGGTTAGATATTCAAACCTTTTCTTACCCGCTTTTTCCAAACTATGGTCGGCTATTCACAGCTTCCTCTCCACCATACTTGTATGGTTGGATATTCACACCCACTTGCATCCGAAGATTTCTGCCCCAAATTTTTTTGATATTTAGTCGGACATTCGCACCTTACCCGCTTTTGGCAAACTATGGCCTTCTTGCAGCCAAACACCTCTGATCTCGCATTTGATGATGTAAGGTTTGGCATTCAGACCTTGCTTCACCTGCTTTTCACCAAATATAGTCGGACATTCACACCTTCTTGCAGCCGAACACTTCCGCTCCACCTTTTAGTGTTCTATCACACCTTTTTTTCACCGCATTTTATACATTATGGTCGGAAATTTTGACATCTGCCTTACATGTAACAGATTAGCGGTTTAGCAGTTTTAATTTAGTTTGAGTGAAGGAATTCATTTTATAGCAAAATCCGAAATCGTGAAGAACTCATGAAAGTAAGCTTATTCTCGGATTCCTGAAACTTTAGATTTGCTATTTCTTTTACTGCAAAGTACAACGTTGGTTTTTTTGTTTAAATCTTTCAAGACATGGTAAATATGAAGGACAAAGCAGTTTTAACATAGTTTGAGTGAAGGAATTCATTTTATTGATAAAATCCCAAGAGTCTGCTGAGAAAAGAGAGTGAATGCGAAGTAGACTTTAACACGACTCATGGAGCGAGCCGAGTGCGGGCTAACCGGGAGAATTGCTTGAAAGAAACGCGACACCGAATGAGCGGTCAGAACAAAGCCTCAATACGGTTTTCCCGTGGTGTTTTTGTTGCTGCCTTGTCTTTTGCACAGAGTAAAAGACAAGGCAGCCATGGAATAGGGCCCGATTGTTCCTACTTGGTCAGCCGAGGAGCAAGGGGGGGGGGGGGGGGGGGGGGGTGGCAAGCGTCTCAACCAAGCAAAGCTCACCATGGGGAAGGTGGCTATGCCAACTAGCCTGATGCCCTGCTCCCGCAGTGACGGATAATCGTACTCTGGTTTCTCTTCATAACGTACAAGTCTTTCGCCTTTTACTAAAGACTTCTGTGGAGAGCAGCACTAATGAGTTGTTTTTATTTTTGGCAGGCTTTACCTTTGCGGGTGAAGCCCTTTCTGTCTGTGCAAAAGAAATCTTGTTACTGTGCAGAGTGACTTCTCTGAGTAGAGTCGCCTTACTTGTTGCGACTGTGCCGATGTTCGAAGCTGGAGTGCAAAGTTGTTGCTTGAATGGTGCTTGCTGGAGCATGCGGGAGTGCAAAGTTATACCATTTAAAAGGGCTGAAGAGTGCTCAGTGCAGCAGGTGGGCGGAGGTGCAAAGTGAGAACTCTGGCCACCTATGGCCTTAAAAAGAACAGGGGTGTTAGCGGACAAGTGCGCATTGTGCCAGGAAGGGCCCTCGGACGTGAACCAGTGGACAGTTGTCGCTTCTCGGCCTTTTGGCTAAGATCAAGTGTAGTATCTGTTCTTATCAGTTTAATATCTGAAATGTCCTCTATACGAGGACTGCATATTAAATGGATTTTTAGCAATAGGAGTTGAAAAAGTAGCTTGCTCCGTTCACTCCAAGCATTGACCCCGTACTGCAGTGCCGCTGGGAACGGTGCGCTCTTCTCTACTCTTGTGAAAAAGCAAACAGCGGTGCAGGATGCAAGTTTCAGGGAGCCCAAGATGAAACTTTCTTTTAGTCTGCTGAAAAAAGAGAGTGAATGCGAAGTAGACTTTAACACGGCTCTGGGAGCGAGCCGAGTGCGGGCTAACCGGGAGAATTGCTTTAAAGAAACGGCATACCAAATGTGCGGTCAGAACAAAGCCTCAATACGGTGTTCCCGTTGTGTTTTTGTTGCTGCCGCTGTTTGCTTTTTCACAAGAGCGCACCTGTTGAGGGGGGACCTGGGGGGGCCTGGGTGATGGTGGGTCTCAGGCCCGGGCTGCTGCGACTGGTGTGACTGGGTGGTTTGTTTGTTTGTTTTTTGTTGTTGTTTGTTTGTTTTTTGTAGAGGTCCTCCGGAGTGGGGTTGGGTTGAGTGGGGTGGGGCGGGATGGGTACCTTCTGGGGGTACAGTAGCTCCCAGAATATGGTCGCTGCAGGCCCAGAGCCTGGTGGATATCAGGCCCTCCTGTCCTGTGTTGGCTCCCTTTTAAAAAGTACAGAACTTAGAACAGGTCTAGTCCCTGGCTTTCGGCAGAACTGTCTTCTTTACTTTTTTTTTTTTTCCCTTATCGTGTTCAGCATTATGGCAGCAGAATTGTAGTCTGAATACCTTTGATGCCAAACAGATTTGCTTTGCCAAGGGAAGTTTTATAAATGTAAAGCTCCCCTTGATGCCCATTTATTTATTTCTGTTTACAATATATGACATGTAATAGAACTGAACCGGACCGGAGGACAAGGAAAGAAGAAGAGGAAAGAAGAGAAAAATGCCGGCTGGGGTATATGTTCTTGTATGTTGTCTGACTGTTTGATTTGAATGTGTTGTGTAAGTGTCCTAATGAATGTTACATGTTTGGGCTTTGACACGCTTCACTGTGGTTGTTAACTGTGTGGTGTGTCCTGAAATGTTATATGTTTGGGCTGTGTGACATGCTTAATGCTTGTCAGTAGCTACCCACTTATTCATATATAGCAACTGACAACGTAAGAAGTCCGGACATACTTTGATAGAGTAGTTGTAGAAGTATCCTTATTGATAATAGATAAACTAATTCATAGTGATAGAACAGTAGATGAACAGGTGCCTGCACATGTCTCACGAAAATAAAATGGATGTATGATTGCTGACGGCAGAGCAATACTGCCAAACTTATGAGTTCTTGTGGCAAACTTGATTCAGTGTCTTGACGTGTATACGCTGTTTCGCTGACTTGATTGTCACAAGAAACAAAGTGTGTTTGATAAGATCCGACAATTTTATTACGGGAGGATCAGTATGTATGGATTCTGATGTGACTGATAAACCCATTCGTATCTTAAGCATAATCTAATACGTGAGACAACGCCCTGGCACACAATCAAAAAAAAAAGAGAGAGCGGTTTTGTGTCCCCACAGTCCATAATGTAGAAAAGAGAGAAAAAAGCCTTTCTGATTTGGTGTGTGTGCTCACAGTGCAGAGTATAGAGAAAAGAGAGAAAAGAAAGCCGTTTTGGTGTCACGGGTGTTGTGACTTACACACACACATTTCTGAATTGAGAAAGGAAATTATTTTAGAGGAAGCACTAGAGTTTAGATCCCACATTTGTTGATAGGCATTCATTTATTTCTTCACTTCTGATGAAGTTTCAACAATAAACAACAAACTTTGTATTATGAGAAAGAACCAGACTCATTCTTCAGGAATCCGAAAATAAGCTCTATTTTACGAGTTATGCACGAATTCGGATTCTCCTATAAAACGAATTCCTTAACTCTAACCAAGTTAAGACTGCTTTGTCCTTCATATTTATTCATGTCTAATCAAGTTTCAACGATAAACAACGTTGTACTTTGTACTTCTTCAGCAATAAGCATCTCTCGACATATGACGAAATACAGATTTTGCTATAAAATTAATTCCTTCTATCAGCCTGACTTAAAACTGTTTGTCCTCCTTATTTATACACTTCAAATCAAGTTTCAACAATTAAAAAAATGTTGTAGTGTGAGAAAAAACAACTTAATCTTAAGCAATCAGTAGGGTAAGAAAGGGTAAGAAAAGGTGCAAATGCCAACCATACATCACTAAAAGGTGGAGCGGAAGTATTCGGCTGCAAGTAGGTGCGAATGCCTGACAATGTATGATCAAAAGGGGGAGCGGAGGTTTTCGGCTGCAAGGTCTGAATGTCCAACCATAATTTGTAAAAACCGGGGAAGAAAAGGCTCGAAAGCCCGACTATACACCATCAAAAGCGGGAGCGGAGATGTTCAGCTGCAAGTAGGTGTGAATGTTCGACCATAATTTGTAAAAAGCGGGTAAGAAAAGGTTCGAATGCCCGAACATACACCATCAAAGGAGGGAGCGGAGGTGTTCCGCTGTAAGAAGGTGTGATTGTCCGACCATAGTTGGCAAAAAGCAGGTTAGAAAAGGTTAAAATACCCGATTGTACACAATCAATAGCGGGAGCAGAGTTGTTCCGCTACTAAAAGGTGTGAAAGTCCGACCCTGGTTTGTAAAAAGCGGGTAAGAAAAGGTTCGAATGCCCGAACATACACCATCAAAGGAGGGAGCGGAGGTGTTCCGCTGTAAGAAGGTGTGAATGTCCGACCATAGTTGGCAAAAAGCAGGTAAGAAAAGGTTAAAATACCCGATTGTACACAATCAATAGCGGGAGCAGAGTTGTTCCGCTACTAAAAGGTGTGAAAGTCCGACCATGGTTTGTAAAAAGCGGGTAAGAAAAGGTGCGAATGCCCGACAATGTATGATCAAAAGAGGGAGCGGAGGTTTTCGGCTGAAACAAGGTCTGAATGTCCATCCATATTTTGTAAAAATCTGGGAAGAAAAGGCTCGAAAGCCCGACTATACACCATCAACAGCTGGAGCGGAGGTGTTCAGCTGCAAGAAGGTCTGAATGTCCATCAATAATTGCTAGAAAACATGGAAGAGAATTTTCGAATATCAAACCGCACATGATCATAAGCGGGAGAGGAGGTGTTCAAATGCAAGAAGGTGTGAATGTCCGACCATAGTTTGTAAAAAATGGGTAAGAAAAGGTGCGAATGCTCAACCATACATCATCAAAAGCAGGAGTGGATGTGTTCGGCTAAAAGAAGGTTTGACTGTCCAACCATAGTTCGTAAAATGCGGGTAAGAAAAGGTTCGAATGCCCGAACATACACCATCAAAAGAGGGAGCGGAGGTGTTCCGCTGTAAGACGGTGTGAATGTCCAACAATAGTTGGTAAAAAGCGGGTAAGAAAAGGTTAAAATACCCGACTGTACACAATCAATAGCGGGAGCGGAGTTGTTCGGCTACTAAAATGTGTGAAAGTCCGACCCTGGTTTGTAAAAAGCGGGTAAGAGAATGTGCGAATGCCCGACAATGTATGATCAAAAGAGGGAGCGGAGGTTTTCGGCTGCAAGAAGGTCTGAATGTCCAACAATAATTTTGTAAAAACCGGGAAAGAAAAGGCTCGAAAGCCCGACTATACATCATCAAAAGCGGGAGCGGAGGTGTTCAGCTGCAAGAAGGTCTGAATGTCCATCAATAATTGCTAGAAAACATGAAAGAAAATTTTCGAATATCAAACCACACATCATCATAAGCGGGAGAGGAGGTGTTCAGCTGCAAGAAGGTGTGAATGTCCGACCATAGTTTGTAAAAAATGGGTAAGAAAAGGTGCGAATGCTCAACCATACATCATCAAAAGCAGGAGTGGATGTGTTCGGCTAAAAGAAGGTTTGAATGTCCGACCATAGTTCGTAAAATGCGGGTAAGAAAAGGTTCGAATGCCCGAACATACACCATCAAAAGAGGGAGCGGAGGTGTTCCGCTGTAAGACGGTGTGAATGTCCAACAATAGTTGGTAAAAAGCGGGTAAGAAAAGGTTAAAATACCCGACTGTACACAATCAATAGCGGGAGCGGAGTTGTTCGGCTACAAGAAGGTGTGAAAGTCCGACCATGGTTTGTAAAAAGCTGGTAAGAAAAGGTTCGAATGCCCGAATATATACCATCAAAAGCGGAAACGGAGGTGTTCGGCTGCAAGAAGGTGTGAACGTCCGACCAAAGTTTGTAAAAAGCAGTGAAGAAAAGTTTCGAATATCCAACAGAACATAATCAAAAGTGGGAGCAGAGCTGTTCGACTGCAAGTAGGTGTGAATGTCAGATCATAATTTGCAAAAAGCTGATGAGAAAGGGTGAGAATGCCCGACTATACACCATCAAATGCGGGAGCGGAAGTGTTCGGCTGTGAGTAGGTGTGAATGTCAAACCATAATTGCTGAAAAATGTGTTAGAAAAGACTAGAATGCCGGACCATACATCATCAAAAGCGGGAAAAGTGGTGTTCGGCAGCAAGTAGGTGTGAATATACAGCCATAATTACTCACAAACCGGTAAGAAAAGGTAGTATTGCCAGACCATACATTATCAAAACAGGGAGCGGAGGTGGTTCAGCTGCAAGGTGTGAATGTCTGACTAAAGTTTATAAAAAGCGGGTAAGACAAGGTGCGAATGCCTGACAATGTATGATCAAATGAGGGAGCGGAGGTTTTCGGCTGCAAGGTCTGAATGTACAACCATAATTTGTAAAAACCGGGGAAGAAAAGGCTCGAAAGCCCGACTATACACCATCAAAAGCGGGAGCGGAGGTGTTCGGCTGCAAGTAGGTGTGAATGTTCGACCATAATTTGTAAAAAGCGGGTAAGAAAAGGTTTGAATGCTCGACTATATATTAACAAAAGCAGGAGGAGAGGTCTTCGGATAAGAGTGGGTGAGAATTTCCAACCATAATCAATAAAATGCGGTGAAAAAAAAGGTGTGAATACCCCATAGAACACTAAAAGGTGGAGCAGAAGTGTTCGGCTGCAAGAAGGTGTGACTGTTCGACTATATTTGGTGAAAAGCAGGTGAAGCAAGGTCTGAATGCCCAACCTTACATCATCAAAAGCGAGATCAGAGGTGTTTGGCTGCAAGAAGGCCATAGTTTGCCAAAAGCGGGTAAGGTGCGAATGACCGACTAAATATCAACAAAAGTGGGGGCGGAGGTCTTCGGATGCAAGTGGGTGTGAATATCCCACCATACAAGTATGGTGGAGAGGAAGCTGTGAATGGCCGACCATAGTAAAAAGCAGGTGAGAAAAGGTGCGAATGTCAAAACATACATGATCAAAACAGGGAGCGGAGGTGTTTGGCTGCGACAAGGTGTGAATGTCCACCCATAATTAATGAAAAAAGGGGCAACAAGTAGGTTCGAATGCCCAACCATACATCATCAAAAGCAAAAGTGGATGTGTTCGGCTTCAAGAAGGTATGAATGTCCATCAATAATTGCTATAAAACATGAAAGAAAATTTTCGAATATCAAACCGCACATAATCATAAGCGGGAGAGGAGGTGTTCCGCTGCAAGAAGGTGTGAATATCCACCCATAATTACTGAAAAATGGGTAAGAAAAGGTGCGAATGCCCAACCATACATCATCAAAAGCAGGAGTGGATGTGTTCGGCTACAAGAAGGTTTGAATGTCCGACCATAGTTTGTAAAAAGCGAGTAAGAACAGGTTTGTATGCCCGACTGTACACAATCAAAAGAGGGAGCGGAGTTTTTCAGCTACAAGAAGGTGTGAAAGTCCGACCATGGTTTGTAAAAAGCGGGTAAGAACAGGTTCGTATGCCCGAATATACACCATCAAATGCGGGAGCGGAGGTGTTCGGCTGTGAGTAGGTGTGAATCTCCAACCATAATTGCTGAAAAATGTGTTAGAAAAGGTAAGAATGCCGGTCCATACATCATCAAAAGCGGGAGAGGTGGTGTTCGGCTGCAAGTAGGTGTGAATGTCCAGCCATAATTACTCACAAATGGGTAAGAAAAGGTAGTATTGCCAGACCATACATGATCAAAACAGAGAGCGGAGGTGGTTAAGCTGCAAGAAGGTGTTAATGTCCGACTAAAGTTTGTAAAAAGCGGGTAAGAAAAGGTGCGAATGCCCGACAATGTATGATCAAAAGAGGGAGCGGAGGTTTTCGGCTGAAAGAAGGTCTGAATGTCCAACCATAATTTGTAAAAACCGGGGAAGAAAAGGCTCGAAAGCCCGACTATACACCATCAAAAGCTGGAGCGGAGGTGTTCAGCTGCAAGAAGGTCTGAATGTCCATCAATAATTGCTAGAAAACATGAAAGAAAATTTTTGAATATCAAACCGCACATGATAATAAGCGGGAGAGGAGGTGTTCAGCTGCAAGAAGGTGTGAATGTCCACCCATAATTACTGAAAAATGGGTAAGAAAAGGTGCGAATTCCCAACCATACATCATCAAATGCACGAGTGGATGTGTTCGGCTACAAGAAGGTTTGAATGTCCGACCATAGTTTGTAAAAAGCGGGTAAGAAAAGGTTTGAATGCCCAAACATACACCATCAAAAGAGGGAGCGGAGGTGTTCCGCTGTAAGAAGGTTTTTAATGTCCGACCATAGTTGGTAAAAAGCGGGTAAGAAAAGGTTAAAATACCCGACTGTACACAATCAATAGCGGGAGCGGAGTTGTTCGGCTACTAAAAGGTGTGAAAGTCCAACCCTGGTTTTAAAAAGCGGGTAAGAAAAGGTTCGAATGCCCGAACATACACCATCAAAAGAGGGAGCGGAGGTGTTCCGCTGTAAGACGGTGTGAATGTCCGATCATAGTTGGTAAAAAGCGGGTAAGAAAAGGTTAAAATACCCGACTGTACACAATCAAAAGAGGGAGCGGAGTTGTTCAGCTAAGAGAAGGTGTGAAAGTCCGACCATGGTTTGTAAAAAGCGGGTAAGAAAAGGTTCGTATGCCCGAATATACACTATCAAAACCGGAAGCGTAGGTGTTCGGCTGCAAGAAGGTGTGAACGTCCGACCAAAGTTTGTGAAAAAGCAGTTAAGAAAAGGTTCGAATATCTAACCAAACATAATCAAAAGCGGGAGCAGAGCTGTTCGACTGCAAGTAGGTGTGAATGTCAGAGAATAATTAGCAAAAAGCTGATGAGAAAGGGTGAGAAATCCCGACTATACACCATCAAATGCGGTAGCGGAGTTGTTCGGCTGTGAGTAGGTGTGATTCTCCAACCATAATTGCTGAAAAATGTGTTAGAAAAGGTAAGAATGCCGGTCCATACATCATCAAAAGCGGGAGAGGTGGTGTTCGGCTGCAAGTAGGTGTGAATGTCCATTAATAATTGCTTTAAAACATGAAAGAAAATTTTCGAATATCAAACCTTACATGATCATTAGCGGGAGAGGAGGTGTTCAGCTGCAAGAAGGTGTTAATATCCACCCATAATTACTGAAAAATGGGTAGGAAAAGATGCGAATGTCCAACCATAAATCATCAAAAGCAGGAGTGGAGTTGTTCAGCTACAAGAAGGTATGAAAGTCCAACCATGGTTTGTAAAAAGCGGGTAAGAGAAGGTTCGAATACCCGAATATATACCATCAAAAGCGGAAGCGGAGGTGTTCGGCTGCAAGAAGGTGTGAACGTCCGACCAAAGTTTGTAAAAAGCAGTTAAGAAAAGGTTTGAATATCCAACCGAACATAATCAAAAGCGGGAGCAGAGCTGTTCGACTGCAAGTAGGTGTGAATGTCAGATCATAATTGCTGAAAAATGTGATAGAAAAGACTAGAATGCCGGACAATACATCATCAAAAGCGGGAGAGGTGGTTTTTCGGCTGCAAGTAGGTGTGAATGGCCAGCCATAATTACTCACAAACGGGTAAGAAAAGGTAGTATTGCCAGACCATATATGATCAAAACAGGGAGCGGAGGTGGTTCAGCTGCAAGAAGGTTTGAATGTCCGACTAAAGTTTGTAAAAAGCGGGTAAGACAAGGTGTGAATGCCCGACAATGTATGATCAAAAGAGGAGCGGAGGTTTTCGGCTGCAAGGTCTGAATGTCCACCCATAATTACTGAAAAATGGGTAAGAAAAGGTGCGAAAGCCCAACCGCACATGATCATAAGTGGATGAGAAGGTGTTCGACTGCAAGTAGGTGTGAATGTAAGATCATAATTTGTAAAAAGCGGGTAAGAAAAGGTAAGAATGCCCAACCATAAATTATCAAAAGCGGCAGCAGAGTTTCGGCTGGTATTTATCAATGTCTAGATCGACTTCAACAAAGAACAACATTGTATTTTGCAGTAGAAGAAAGAGCAAAACTGAAGGATCAGGAATCCGAGAATAAGCTTCTTTTCATACGTTCTGCATGATTTGGGATTTTATGTATAAAATGAATTCCTTCACTCAAACTAAGTTAACACTGCTTTGTCCTTCATATGTACCCATTTCTACATATATTTCAAGCATAAACTTCCTCATACTACCCTGAATGAGAAAGAGCCACACTTGTGATTAAGCCATACGCCCCTTTTGAGGAGTTCTGAATGATTTGGGATTTTATCTATAAAATCAATTCCTTCACTCAAACTATGTTAAAACGGCTTTTACCTTCATATTTATCAATGTCTCGATAGATTTCAACAAAAAAACAACGTTGTACTTTGCAGTAAAAGAAAGAGCCAATCAAAAGTTTTAGGAATCCGAGAATAAGCTTATTTTCATGAGTTCTGCACGATTTCGGATTTTATGTATAAAATGAATTCCTTCACGCAAACTAAGTTAACACTGCTTTGTCCTTCATATGTACCCATTTCTACATATATTTCAAGCATAAACTTCCTCATACTACCCTGAATGAGAAAGAGCCACACTTGTGATTAAGCCATACGCCCCTTTTGAGGAGTTCTGCATGGTTTGGGATTTTATCTTTAAAATTAATTCCTTCACTTAAACTATGTTAAAACGGCTTTTACCTTCATATTTATCAATGTCTCGATAGATTTAAACAAAAAAACAACGTTGTACTTTGCAATAAAAGAAAGAGCAAATCAAAAGTTTTAGGAATCCGAGAATAAGCTTATTTTCATGAGTTCTGCACGATTTCGGATTTTATGTATAAAATGAATTCATTCACTCAAACCAAGTTAAAACTGCTTTTTCCTTCATATTTATCAATGTCTAGATCGACTTCAACAAAGAACAACATTGTATTTTGCAGTAGAAGAAAGAGCAAAACTGAAGGATCAGGAATCCGAGAATAAGCTTCTTTTCATACGTTCTGCATGATTTGGGATTTTATGTATAAAATGAATTCCTTCACTCAAACTAAGTTAACACTGCTTTGTCCTTCATAGGTACCCATTTCTACATATATTTCAAGCATAAACTTCCTCATACTACCCTGAATGAGAAAGAGCCACACTTGTGATTAAGCCATACGCCCCTTTTGAGGAGTTCTGAATGATTTGGGATTTTATCTATAAAATCAATTCCTTCACTCAAACTATGTTAAAACGGCTTTTACCTTCATATTTATCAATGTGTCAATAGATTTAAACACAAAAACAACGTTGTACTTTGCAGTAAAAGAAAGAGCCAATCAAAAGTTTTAGGAATCCGAGAATAAGCTTATTTTCATGAGTTCTGCACGATTTCGGATTTTATGTATAGAATGAATTCATTCACTCAAACCAAGTTAAAACTGCTTTTTCATTCATATTTATCAATGTCTAGATCGACTTCAACAAAGAACAACGTTGTATTTTGCAGTAGAAGAAAGAGCAAAACTGAAGGATCAGGAATCCGAGAATAAGCTTATTTTCTTATGGGCAAGTGGGAACTGCTTTGTCCTTCATATTTATCAATGTGTAGATGGATTTCAACTTCTTCTACTGCAAAGTCCAATGTTTTTCTTTGTTGAAGTCGATCTAGACATTGATGAATATGGAAGAACAAAGCAGTTTTAACTTGGTTTGAGCAAAGCAATTCATTTTATAGCAAAATCCGAAATCGTGCAGAACTCATGAAAGCAGGCTTATACTCGGATTCCTGAAACTTTAGATTTGCTCTTTCTTTTACTGCAAAGTACAACGTTGTTTTTTTGTTTAAATCTTTCTAGACATGGTAAATATGAAGGACAAATCAGTTTTAACATAGTTTGAGTGAAGTAATGCATTTTATAAGCAAAATCCCAAATCATGCTGAACTCACGAAAAGCTTTTTCTCGCTTTTCACTGCTTTTTACAAACTTTGGTCGGACGTTCACACCTTCTTGCATCCGAACAACTCCGCTTCCGTTTTTGATTATGTATATTCGGGCATTCGAACCTTTTATTACCCGCTTTTTACAAACCATTGTCGGACTTTCACACCTTCTTGCAGCCGAACACCACCTCTCCCGCTTTTGATGATGTATGGTCCAGTATTCTTACCTTTTCTAACACATTTTTCAGCAATTATGGTCGGACATTCACACCTACTCACAGCTGGACACCTCCGCTCCCGCTTTTGATCATACAATGTCGGGACATCGCTCCTTGTCTTACCAGATTTTTACAAACTTTAGTCGAACATTCACACCTTCTTGCAGCTGAACACCTCCGCTCCCGCTTTTGATGATGTATAGTCGGGCTTTCGAGCCTTTTCTTACCCGGTTTTTACAAATTATGGTTGGACATTCAGACCTTGCAGCCGAACACCTCCGTTCTCTCTTTTGATTATACATTGTCGGGCATTCGCACCTTGTCTTACCCGCTTTTTACAAACTATAGTCAGACATTCACACCTTGCAGCTGAACCTCCGCTCCCTGTTTTGATCATGTATGGTCTGGCAATACTACCTTTTCTTCCCCCGTTTGTGAGTAATTATGGCTGGACATTCACACCTACTTGCAGTCGAACAGCTCTGCTCCCGCTTTTAATTATGTTTGGTTGGATATTCGAACCTTTTCTTAACTGCTTTTTACAAACCATGGTCGGACTTTCACACCTTCTTGTAGCCGAACAACTCCGCTCCCGCTATTGATTGTGTACAGTCGGGTATTTTAACCTTTTCTTACCCGCTTTTTACCAACTATGGTTGGACATTCACACCGTCTTACAACGGAACACCTCCGCTCCCGCTTTTGATGGTGTATAGTCGGGCATTCGAACCTTTTCTTACCCGCTTTTTACAAACTATGGTGGGACATTCAAACCTTCTTGTATCCGAAAACCTCCGCTCTCTCTTTTGATCATACATTATCGGACATTCGCACCTTTTCTTACCCGCTTTTTACAAACCATGGTCGGACTTTCACATCTTCTTGTAGCCGAACACATCCGCTCCCGCTATTTATTGTGTACAGTCGGGTATTTTAACCTTTTCTTACCCGCTTTTTACCAAGTATGGTCGGACATTCACACCTTCGTACAGCGGAACACCTCCGCTCCCTCTTTTGATGGTGTATGTTCGGGCATTCAAACCTTTTCTTACCCGCTTTTTCCAAACTATGGTCCGCTATTCACAGCTTCCTCTCCACCATACTTGTATGGTGGGATATTCACACCCACTTGCATCCGAAGACCTCTGCCCCAAATTTTGTTGATATTTAGTCGGACATTCGCACCTTACCCGCTTTTGGCAAACTATGGCCTTCTTGCAGCCAAACACCTCTGATCTCGCTTTTGATGATGTAAGGTTGGGCATTCAGACCTTGCTTCACCTGCTTTTCACCAAATATAGTCGGACATTCACACCTTCTTGCAGCCGAACACTTCCGCTCCACCTTTTAGTGTTCTATCACACCTTTTTTTCACCGCATTTTATACATTATGGTCGGAAATTTTCAACCACTCTCATCCGAAGACCTCTCCTCCCGCTTTTGTTAATATATTTGAACTTTAGTCGGACATTCAAACCTTCTTGCAGCTGAACCACCTCCGCTCCCTGTTTTGATCATATATGGTCTGGCAATATTACCTTTTCTTACCCGTTTGTGAGTAATTATGGCTGGACATTCACACCTACTTGCAGCCGAACACAACCTCTCTCGCTTTTGATGATGTATGGACCGGCATTCTTACCTTTTCTAACACATTTTTCAGCAATTATGGTCGGAGATTCACACCTACTCACAGCCGAACAACTCCGCTCCCGCATTTGATGGTGTATAGTCGGGCATTCTCACCCTTTCTCATCAGCTTTTTGCAAATTATGATCTGACATTCACACCTACTTGCAGTCGAACAGCTCTGCTCCCGCGTTTGATTATGTTTGGTTGGATATTCGAACCTTTTCTTAACTTCTTTTTACATATTTTGGTTGGACGTTCACACCTTCTTGTAGCCGAACACTTCCACTCCTGCTTTTGATGATGTATGGTTGGGCATTCACACCTTTTTTTTGCCCATTTTTCAGGAATTATGGGTGGACATTCACACCTTGCAGCTGAACACCTCCTATCCCACTTATGATCATGTGCGGTTTGATTTTCGAAAAGTTTCTTTCATGTTTTCTAGCAATTATTGATGGACATGTAGACCTTCTTGCAGCTGAACACCTCCGCTCCCGCTTTTGATCATACATTGTCAGGCATTCGCACCTTGTCTTACCCACTTTTTACAAACTTTAGTCGAACAGTCACACCTTTTTGCAGCCGAACACCACCTCTCCCGCTTTTGATGATGTATGGTCCAGCATTCTTACCTTTTCTAACACATTCTTCAGCAATTATGGTCGGACATTCACACCTACTCAGAGCCGAACACCTCCGCTCCCGCATTTGATGGTGTATAGTCGGGCATTCTCACCCTTTCTCATCAGCTTTTTACAAATTATGATCTGACATTCACACCTGCTTTTGATAATGTATTGTTAGGCATTCGCACCTTTTTTTTTACCCATTTTTCATGAATTATGGGTGGACATTCACACCTTCTTGCAGCCGAACACCTCCTCTCCCGCTTATGATCATGTGCGGTTTGATATTCGAAAATTTACTTTCTTGTTTTAAAGCAATTATTGATGGACATTCAAACCTTCTTTTTGATGGTGTATAGTCGGGCTTTCGAGCCTTTTCTTCCCGGTTTTGACAAACCATGGTCGGACTTTCACACCTTCTTGTAGCCGAACAACTCCGCTCCCGCTATTGATTGTGTACAGTCGGGTATTTTAACCTTTTCTTACCCGCTTTTTACCAACTATGGTTTGACATTCACACCGTCTTACAGCAGAACACCTCTGCTCCCGCTTTTGATGGTGTATAGTCGGGCATTCGAACCTTTTCTTACCCGCTTTTTACAAACTATGGTGGGACATTCAAACCTTCTTGTATCCGAAAACCTCCGCTCTCTCTTTTGATCATACATTGTCGGACATTCGCACCTTTTCTTACCCGCTTTTTACAAACCATGGTCGGACTTTCACATCTTCTTGTAGCCGAACACATCCGCTCCCGCTATTGATTGTGTACAGTCGGGTGTTTTAACCTTTTCTTACCCGCTTTTTACCAAGTATGGTCGGACATTCACAGCTTCGTACAGCGGAACACCTCCGCTCCCTCTTTTGATGGTGTATGTTCGGGCATTCAAACCTTTTCTTACCCGCTTTTTCCAAACTATGGTCGGCTATTCACAGCTTCCTCTCCACCATACTTGTATGCTGGGATATTCACACCCACTTGCATCCGAAGACCTCCGCCCCAAATTTTGTTGATATTTAGTCGGACATTCGCACCTTACCCGCTTTTGGCAAACTATGGCCTTCTTGCAGCCAAACACCTCTGATCTCGCTTTTGATGATGTAAGGTTGGGCATTCAGACCTTGCTTCACCTGCTTTTCACCAAATATAGTCGGACATTCACACCTTCTTGCAGCCGAACACTTCCGCTCCAACTTTTAGTGTTCTATCACACCTTTTTTTCACCGCATTTTATACATTATGGTCGGAAATTTTCAACCACTCTCATCCGAAGACCTCTCCTCCCGCTTTTGTTAATATATTTGAACTTTAGTCGGACATTCAAACCTTCTTGCAGCTGAACCACCTCCGCTCCCTGTTTTGATCATATATGGTCTGGCAATACTACCTTTTCTTACCCGTTTTTGAGTAATTATGGCTGGACATTCACACCTACTTGCAGCCGAACACAACCTCTCTCGCTTTTGATGATGTATGGACCGGCATTCTTACCTTTTCTAACACATTTTTCAGCAATTATGGTCGGAGATTCACACCTACTGACAGCCGAACAACTCCGCTCCCGCATTTGATGGTGTATAGTCGGGCATTCTCACCCTTTCTCATCAGCTTTTTGCAAATTATGATCTGACATTCACACCTACTTGCAGTCGAACAGCTCTTCTCCCGCTTTTGATTATGTTTGGTTGGATATTCGAACCTTTTCTTAACTTCTTTTTACATATTTTGGTTGGACGTTCACACCTTCTTGTAGCCGAACACTTCCACTCCTGCTTTTGATGATGTATGGTTGGGCATTCACACCTTTTTTTTGCCCATTTTTCAGGAATTATGGGTGGACATTCACACCTTGCAGCTGAACACCTCCTATCCCACTTATGATCATGTGCGGTTTGATTTTCGAAAAGTTTCTTTCATGTTTTCTAGCAATTATTGATGGACATGTAGACCTTCTTGCAGCTGAACACCTCCGCTCCCGCTTTTGATCATACATTGTCAGGCATTCGCACCTTGTCTTACCCACTTTTTACAAACTTTAGTCGAACAGTCACACCTTTTTGCAGCCGAACACCACCTCTCCCGCTTTTGATGATGTATGGTCCAGCATTCTTACCTTTTCTAACACATTCTTCAGCAAACATGGTCGGACATTCACACCTACTCAGAGCCGAACAACTCCGCTCCCGCTATTGATTGTGTACAGTCGGGTATTTTAACCTTTTCTTACCGGCTTTTTACCAACTATGGTCGGACATTCACACCGTCTTACAGCGGAACACCTCTGCTCCCGCTTTTGATGGTGTATAGTCGGGCATTCGAACCTTTTCTTACGCGCTTTTTACAAACTATGGTGGGACATTCAAACCTTCTTGTATCCGAAAACCTCCGCTCTCTCTTTTGATCATACATTGTCGGACATTCGCACCTTTTCTTACCCGCTTTTTACAAACCATGGTCGGACTTTCACATCTTCTTGTAGCCGAACACATCCGCTCCCGCTATTGATTGTGTACAGTCGGGTATTTTAACCTTTTCTTACCCGCTTTTTACCAAGTATGGTTGGACATTCACACCTTCGTACAGCGGAACACCTCCGCTCCCTCTTTTGATGGTGCATGTTCGGGCATTCAAACCTTTTCTTACCCGCTTTTTCCAAACTATGGTCGGCTATTCATAGCTTCCTCTCCACCATACTTGTATGGTGGGATATTCACACCCACTTGCATCCGAAGCCCTCTGCCCCAAATTTTGTTGATATTCAGTCGGATATTCGCACCTTACCCGCTTTTGGCAAACTATGGCCTTCTTGCAGCCAAACATCTCTGATCTCGCTTTTGATGATGTAAGGTTGGGCATTCAGACCTTGGTTCACCTGCTTTTCACCAAATATAGTCGGACATTCACACCTTCTTGCAGCCGAACACTTCCGCTCCACCTTTTAGTGTTCTATCACACCTTTTTTTCACCGCATTTTATACATTATGGTCGGAAATTTTCAACCACTCTCATCCGAAGACCTCTCCTCCCGCTTTTGTTAATATATTTGAACTTTAGTCGGACATTCAAACCTTCTTGCAGCTGAACCACCTCCGCTCCCTGTTTTGATCATATATGGTCTGGCAATACTACCTTTTCTTACCCGTTTGTGAGTAATTATGGCTGGACATTCACACCTACTTGCAGCCGAACACAACCTCTCTCGCTTTTGATGATGTATGGACCGGCATTCTTACCTTTTCTAACACATTTTTCAGCAATTATGGTCGGAGATTCACACCTACTCACAGCCGAACAACTCCGTTCCCGCATTTGATGGTGTATAGTCGGGCATTCTCACCCTTTCTCATCAGCTTTTTGCAAATTATGATCTGACATTCACACCTACTTGCAGTCGAACAGCTCTGCTCCCGCTTTTGATTATGTTTGGTTGGATATTCGAACCTTTTCTTAACTTCTTTTTACATATTTTGGTTGGACGTTCACACCTTCTTGTAGCCGAACACTTCCACTCCTGCTTTTGATGATGTACGGTTGGGCATTCACACCTTTTTTTTGCCCATTTTTCAGGAATTATGGGTGGACATTCACACCTTGCAGCTGAACACCTCCTATCCCACTTATGATCATGTGCGGTTTGATTTTCGAAAAGTTTCTTTCATGTTTTCTAGCAATTATTGATGGACATGTAGACCTTCTTGCAGCTGAACACCTCCGCTCCCGCTTTTGATCATACACTGTCAGGCATTCGCACCTTGTCTTACCCTCTTTTTACAAACTTTAGTCGAACAGTCACACCTTTTTGCAGCCGAACACCACCTCTCCCGCTTTTGATGATGTATGGTCCAGCATTCTTACCTTTTCTAACACATTCTTCAGCAATTATGGTCGGACATTCACACCTACTCAGAGCCGAACACCTCCGCTCCCGCATTTGATGGTGTATAGTCGGGCATTCTCACCCTTTCTCATCAGCTTTTTACAAATTATGATCTGACATTCACACATGCTTTTGATAATGTATTGTTAGGCATTCGCACCTTTTTTTTTACCCATTTTTCATGAATTATGGGTGGACATTCACACCTTCTTGCAGCCGAACACCTCCTCTCCCGCTTATGATCATGTGCGGTTTGATATTCGAAAATTTACTTTCTTGTTTTAAAGCAATTATTGATGGACATTCAAACCTTCTTTTTGATGGTGTATAGTCGGGCTTTCGAGCCTTTTCTTCCCGGTTTTTACAAACCATGGTCGGACTTTCACAACTTCTTGTAGCCGAACAACTCCGCTCCCGCTATTGATTGTGTAAAGTCGGGTATTTTAACCTTTTCTTACCCGCTTTTTACCAACTATGGTCGGACATTCACACCGTCTTACAGCGGAACACCTCTGCTCCCGCTTTTGATGGTGTATAGTCGGGCATTCGAACCTTTTCTTACCCGCTTTTTACAAACTATGGTGGGACATTCAAACCTTCTTGTATCCGAAAACCTCCGCTCTCTCTTTTGATCATACATTGTCGGACATTCGCACCTTTTCTTACCCGCTTTTTACAAACCATGGTCGGACTTTCACATCTTCTTGTAGCCGAACACATCCGCTCCCGCTATTGATTGTGTACAGTCGGGTATTTTAACCTTTTCTTACCCGCTTTTTACCAAGTATGGTCGGACATTCACACCTTCGTACAGCGGAACACCTCCGCTCCCTCTTTTGATGGTGTATAGTCGGGCATTCTCACCCTTTCTCATCAGCTTTTTACAAATTATGATCTGACATTCACACCTGCTTTTGATAATGTATTGTTAGGCATTCGCACATTTTTTTTACCCATTTTTCATGAATTATGGGTGGACATTCACACCTTCTTGCAGCCGAACACCTCCTCTCCCGCTTATGATCATGTGCGGTTTGATATTCGAAAATTTACTTTCTTGTTTTAAAGCAATTATTGATGGACATTCAAACCTTCTTTTTGATGGTGTATAGTCAGGCTTTCGAGCCTTTTCTTCCCGGTTTTTACAAACCATGGTCGGACTTTCACACCTTCTTGTAGCCGAACAACTCCGCTCCCGCTATTGATTGTGTACAGTCGGGTATTTTAACCTTTTCTTACCCGCTTTTTACCAACTATGGTCGGACATTCACACCTTCGTACAGCGGAACACCTCCGCTCCCTCTTTTGATGGTGTATGTTCGGGCATTCAAACCTTTTCTTACCCGCTTTTTCCAAACTATGGTCGGCTATTCACAGCTTCCTCTCCACCATACTTGTATGCTGGGATATTCACACCCACTTGCATCCGAAGACCTCCGCCCCAAATTTTGTTGATATTTAGTCGGACATTCGCACCTTACCCGCTTTTGGCAAACTATGGCCTTCTTGCAGCCAAACACCTCTGATCTCGCTTTTGATGATGTAAGGTTGGGCATTCAGACCTTGCTTCACCTGCTTTTCACCAAATATAGTCGGACATTCACACCTTCTTGCAGCCGAACACTTCCGCTCCACCTTTTAGTGTTCTATCACACCTTTTTTTCACCGCATTTTATACATTATGGTCGGAAATTTTCAACCACTCTCATCCGAAGACCTCTCCTCCCGCTTTTGTTAATATATTTGAACTTTAGTCGGACATTCAAACCTTCTTGCAGCTGAACCACCTCCGCTCCCTGTTTTGATCATATATGGTCTGGCAATACTACCTTTTCTTACCCGTTTGTGAGTAATTATGGCTGGACATTCACACCTACTTGCAGCCGAACACAACCTCTCTCGCTTTTGATGATGTACGGACCGGCATTCTTACCTTTTCTAACACATTTTTCAGCAATTATGGTCGGAGATTCACACCTACTCACAGCCGAACAACTCCGCTCCCGCATTTGATGGTGTATAGTCGGGCATTCTCACCCTTTCTCATCAGCTTTTTGCAAATTATGATCTGACATTCACACCTACTTGCAGTTGAACAGCTCTGCTCCCGCTTTTGATTATGTTTGGTTGGATATTCGAACCTTTTCTTAACTTCTTTTTACATATTTTGGTTGGACGTTCACACCTTCTTGTAGCCGAACACTTCCACTCCTGCTTTTGATGATGTATGGTTGGGCATTCACACCTTTTTTTTGCCCATTTTTCAGGAATTATGGGTGGACATTCACACCTTGCAGCTGAACACCTCCTATCCCACTTATGATCATGTGCGGTTTGATTTTCGAAAAGTTTCTTTCATGTTTTCTAGCAATTATTGATGGACATGTAGACCTTCTTGCAGCTGAACACCTCCGCTCCCGCTTTTGATCATACATTGTCAGGCATTCGCACCTTGTCTTACCCACTTTTTACAAACTTTAGTCGAACAGTCACACCTTTTTGCAGCCGAACACCACCTCTCCCGCTTTTGATGATGTATGGTCCAGCATTCTTACCTTTTCTAACACATTCTTCAGCAATTATGGTCGGACATTCACACCTACTCAGAGCCGAACACCTCCGCTCCCGCATTTGATGGTGTATAGTCGGGCATTCTCACCCTTTCTCATCAGCTTTTTACAAATTATGATCTGACATTCACACCTGCTTTTGATAATGTATTGTTAGGCATTCGCAAATTTTTTTTACCCATTTTTCATGAATTATGGGTGGACATTCACACCTTCTTGCAGCCGAACACCTCCTCTCCCGCTTATGATCATGTGCGGTTTGATATTCGAAAATTTACTTTCTTGTTTTAAAGCAATTATTGATGGACATTCAAACCTTCTTTTTGATGGTGTATAGTCAGGCTTTCGAGCCTTTTCTTCCCGGTTTTTACAAACCATGGTCGGACTTTCACACCTTCTTGTAGCCGAACAACTCCGCTCCCGCTATTGATTGTGTACAGTCGGGTATTTTAACCTTTTCTTACCCGCTTTTTACCAACTATGGTCGGACATTCACACCTTCGTACAGCGGAACACCTCCGCTCCCTCTTTTGATGGTGTATGTTCGGGCATTCAAACCTTTTCTTACCCGCTTTTTCCAAACTATGGTCGGCTATTCACAGCTTCCTCTCCACCATACTTGTATGGTGGAATATTCACACCCACTTGCATCCGAAGACCTCCGCCCTAAATTTTGTTGATATTTAGTCGGACATTCGCACCTTACCCGCTTTTGGAAAACTATGGCCTTCTTGCAGCCAAACACCTCTGATCTCGCTTTTGATGATGTAAGGTTGGGCATTCAGACCTTGCTTCACCTGCTTTTCACCAAATATAGTCGGACATTCACACCTTCTTGCAGCCGAACACTTCCGCTTTTAGTGTTCTATGAGGCATTCACATATTTTTTTTCACCGTATTTTATAGATTATGGTTGGAAATTCTCACCCACTCTCATCCGAAGACCTCTCCTCCCGCTTTTGTTAATATTCGAACCTTTTTTTACCCGCTTTTTACAAATTATAGTCGAACATTCACACCTACTTGCAGCTGAATACTTCCGCTCCACCTTTTAGGTATGTATGGTTGGCATTTGCACCTCTTTTTATACTGATTGCTGAAGATTAAGTTGTACTTTCTCAAACTACAACATTTTTTTATTTGTTGAAACTTGATTTGAAGTGGATAAATAAGGAGGACAAACAGTTTTAAGTCAGGCTGATAGAAGGAATTAATTTTATAGCAAAATCTGTACTTCGTCATATGTCGAGAGATGCTTATTGCTGAAGAAGTTCTTTCTCATTCTACAAAGTACAACGTTGTTTATCGTTGAAACTTGATTAGACATGAATAAATATGAAGGACAAAGCAGTCTTAACTTGGTTTGAGTTAAGGAATTCGTTTTATAGGAGAATCCGAATTCGTGCATAACTCATAAAATAGAGCTTATTCTCGGATTCCTGAAGAATGATTCTGGTTCTTTCTCATAATACAAAGTTTGTTGTTTATTGTTGAAACTTCATCAGACGTGAAGAAATAAATGAATGCCTATCAACAAATGTGGGATCTAAACTCTAGTGCTTCCTCTAAAATAATTTCCTTTCTCAATTTAGAAATGTGTGTGTGTAAGTCACAACACCTGTGACACCAAAACGGCTTTCTTTTCTCTACACTCTGCACTATGAGCACACACACCAAATCAGAAAGGCTTTTTTCTCTCTTTTCTACATTATGGACTGTGGGGACACAAAACCGCTCTCTCTCTTTTTTTTTTTTATCGTGTGCCAGGGCGTTGTCTCATGTATTAGATTATGCTTAAGATACGAATGGGTTTATCAGTCACATCAGAATCCATACATACTGATCCTCCCGTAATAAAATGGTCGGATCTTATCAAACACACTTTGTTTCTTGTGACAATCAAGTCAGCGAAACAGCGTATACACGTCAAGACACTGAATCAAGTTTGCCACAAGAACTTTGGCAGTTTGGCAGTATTGCTCTGCCATCAGCAACGATACACCCATTTTATTTTCGTGAGACATGTGCAAGCACCTGTTCATCTACTGTTCTATCACTATGAATTAGTGATCTATTATCAATAAGGATACTTCTACAACTACTATCAAAGTATGTCCGGACTTCTTATGTTGTCAGTTGCTATATATGAATAAGTGGGTAGCTACTGACAAGCATTAAGCATGTCACACAGCCCAAACATATAACATTTCAGGACACACCACACAGTTAACAACCACAGTGAAGCGTGTCAAAGCCCAAACATGTAACATTCAACAGGACACTTACACAACACATTCAAATCAAACAGTCAGACAACATACAAGAACATATACCCCAGCCGGCATTGCTCCCTGCCTATTTTCGTACAGCACACTATGTGTGCGCACACCTTTATTCACAAACTCTTCAACTTATACTCTTTTACCGAAGCTGCTACAGCTCGATTGGCCAAATACCCTTAGATCCTATTTCGGTGAATTTGACATCTGCCTTGTATGTAACAGATTAGCGGTTTAGCAGTTTTAATTTAGTTTGAGTGAAGGAATTCATTTTATAGCAAAATCCGAAATCGTGAAGAACTAAGCTTATTCTCGGATTCCTGAATCTTTAGATTTGCTCTTTCTTTTACTGCAAAGTACAATGTTGAGCAGCACTAATGAGTTGTTTCTATTTTTGGCAGGCTTTACCTTTGCGGGTGAAGCCCTTTCTGTCTGTGCAAAAGAAATCTTCTTACTGTGCAGAGTGACTTCTCTGAGTAGAGTCGCCTTACTTGTTGCGACTGTGCCGATGTTCGAAGCTGGAGTGCAAAGTTGTTGCTTGAATGGTGCTTGCTGGAGCGTGCGGGAGTGCAAAGTTATACCATTTAAAAGGGCTGAAGAGTGCTCAGTGCAGCGGGTGGGCGACACTCTGGCCACCTTGAAAACCGAGGTTACATCCACTACCAGGGGCAGCCCAAGTTCTGCCGCAAGTGTGGTGAGCATGGGCACCTGGTTGAGGCTTGTACCAATGTGGGAAGAGCAGAGAAATTGGGCAAACTTTTGGAGAGTGTCCAAATGGCAGGAAATGTAATCTCTGTGGAGAATTAAATCACCTCTTCAGAGATTGCCCTAAATCTTTTGCCAACAAATTAAAGACGGTAAAGCCACAGTCAAGCCAACAAAGAGAAGGACCAAAGGTGGCAGTTGGTGAACAAAGTGAAGAGGTTGACCCAATAAATTCAAACTTCCCGCCAAAAGCTTGGATTGGAAGTGAGGAGCAAAAAGGGGAGGGGCCTGTAGAGGCCTCACCACTCAGTGTTGAAGTCTGTGAGAATTCACAGGCAGAGGGTGGAGCTACGCTAAATGAGGAGGAAGAGCAGACAGGTGAGTCTACTGAAGATACTCACCTCCCCGAAGGTCAACAGCCGAAGAGGACGGCATCTGAGCCTCTGATTCCCCAGTGGTATCAGAGAAGAGGGGAAGGGTTAGGTCCCTTTCAGACAGTTCTTCAGTGGAAGAACCTAGAGTCTTCCCCTCCGACTCACCAAATGAGGTCTCCTTTTTAACTTCAGCTCTGCACTCGACCCCCAGGGACTCAAAGTTAAATGCAACATTGCGTCAGAGGCCAACACCAAGAGTCCGAAAAGGAAATATAGATCACCCTACTCACTTTTCACCTAAAGAAATGAAGGAAGAGCTAGTTTCCCAAGAAATAACCTGTGTGTAATTTGTTTTGATAACTTAGAAAAACGAAAATGACATACCTACTTTCCTTTATGCTTTTAATGGTTCTCACCTTCTCAACACTAAATGTGAGAAGTGTGAAATCAAAGACAAGAGCCCAGAGTATTTTATCCTTCTTAGACTCCATAAAATCAGATGTGTTTTTAATACAAGAATGTGGACTACGTTTTTTAAAAAACCATAGACAATGGGAGGAAATGTGGCCCCATTTATCGATATGGAGTGGCTCAAATCAAAATAAAAATGATGGTGTGGCCATTCTAATTAAAAATCCGCATGTTCTGGTGAAAGGTAGCACAGTGGTGAGAGACGGACGGGCACTTTTAGCACACTTGAATTTTATGGGGCAAGACTTTAACCTCTTAAATATTTATGGTTTCAATGGAAAAAATGAAAGGTATGACCTTTTAGAAGATATACAGCTTTACATGCTAGGGCAAGTACCTTTAGTTGTAGGAGGGGATTTTAACTGTATCTTGAGCAGGAAAGATAGAAAAAGAGCAGGGGTAGATTTTAAAGTGGATAAGACTTCGATTTTACTTCAGGGCATATGCAGGGATTTTAAGCTTACTGACTGTTTTAAAACCATGCATCCCAGAGAGGAGGGCTTCACCTGGTTTAGTCATGATGGCACCAGAACCTCTCGCATTGATTATTTCTTTACTAGAGATTGCCCACCCACTGATGTTAGATTAACCCCTGTTTTCTTTTCAGACCACCTTATGCTCTCCTGCACCCTTTCACCCCCTTCTGGTGTGACGGTAGGAAGTGGTCTGTGGAAACTCAACTGTTCCCTGTTGGAGGATGAAATCATAGTCAGTCAGTACAGGGAATGTTATAAAGAGTGGCAGACCCTTCAAGACCTCTACGAAACACATGCACAATGGTGGGAAATGGTGAAGGAAACGACCCAGACTTTTTTTAAACAGCAAGGTAAACGTAAAAAAAGGAAAGAGAATAGATGTATGATGGGACTACATAAACGCTTACAGCGCTACTTTAAACTAAATCAGTGTGGCATAGACTTTAAAGAAGAAATCAAAGATGTCAAAAAGGAAATGTCAGTTTTAGCAGAAATAAAGAGTAAAGGAATTTTTGTAAGAAGCAGGGAGCAGGAAATTGAGGAAGGTGAAAAAGAAAGAAAGTTATAAATAAAAAGGAGTGTATTCAAAATCTAAAAAGAGAAGATGGGTTTTTAACAAAATCCACACAAGAGATGATTGAAACTGTACATACCTTTTATAGTAACATGTACAAAGAGAAACCAGTGCACTTGGAAACATCGGCAGAAATCTTAAAATTCGTTGACAAAACCGTAAAAGAGAATGCACACTTGACACAGAATTTTACTGCTTTAGAGTTAAAAAAAATGCCTAACAGGTTTTAAGAGAAGTCGAGCTCCGGGTTTAGACGGGCTTCCTGCAGAATTCTATCTGACCTATTGGGACCTTTTATCATCAGACATTTTAGATGTTTTTAAAGATTTTGAAAAACTCGACCGACTGCCTGACAGTTTTAGAGTGGGAATAGTGACTCTACTTTATAAAAAAAATGATAAGACTGACCTAAAGAATTGGAGGCCCATCACACTTTTAAACTTTGACTGTAAACTTTTTAGCAAGGTTTTAGCGACACGGATGTCCTCTGTTTTAGAGGAGGTAATTCACCCAGACCAAGCTTGTGCCATCTCAGGGAGACAACTCACCGACAGCCTCGTACTGATTCGAGACATCATTGATTACGCTAGAGACAGAAACACCCGGCTTGTCATCTTAAATTTAGACTTTGAAAAAGCATTTGATCGGGTCTCGCATCAATATCTCTTTCAGGTGTTGCAGCCATCGAAAAGGGCCCGATTGTTCCTACTTGGTGAGCTTTGCTTGGTTGAGACGCTTGCCCCCCCCCCCTGCTCCTCGGCTGACCAAGTAGAAACAATCTATTCGATGGCTGCCTTGTCTTGTAAGGCGACTCTACTCAGAGAAGTCACTCTGCAAAGTAGCAAGATTTCTTTTGCACAGACAGAAAGGGCTTCACCCGCAAAGGTAAAGCCTGCCAATAATAGAAACAACTCATTAGTGCTGCTCTCCACGGAAGTCTTTAGTAAAAGGCGAAAGACTTGTATGTTATGAAGAGAAACCAGAGTACGATTATCCGTCACTGCGGGAGCAGGGCATCAGGCTAGTTGGTATAGCCACCTTCCCCATGGTGAGCTTTGCTTGGTTGAGACGCTTGCCCCCCCCCCCCTTGCTCCTCGGCTGACCAAGTAGGAACAATCGGGCCCTATTCGATGGCTGCCTTGTCTTTTACTCTATGCAAAAGACAAGGCAGCAACAAAAACACCACGAGAATCCCGTATTGAGGCTTTGTTCTGACCGCTCATTCGGTGTCGCGTTTCTTTCAAGCAATTCTCCCGGTTAGCCGACACTCGGCTCGCTCCCATAGCCGTGTTAAAGTCTACTTCGCATTCACTCTCTTTTCTCTGCAGACTCTTGGGATTTTATCTATAAAATGAATTCCTTCACTCAAACTATGTTAAAACTGCTTTGTCCTTCATATTTACCATGTCTAGAAAGATTTAAACAAAAAAAAAAACAACGTTGTACTTTGCAGTAAAAGAAAGAGCAAATCTAAAGTTTCAGGAATCCGAGAATAAGCTTACTTTCATGAGTTCTTCACGATTTCGGATTTTGCTATAAAATGAATTCCTTCACTCAAACTAAATTAAAACTGCTAAACCGCTAATCTGTTACATGTAAGGCAGATGTCAAATTCACCGAAATAGGATCTAAGGGTATTCGGCCAATCGAGCTGTAGCAGCTTTGGTAAAAGAGTATAAGTTGAAGAGTTTGTGAATAAAGGTGTGCGCACACATAGTGAGCTGTAGGAAAATAGGCAGGGAGCAATGCCGGCTGGGGTATATGTTCTTGTATGTTGTCTGACTGTTTGATTTGAATGTGTTGTGTAAGTGTCCTGTTGAATGTTACATGTTTGGGCTTTGACACGCTTCACTGTGGTTGTTAACTGTGTGGTGTGTCCTGAAATGTTATATGTTTGGGCTGTGTGACATGCTTAATGCTTGTCAGTAGCTACCCACTTATTCATATATAGCAACTGACAACATAAGAAGTCCGGACATACTTTGATAGTAGTTGTAGAAGTATCCTTATTGATAATAGATCACTAATTCATAGTGATAGAACAGTAGATGAACAGGTGCTTGCACATGTCTCACGAAAATAAAATGGGTGTATCGTTGCTGATGGCAGAGCAATACTGCCAAACTGCCAAAGTTCTTGTGGCAAACTTGATTCAGTGTCTTGACGTGTATACGCTGTTTCGCTGACTTGATTGTCACAAGAAACAAAGTGTGTTTGATAAGATCCGACCATTTTATTACGGGAGGATCAGTATGTATGGATTCTGATGTGACTGATAAACCCATTCGTATCTTAAGCATAATCTAATACATGAGACAACGCCCTGGCACACGATAAAAAAAAAAAAAGAGAGAGAGCGGTTTTGTGTCCCCACAGTCCATAATGTAGAAAAGAGAGAAAAAAGCCTTTCTGATTTGGTGTGTGTGCTCATAGTGCAGAGTGTAGAGAAAAGAAAGCCGTTTTGGTGTCACGGGTGTTGTGACTTACACACACACATTTCTAAATTGAGAAAGGAAATTATTTTAGAGGAAGCACTAGAGTTTAGATCCCACATTTGTTGATAGGCATTCATTTATTTCTTCACTTCTGATGAAGTTTCAACAATAAACAACAAACTTTATATTATGAGAAAGAACCAGAATCATTCTTCAGGAATCCGAAAATAAGCTCTATTTTATGAGTTATGCACGAATTCTGATTCTCCTATAAAACGAATTCCTTAACTCAAACCAAGTTAAGACTGCTTTGTCCTTCATATTTATTCATGTCTAATCAAGTTTCAACGATAAACAACGTTGTACTTTGTAGAATGAGAAAGAACTTCTTCAGCAATAAGCATCTCTCGACATATGACGAAATACAGATTTTGCTATAAAATTAATTCCTTCTATCAGCCTGACTTAAAACTGTTTGTCCTCCTTATTTATCCACTTCAAATCAAGTTTCAACAATTAAAAAAAATTTGTAGTTTGAGAAAAAACAACTTAATCTTCAGCAATCAGTATAAAAAGAGGTGCAAATGACAACCATACATACCTAAAAGGTGGAGCGGAAGTATTCAGCTGCAAGTAGGTGTGAATGTTCGACCATAATTTGTAAAAAGCGTGTAAGAAAAGGTTCGAATGCCCGACTATATATTAGCAAAAGCGGGAGGAGAGGTCTTCGGATGAGAGTGGGTGAGAATTTCCAACCATAATCTATAAAATACGGTGAAAAAAAATATGTGAATGCCTCATAGAACACTAAAAGCGGAAGTGTTCGGCTGCAAGAAGGTGTGAATGTCCGACTATATTTGGTGAAAAGCAGGTGAAGCAAGGTCTGAATGCCCAACCTTACATCATCAAAAGCGAGATCAGAGGTGTTTGGCTGCAAGAAGGCCATAGTTTGCCAAAAGCGGGTAAGGTGCGAATGACCGACTAAATATCAACAAAAGTGGGGGCGGAGGTCTTCGGATGCAAGTGGGTGTGAATATCCCACCATACAAGTATGGTGGAGAGGAAGCTGTGAATGGCCGACCATAGTAAAAGGCGGGTGAGAGAAGGTGCGAATGTCAAACCATACATAATCAAAAGAAGGAGCGGAGGTGTTCTGCTGTAAGACTTTCTGAATGTCCATCAATAATTGCTAGAAAACATGAAAGAAAATTTTCGAAAATCAAACCACACATGATCATAAGTGGGAGAGGAGGTGTTCAGCTGCAAGAAGGTGTGAATGTCCACCCATAATACCTGAAAAATGGGTAAAAAAAAAGGTGCGAATGCCCAACCATACATTATCAAAAGCAGGAGTGCATGTGTTCGGCTACAAGAAGGTGTGAACGTCCAACCAAAGTTTGTAAAAAGCAGTTAAGAAAAGGTTCGAATATCCAACCATACATAATCAAAAGCGGGAGCAGAGCTGTTCAACTGCAAGTAGGTGTGAATGTCAGATCATAATTTGCAAAAAGCTGATGAGAAAGGGTGAGAATGCCCAACTATACACCATCAAATGCGGGAGCGGAGTTGTTCGGCTGTGATTAGGTGTGAATCTCCGACCATAATTGCTGAAAAATGTGTTAGAAAAGGTAAGAATGCCGGTCCATACATCATCAAAATCGAGAGAGGTTGTGTTCGGCTGCAAGTAGGTGTGAATGTCCAGCCATAATTACTCACAAACGGGTAAGAAAAGGTAGTATTGCCAGACCATATATGATCAAAACAGGGAGCGGAGGTGGTTCAGCTGCAAGAAGGTTTGAATGTCCGAATAAAGTTCAAATATATTAACAAAAGAGGGAGGAGAGGTCTTCGGATGAGAGTGGTTGAAAATTTCCAACCATAATGTATAAAATGCGGTGAAAAAAAGGTGTGATAGAACACTAAAAGGTGGAGCGGAAGTGTTCGGCTGCAAGAAGGTGTGAATGTCCGACTATATTTGGTGAAAAGCAGGTGAAGCAAGGTCTGAATGCCCAACCTTACATCATCAAAAGCGAGATCAGAGGTGTTTGGCTGCAAGAAGGCCATAGTTTGCCAAAAGCGGGTAAGGTGCGAATGTCCGACTAAATATCAACAAAATTTGGGGCGGAGGTCTTCGGATGCAAGTGGGTGTGAATGTCCGACTATATTTGGTGAAAAGCAGGTGAAGCAAGGTCTGAATGCCCAACCTTACATCATCAAAAGCGAGATCAGAGGTGTTGGGCTGCAAGAAGGCCATAGTTTGCCAAAAGCGGGTAAGGTGCGAATGACCGACTAAATATCAACAAAAGTGGGGGCGGAGGTCTTCGGATGCAGGTGGGTGTGAATATCCCACCATACAAGTATGGTGGAGAGGAAGCTGTGAATGGCCGACCATAGTAAAAGGCGGGTGAGAGAAGGTGCGAATGTCAAACCATACATAATCAAAACAGGGAGCGGAGGTGTTCTGCTGTAAGAAGGTGTGAATGTCCAACCATAGTTGGTAAAAAGCGGGTAAGAAAAGGTTAAAATACCCGACTGTACACAATCAATAGCGGGAGCGGAGTTGTTCGGCTACTAAAAGGTGTGAAAGTCCGACCATGGTTTGTAAAAAGCGGGTAAGAAAAGGTGCGAATGCCCGACAATGTTTGATCAAAAGAGGGAGTGGAGGTTTTCGGCTGCAAGAAGGTCTGAATATCCAACCATAATTTGTAAAAACCGGGGAAGAAAAGGCTCGAAAGCCCGACTATACACCATCAAAAGTGGGAGCGGAGGTGTTCAGCTGCAAGACGGTCTGAATGTCCATCAATAATTGCTAGAAAACATGAAAGAAAATTTTCGAATATCAAACTGCACATGATCATAAGCGGGAGAGGAGGTGTTCAGCTGCAAGAAGGTGTGAATGTCTACCCATAATTACTGAAAAATGGGTAAGAAAAGGTGCGAATGCCTAACCATACATCATCAAAAGAGGGAGCGGAGGTGTTCCGCTGTAAGACGGTGTGAATGTCCGACCATAGATGGTAAAAAGCGGGTAAGAAAAGGTTAAATTACCCGACTGTACACAATCAAAAGAGGGAGCGGAGTTGTTCAGCTAAGAGAAGGTGTGAAAGTCCAACCTTGGTTTGTAAAAAGAGGTTAAGAAAAGGTTCGTATGCCCGAATATATACACCATCAAAAGCGGAAGCGGAGGTGTTCGGCTGCAAGATATTGTGAACGTCCGACCAAAGTTTGTAAAAAGCAGTTAAGAAAAGGTTCGAATATCTAACCAAACATAATCAAAAGCGGGAGCAGAGCTGTTCAACTGGAAGTAGGTGTGAATGTCAGATCATAATTTGCAAAAAGCTGATGAGAAAGGGTGAGAATGCCCGACTATACACCATCAAATGCGGTAGGGGATTATTCTGCTGTGAGTAGGTGTGAATCTCCAACCATAATTGCTGAAAAATGTGTTAGAAAAGGTAAAAATGCCGGTCCATACATAATCAAAATCGGGAGAGGTGGTGTTCAGCTGCAAGAAGGTCTAAATGTCCATCAATAATTGCTAGAAAACATGAAAGAAAATTTTCGAAAATCAAACCACACATGATCATAAGTGGGAGAGGAGGTGTTCAGCTGCAAGAAGGTGTGAATGTCCACCCATAATACCTGAAAAATGGGTAAAAAAAAAGGTGCGAATGCCCAACCATACATCATCAAAAGCAGGAGTGGAAGTGTTCGGCTAAAAGAAGGTGTGAACGTCCAACCAAAGTTTGTAAAAAGCAGTTAAGAAAAGGTTCGAATATCCAACCATACATAATCAAAAGCGGGAGCAGAGCTGTTCGACTGCAAGTAGGTGTGAATGTCAGATCATAATTTGCAAAAAGCTGATGAGAAAGGGTGAGAATGCCCGACTATACACCATCAAATGCGGTAGCGGAGTTGTTCGGCTGTGAGTAGGTGTGAATCTCCAACCATAATTGCTGAAAAATGTGTTAGAAAAGGTAAAAATGCCGGTCCATACATAATCAAAATCGGGAGAGGTGGTGTTCAGCTGCAAGAAGGTCTAAATGTCCATCAATAATTGCTAGAAAACATGAAAGAAAATTTTCGAAAATCAAATCACACATGATCATAAGTGGGAGAGGAGGTGTTCAGCTGCAAGAAGGTGTGAATGTCCACCCATAATACCTGAAAAATGGGTAAAAAAAAAGGTGCGAATGCCCAACCATACATTATCAAAAGCAGGAGTGCATGTGTTCGGCTACAAGAAGGTGTGAACGTCCAACCAAAGTTTGTAAAAAGCAGTTAAGAAAAGGTTCGAATATCCAACCATACATAATCAAAAGCGGGAGCAGAGCTGTTCAACTGCAAGTAGGTGTGAATGTCAGATCATAATTTGCAAAAAGCTGATGAGAAAGGGTGAGAATGCCCGACTATACACCATCAAATGCGGGAGCGGAGTTGTTCGGCTGTGATTAGGTGTGAATCTCCGACCATAATTGCTGAAAAATGTGTTAGAAAAGGTAAGAATGCCGGTCCATACATCATCAAAATCGAGAGAGGTTGTGTTCGAATGCAAGTAAGTGTGAATGTCCAGCCATAATTACTCACAAACGGGTAAGAAAAGGTAGTATTGCCAGACCATATATGATCAAAACAGGGAGCGGAGGTGGTTCAGCTGCAAGAAGGTTTGAATGTCCGAATAAAGTTCAAATGTATTAACAAAAGAGGGAGGAGAGGTCTTCGGATGAGAGTGGTTGAAAATTTCCAACCATAATGTATAAAATGCGGTGAAAAAAAGGTGTGATAGAACACTAAAAGGTGGAGCGGAAGTGTTCGGCTGCAAGAAGGTGTGAATGTCCGACTATATTTGGTGAAAAGCAGGTGAAGCAAGGTCTGAATGCCCAACCTTACATCATCAAAAGCGAGATCAGAGGTGTTTGGCTGCAAGAAGGCCATAGTTTGCCAAAAGCGGGTAAGGTGCGAATGTCCGACTAAATATCAACAAAATTTGGGGCGGAGGTCTTCGGATGCAAGTGGGTGTGAATGTCCGACTATATTTGGTGAAAAGCAGGTGAAGCAAGGTCTGAATGCCCAACCTTACATCATCAAAAGCGAGATCAGAGGTGTTGGGCTGCAAGAAGGCCATAGTTTGCCAAAAGCGGGTAAGGTGCGAATGACCGACTAAATATCAACAAAAGTGGGGGCGGAGGTCTTCGGATGCAGGTGGGTGTGAATATCCCACCATACAAGTATGGTGGAGAGGAAGCTGTGAATGGCCAACCATAGTAAAAGGCGGGTGAGAGAAGGTGCGAATGTCAAACCATACATAATCAAAACAGGGAGCGGAGGTGTTCTGCTGTAAGAAGGTGTGAATGTCCAACCATAGTTGGTAAAAAGCGGGTAAGAAAAGGTTAAAATACCCGACTGTACACAATCAATAGCGGGAGCGGAGTTGTTCGGCTACTAAAAGGTGTGAAAGTCCGACCATGGTTTGTAAAAAGCGGGTAAGAAAAGGTGCGAATGCCCGACAATGTTTGATCAAAAGAGGGAGTGGAGGTTTTCGGCTGCAAGAAGGTCTGAATGTCCAACCATAATTTGTAAAAACCGGGGAAGAAAAGGCTCGAAGCCCGACTATACACCATCAAAAGTGGGAGCGGAGGTGTTCAGCTGCAAGACGGTCTGAATGTCCATCAATAATTGCTAGAAAACATGAAAGAAAATTTTCGAATATCAAACTGCACATGATCATAAGCGGGAGAGGAGGTGTTCAGCTGCAAGAAGGTGTGAATGTCTACCCATAATTACTGAAAAATGGGTAAGAAAAGGTGCGAATGCCTAACCATACATCATCAAAAGAGGGAGCGGAGGTTTTCCGCTGTAAGACGGTGTGAATGTCCGACCATAGATGGTAAAAAGCGGGTAAGAAAAGGTTAAATTACCCGACTGTACACAATCAAAAGAGGGAGCGGAGTTGTTCAGCTAAGAGAAGGTGTGAAAGTCCAACCTTGGTTTGTAAAAAGCGGGTAAGAAAAGGTTTGTATGCCCGAATATATACACCATCAAAAGCGGAAGCGGAGGTGTTCGGCTGCAAGATATTGTGAACGTCCGACCAAAGTTTGTAAAAAGCAGTTAAGAAAAGGTTCGAATATCTAACCAAACATAATCAAAAGCGGGAGCAGAGCTGTTCAACTGGAAGTAGGTGTGAATGTCAGATCATAATTTGCAAAAAGCTGATGAGAAAGGGTGAGAATGCCCGACTATACACCATCAAATGCGGTAGGGGATTATTCGGCTGTGGGTAGGTGTGAATCTCCAACCATAATTGCTGAAAAATGTGTTAGAAAAGGTAAAAATGCCGGTCCATACATAATCAAAATCGGGAGAGGTGGTGTTCAGCTGCAAGAAGGTCTAAATGTCCATCAATAATTGCTAGAAAACATGAAAGAAAATTTTCGAAAATCAAACCACACATGATCATAAGTGGGAGAGGAGGTGTTCAGCTGCAAGAAGGTGTGAATGTCCACCCATAATACCTGAAAAATGGGTAAAAAAAAGGTGCGAATGCCCAACCATACATCATCAAAAGCAGGAGTGCATGTGTTCGGCTACAAGAAGGTGTGAACGTCCAACCAAAGTTTGTAAAAAGCAGTTAAGAAAAGGTTCGAATATCCAACCATACATAATCAAAAGCGGGAGCAGAGCTGTTCGACTGCAAGTAGGTGGGAATGTCAGATCATAATTTGCAAAAAGCTGATGAGAAAGGGTGAGAATGCCCGACTATACACCATCAAATGCGGTAGCGGAGTTGTTCGGCTGTGAGTAGGTGTGAATCTCCAACCATAATTGCTGAAAAATGTGTTAGAAAAGGTAAAAATGCCGGTCCATAAATAATCAAAATCGGGAGAGGTGGTGTTCAGCTGCAAGAAGGTCTAAATGTCCATCAATAATTGCTAGAAAACATGAAAGAAAATTTTCGAAAATTATACCACACATGATCATAAGTGGGAGAGGAGGTGTTCAGCTGCAAGAAGGTGTGAATGTCCACCCATAATACCTGAAAAATGGGTAAAAAAAAAGGTGCGAATGCCCAACCATACATTATCAAAAGCAGGAGTGCATGTGTTCGGCTACAAGAAGGTGTGAACGTCCAACCAAAGTTTGTAAAAAGCAGTTAAGAAAAGGTTCGAATATCCAACCATACATAATCAAAAGCGGGAGCAGAGCTGTTCAACTGCAAGTAGGTGTGAATATCAGATCATAATTTGCAAAAAGCTGATGAGAAAGGGTGAGAATGCCCGACTATACACCATCAAATGCGGGAGCGGAGTTGTTCGGCTGTGAGTAGGTGTGAATCTCCGACCATAATTGCTGAAAAATGTGTTAGAAAAGGTAAGAATGCCGGTCCATACATCATCAAAAGCGAGAGAGGTTGTGTTCGGCTGCAAGTAGGTGTGAATGTCCAGCCATAATTACTCACAAACGGGTAAGAAAAGGTAGTATTGCCAGACCATATATGATCAAAACAGGGAGCGGAGGTGGTTCAGCTGCAAGAAGGTTTGAATGTCCGAATAAAGTTCAAATATATTAACAAAAGCGGGAGGAGAGGTCTTCGGATGAGAGTGGTTGAAAATTTCCAACCATAATGTATAAAATGCGGTGAAAAAAAGGTGTGATAGAACACTAAAAGGTGGAGCGGAAGTGTTCGGCTGCAAGAAGGTGTGAATGTCCGACTATATTTGGTGAAAAGCAGGTGAAGCAAGGTCTGAATGCCCAACCTTACATCATCAAAAGAGAGATCAGAGGTGTTTGGCTGCAAGAAGGCCATAGTTTGCCAAAAGCGGGTAAGGTGCGAATGTCCGACTAAATATCAACAAAATTTGGGGCGGAGGTCTTCGGATGCAAGTGGGTGTGAATGTCCGACTATATTTGGTGAAAAGCAGGTGAAGCAAGGTCTGAATGCCCAACCTTACATCATCAAAAGCGAGATCAGAGGTGTTGGGCTGCAAGAAGGCCATAGTTTGGCAAAAGCGGGTAAGGTGCGAATGACCGACTAAATATCAACAAAAGTGGGGGCGGAGGTCTTCGGATGCAGGTGGGTGTGAATATCCCACCATACAAGTATGGTGGAGAGGAAGCTGTGAATGGCCGACCATAGTAAAAGGCGGGTGAGAGAAGGTGCGAATGTCAAACCATACATAATCAAAACAGGGAGCGGAGGTGTTCTGCTGTAAGAAGGTGTGAATGTCCAACCATAGTTGGTAAAAAGCGGGTAAGAAAAGGTTAAAATACCCGACTGTACACAATCAATAGCGGGAGCGGAGTTGTTCGGCTACTAAAAGGTGTGAAAGTCCGACCATGGTTTTTAAAAAGCGGGTAAGAAAAGGTGCGAATGCCCGACAATGTATGATCAAAAGAGGGAGTGGAGGTTTTCGGCTGCAAGAAGGTCTGAATGTCCAACCATAATTTGTAAAAACCGGGGAAGAAAAGGCTCGAAAGCCCGACTATACACCATCAAAAGTGGGAGCGGAGGTGTTCAGCTGCAAGACGGTCTGAATGTCCATCAATAATTGCTAGAAAACATGAAAGAAAATTTTCGAATATCAAACTGCACATGATCATAAGCGGGAGAGGAGGTGTTCAGCTGCAAGAAGGTGTGAATGTCTTCCCATAATTACTGAAAAATAGGTAAGAAAAGGTGCGAATGCCTAACCATACATCATCAAAAGAGGGAGCGGAGGTGTTCCGCTGTAAGACGGTGTGAATGTCCGACCATAGATGGTAAAAAGCGGGTAAGAAAAGGTTAAATTACCCGACTGTACACAATCAAAAGAGGGAGCGGAGTTGTTCAGCTAAGTGAAGGTGTGAAAGTCCGACCTTGGTTTGTAAAAAGCGGGTAAGAAAAGGTTCGTATGCCCGAATATATACACCATCAAAAGCGGAAGCGGAGGTGTTCGGCTGCAAGATATTGTGAACGTCCGACCAAAGTTTGTAAAAAGCAGTTAAGAAAAGGTTCGAATATCTAACCAAACATAATCAAAAGCGGGAGCAGAGCTGTTCAACTGGAAGTAGGTGTGAATGTCAGATCATAATTTGCAAAAAGCTGATGAGAAAGGGTGAGAATGCCCGACTATACATCATCAAATTGCGGTAGGGGATTATTCGGCTGTGAGTAGGTGTGAATCTCCAACCATAATTGCTGAAAAATGTGTTAGAAAAGGTAAAAATGCCGGTCCATACACAATCAAAATCGGGAGAGGTGGTGTTCAGCTGCAAGAAGGTCTAAATGTCCATCAATAATTGCTAGAAAACATGAAAGAAAATTTTCGAAAATCAAACCACACATGATCATAAGTGGGAGAGGAGGTGTTCAGCTGCAAGAAGGTGTGAATGTCCACCCATAATACCTGAAAAATGGGTAAAAAAAAAGGTGCGAATGCCCAACCATACATTATCAAAAGCAGGAGTGCATGTGTTCGGCTACAAGAAGGTGTGAACGTCCAACCAAAGTTTGTAAAAAGCAGTTAAGAAAAGGTTCGAATATCCAACCATACATAATCAAAAGCGGGAGCAGAGCTGTTCGACTGCAAGTAGGTGTGAATGTCAGATCATAATTTGCAAAAAGCTGAAGAGAAAGGGTGAGAATGCCCGACTATACACCATCAAATGCGGTAGCGGAGTTGTTCGGCTGTGAGTAGGTGTGAATCTCAAACCATAATTGCTGAAAAATGTGTTAGAAAAGGTAAAAATGCCGGTCCATACATAATCAAAATCGGGAGAGGTGGTGTTCAGCTGCAAGGTCTAAATGTCCATCAATAATTGCTAGAAAACATGAAAGAAAATTTCAAAAAATCAAACCACACATGATCATAAGTGGGAGAGGAGGTGTTCAGCTGCAAGAAGGTGTGAATGTCCACCCATAATACCTGAAAAATGGGTAAAAAAAAAGGTGCGAATGCCCAACCATACATTATCAAAAGCAGGAGTGCATGTGTACGGCTACAAGAAGGTGTGAACGTCCAACCAAAGTTTGTAAAAAGCAGTTAAGAAAAGGTTCGAATATCTAACCAAACATAATCGGGAGCAGAGCTGTTCAACTGGAAGTAGGTGTGAATGTCAGATCATAATTTGCAAAAAGCTGATGAGAAAGGGTGAGAATGCCCGACTATACATCATCAAATTGCGGTAGGGGATTATTCGGCTGTGAGTAGGTGTGAATCTCCATCCATGATTGCTGAAAAATGTGTTAGAAAAGGTAAAAATGCCGGTCCATACATAATCAAAATCGGGAGAGGTGGTGTTCAGCTGCAAGAAGGTCTAAATGTCCATCAATAATTGCTAGAAAACATGAAAGAAAATTTCCGAAAATCAAACCACACATGATCATAAGTGGGAGAGGAGGTGTTCAGCTGCAGGATTGTGTGAATGTCCACCCATAATACCTGAAAAATGGGTGAAAAAAAGGTGCGAATGCCCAACCATACATTATCAAAAGCAGGAGTGCATGTGTTCGGCTACAAGAAGGTGTGAACGTCCAACCAAAATTTGTAAAAAGCAGTTAAGAAAAGGTTCGAATATCCAACCATACATAATCAAAAGCGGGAGCAGAGCTGTTCGACTGCAAGTAGGTGTGAATGTCAGATCATAATTTGCAAAAAGCTGATGAGAAAGGGTGAGAATGCCCGACTATACACCATCAAATGCGGTAGCGGAGTTGTTCGGCTGTGAGTAGGTGTGAATCTCCAACCATAATTGCTGAAAAATGTGTTAGAAAAGGTAAAAATGCCGGTCCATACATAATCAAAATCGGGAGAGGTGGTGTTCAGCTGCAAGGTCTAAATGTCCATCAATAATTGCTAGAAAACATGAAAGAAAATTTTCGAAAATCAAACCACACATGATCATAAGTGGGAGAGGAGGTGTTCAGCTGCAAGAAGGTGTGAATGTCCACCCATAATACCTGAAAAATGGGTAAAAAAAAAGGTGCGAATGCCCAACCATACATTATCAAAAGCAGGAGTGCATGTGTTCGGCTACAAGAAGGTGTGAACGTCCAACCAAAGTTTGTAAAAAGCAGTTAAGAAAAGGTTCGAATATCCAACCATACATAATCAAAAGTGGGAGCAGAGCTGTTCGACTGCAAGTAGGTGTGAATGTCAGATCATAATTTGCAAAAAGCTGATGAGAAAGGGTGAGAATGCCCGACTATACACCATCAAATCCGGTAGCGGAGTTGTTCGGCTGTGAGTAGGTGTGAATCTCCAACCATAATTGCTGAAAAATGTGTTAGAAAAGGTACAAATGCCGGTCCATACATAATCAAAATCGGGAGAGGTGGTGTTCAGCTGCAAGGTCTAAATGTCCATCAATAATTGCTAGAAAACATGAAAGAAAATTTTCGAAAATCAAACCACACATGATCATAAGTGGGAGAGGAGGTGTTCAGCTGCAAGAAGGTGTGAATGTCCACCCATAATACCTGAAAAATGGGTAAAAAAAAAGGTGCGAATGCCCAACCATACATTATCAAAAGCAGGAGTGCATGTGTTCGGCTACAAGACGGTGTGAACGTCCAACCAAAGTTTGTAAAAAGCAGTTAAGAAAAGGTTCGAATATCCAACCATACATAATCAAAAGCGGGAGCAGAGCTGTTCGACTTTAAGTAGGTGTGAATGTCAGATCATAATTTGCAAAAAGCTGATGAGAAAGGGTGAGAATGCCCGACTATACACCATCAAATGCGGTAGCGGAGTTGTTCGGCTGTGAGTAGGTGTGAATCTCCAACCATAATTGCTGAAAAATGTGTTAGAAAAGGTAAAAATGCCGGTCCATACATAATCAAAATCGGGAGAGGTGGTGTTCAGCTGCAAGGTCTAAATGTCCATCAATAATTGCTAGAAAACATGAAAGAAAATTTCAAAAAATCAAACCACACATGATCATAAGTGGGAGAGGAGGTGTTCAGCTGCAAGAAGGTGTGAATATCCACCCATAATACCTGAAAAATGGGTAAAAAAAAAGGTGCGAATGCCCAACCATACATTATCAAAAGCAGGAGTGCATGTGTTCGGCTACAAGAAGGTGTGAACGTCCAACCAAAGTTTGTAAAAAGCAGTTAAGAAAAGGTTCGAATATCTAACCAAACATAATCGGGAGCAGAGCTGTTCAACTGGAAGTAGGTGTGAATGTCAGATCATAATTTGCAAAAAGCTGATGAGAAAGGGTGAGAATGCCCGACTATACATCATCAAATTGCGGTAGGGGATTATTCGGCTGTGAGTAGGTGTGAATCTCCAACCATGATTGCTGAAAAATGTGTTAGAAAAGGTAAAAATGCCGGTCCATACATAATCAAAATCGGGAGAGGTGGTGTTCAGCTGCAAGAAGGTCTAAATGTCCATCAATAATTGCTAGAAAACATGAAAGAAAATTTCCGAAAATCAAACCACACATGATCATAAGTGGGAGAGGAGGTGTTCAGCTGCAGGATTGTGTGAATGTCCACCCATAATACCTGAAAAATGGGTGAAAAAAAGGTGCGAATGCCCAACCATACATTATCAAAAGCAGGAGTGCATGTGTTCGGCTACAAGAAGGTGTGAACGTCCAACCAAAATTTGTAAAAAGCAGTTAAGAAAAGGTTCGAATATCCAACCATACATAATCAAAAGTGGGAGCAGAGCTGTTCGACTGCAAGTAGGTGTGAATGTCAGATCATAATTTGCAAAAAGCTGATGAGAAAGGGTGAGAATGCCCGACTATACACCATCAAATCCGGTAGCGGAGTTGTTCGGCTGTGAGTAGGTGTGAATCTCCAACCATAATTGCTGAAAAATGTGTTAGAAAAGGTACAAATGCCGGTCCATACATAATCAAAATCGGGAGAGGTGGTGTTCAGCTGCAAGGTCTAAATGTCCATCAATAATTGCTAGAAAACATGAAAGAAAATTTTCGAAAATCAAACCACACATGATCATAAGTGGGAGAGGAGGTGTTCAGCTGCAAGAAGGTGTGAATGTCCACCCATAATACCTGAAAAATGGGTAAAAAAAAAGGTGCGAATGCCCAACCATACATTATCAAAAGCAGGAGTGCATGTGTTCGGCTACAAGACGGTGTGAACGTCCAACCAAAGTTTGTAAAAAGCAGTTAAGAAAAGGTTCGAATATCCAACCATACATAATCAAAAGCGGGAGCAGAGCTGTTCGACTTTAAGTAGGTGTGAATGTCAGATCATAATTTGCAAAAAGCTGATGAGAAAGGGTGAGAATGCCCGACTATACACCATCAAATGCGGTAGCGGAGTTGTTCGGCTGTGAGTAGGTGTGAATCTCCAACCATAATTGCTGAAAAATGTGTTAGAAAAGGTAAAAATGCCGGTCCATACATAATCAAAATCGGGAGAGGTGGTGTTCAGCTGCAAGGTCTAAATGTCCATCAATAATTGCTAGAAAACATGAAAGAAAATTTTCGAAAATCAAACCACACATGATCATAAGTGGGAGAGGAGGTGTTCAGCTGCAAGAAGGTGTGAATGTCCACCCATAATACCTGAAAAATGGGTAAAAAAAAAGGTGCGAATGCCCAACCATACATTATCAAAAGCAGGAGTGCATGTGTTCGGCTACAAGAAGGTGTGAACGTCCAACCAAAGTTTGTAAAAAGCAGTTAAGAAAAGGTTCGAATATCCAACCATACATAATCAAAAGTGGGAGCAGAGCTGTTCGACTGCAAGTAGGTGTGAATGTCAGATCATAATTTGCAAAAAGCTGATGAGAAAGGGTGAGAATGCCCGACTATACACCATCAAATCCGGTAGCGGAGTTGTTCGGCTGTGAGTAGGTGTGAATCTCCAACCATAATTGCTGAAAAATGTGTTAGAAAAGGTACAAATGCCGGTCCATACATAATCAAAATCGGGAGAGGTGGTGTTCAGCTGCAAGGTCTAAATGTCCATCAATAATTGCTAGAAAACATGAAAGAAAATTTTCGAAAATCAAACCACACATGATCATAAGTGGGAGAGGAGGTGTTCAGCTGCAAGAAGGTGTGAATGTCCACCCATAATACCTGAAAAATGGGTAAAAAAAAAGGTGCGAATGCCCAACCATACATTATCAAAAGCAGGAGTGCATGTGTTCGGCTACAAGACGGTGTGAACGTCCAACCAAAGTTTGTAAAAAGCAGTTAAGAAAAGGTTCGAATATCCAACCATACATAATCAAAAGCGGGAGCAGAGCTGTTCGACTTTAAGTAGGTGTGAATGTCAGATCATAATTTGCAAAAAGCTTATGAGAAAGGGTGAGAATGCCCGACTATACACCATCAAATGCGGTAGCGGAGTTGTTCGGCTGTGAGTAGGTGTGAATCTCCAACCATAATTGCTGAAAAATGTGTTAGAAAAGGTAAAAATGCCGGTCCATACATAATCAAAATCGGGAGAGGTGGTGTTCAGCTGCAAGGTCTAAATGTCCATCAATAATTGCTAGAAAACATGAAAGAAAATTTTCGAAAATCAAACCACACATGATCATAAGTGGGAGAGGAGGTGTTCAGCTGCAAGAAGGTGTGAATGTCCACCCATAATACCTGAAAATGGGTAAAAAAAAAGGTGCTAATGCCCAACCATACATTATCAAAAGCAGGAGTGCATGTGTTCGGCTACAAGAAGGTGTGAACGTCCAACCAAAGTTTGTAAAAAGCAGTTAAGAAAAGGTTCGAATATCCAACCATACATAATCAAAAGCGGGAGCAGAGCTGTTCAACTGCAAATAGGTGTGAATGTCAGATCATAATTTGCAAAAAGCTGATGAGAAAGGGTGAGAATGCCCGACTATACACCATCAAATGCGGTAGCGGAGTTGTTCGGCTGTGAGTAGGTGTGAATCTCCGACCATAATTGCTGAAAAATGTGTTAGAAAAGGTAAGAATGCCGGTCCAGACATCATCAAAAGCGAGAGAGGTTGTGTTCGGCTGCAAGTAGGTGTGAATGTCCAGCCATAATTACTCACAAACGGGTAAGAAAAGGTAGTATTGCCAGACCATATATGATCAAAACAGGGAGCGGAGGTGGTTCAGCTGCAAGAAGGTTTGAATGTCCGAATAAAGTTCAAATATATTAACAAAAGCGGGAGGAGAGGTCTTCGGATGAGAGTGGTTGAAAATTTCCAACCATAATGTATAAAATGCGGTGAAAAAAAGTTGTGATAGAACACTAAAAGGTGGAGCGGAAGTGTTCGGCTGCAAGAAGGTGTGAATGTCCGACTATATTTGGTGAAAAGCAGGTGAAGCAAGGTCTGAATTCCCAACCTTACATCATCAAAAGCGAGATCAGAGGTGTTTGGCTGCAAGAAGGCCATAGTTTGCCAAAAGCGGGTAAGGTGCGAATGTCCGACTAAATATCAACAAAATTTGGGGCGGAGGTCTTCGGATGCAAGAAGGTGTGAATGTCCAACTATATTTGGTGAAAAGCAGGTGAAGCAAGGTCTGAATGCCCAACCTTACATCATCAAAAGCGAGATCAGAGGTGTTGGGCTGCAAGAAGGCCATAGTTTGCCAAAAGCGGGTAAGGTGCGAATGACCGACTAAATATCAACAAAAGTGGGGGCGGAGGTCTTCGGATACAGGTGGGTGTGAATATCCCACCATACAAGTATGGTGGAGAGGAAGCTGTGAATGGCCGACCATAGTAAAAGGCGGGTGAGAGAAGGTGCGAATGTCAAACCATACATAATCAAAACAGGGAGCGGAGGTGTTCTGCTGTAAGAAGGTGTGAATGTCCAACCATAGTTGGTAAAAAGCGGGTAAGAAAAGGTTAAAATACCCGACTGTACACAATCAATAGCGGGAGCGGAGTTGTTCGGCTACTAAAAGGTGTGAAAGTCCGACCATGGTTTGTAAAAAGCGGGTAAGAAAAGGTGCGAATGCCCGACAATGTATGATCAAAAGAGGGAGTGGAGGTTTTCGGCTGCAAGAAGGTCTGAATGTCCAACCATAATTTGTAAAAACCGGGGAAGAAAAGGCTCGAAAGCCCGACTATACACCATCAAAAGTGGGAGCGGAGGTGTTCAGCTGCAAGACGGTCTGAATGTCCATCAATAATTGCTAGAAAACATGAAAGAAAATTTTCGAATATCAAACTGCACATGATCATAAGCAGGAGAGGAGGTGTTCAGCTGCAAGAAGGTGTGAATGTCTACCCATAATTACTGAAAAATGGGTAAGAAAAGGTGCGAATGCCTAACCATACATCATCAAAAGAGGGAGCGGAGGTGTTCCGCTGTAAGACGGTGTGAATGTCCGACCATAGATGGTAAAAAGCGGGTAAGAAAAGGTTAAATTACCCGACTGTACACAATCAAAAGAGGGAGCGGAGTTGTTCAGCTAAGAGAAGGTGTGAAAGTTCGACATTGGTTTGTAAAAAGCGGGTAAGAAAAGGTTCGTATGCCCGAATATACACCATCAAAAGCGGAAGCGGAGGTGTTCGGCTGCAAGATATTGTGAACGTCCGACCAAAGTTTGTAAAAAGCAGTTAAGAAAAGGTTCGAATATCTAACCAAACATAATCAAAAGCGGGAGCAGAGCTGTTCAACTGGAAGTAGGTGTGAATGTCAGATCATAATTTGCAAAAAGCTGATGAGAAAGGGTGAGAATGCCCGACTATACACCATCAAATGCGGTAGGGGATTATTCGGCTGTGAGTAGGTGTGAATCTCCAACCATAATTGCTGAAAAATGTGTTAGAAAAGGTAAAAATGCCGGTCCATACATAATCAAAATCGGGAGAGTTGGTGTTCAGCTGCAAGAAGGTCTAAATGTCCATCAATAATTGCTAGAAAACATGAAAGAAAATTTTCGAAAATCAAACCACACATGATCATAAGTGGGAGAGGAGGTGTTCAGCTGAAAGAAGGTGTGAATGTCCACCCATAATACCTGAAAAATGGGTAAAAAAAAAAGGTGCGAATGCCCAACTATACACCATCAAAAGCGGAAGCGGAGGTGTTCAGCTGCAAGACGGTGTGAACGTCCAACCAAAGTTTGTAAAAAGCATTAAGAAAATGTTCGAATATCCAACCAAACATAATCAAAAGCGGGAGCAGAGCTGTTCGACTGCAAGTAGGTGTGAATATCAGATCATAATTTGCAAAAAGCTGATGAGAAAGGGTGAGAATGCCCGACTATACACTATCAAATGTGGGAGCGGAGGTGTTCGTCTGTGAGTAGGTGTGAATGTCCGACCATAATTGCTGAAAAATGTGTTAGAAAAGGTAAGAATGCCGGACCATATATCATCAAAAGCGGGAGAGGTTGTGTTCGGCTGCAAGAAGGTGTGAATGTCCAGCCATAATTACTCACAAACGGGTAAGAAAAGGTACTATTGCCAGACCATATATGATCAAAACAGGGAGCGGAGGTGGTTCAGCTGCAAGAAGGTTTGAATGTCCGACTAAAGTTTGTAAAAAGCGGGTAAGACAAGGTGTGAATGCCCGACAATGTATGATCAAAAGAGGAGCGGAGGTTTTCGGCTGCAAGAAGGTCTGAATGTCCACCCATAATTACTGAAAAATGGGTAAGAAAAGGTGCGAAAGCCCAACCGCACATGATCATAAGTGGATGAGAAGGTGTTCGACTGCAAGTAGGTGTGAATGTAAGATCATAATTTGTAAAAAGCGGGTAAGAAAAGGTAAGAATGCCCAACCATAAATTATCAAAAGCGGCAGCAGAGTTTCGGCTGGTATTTATCAATGTCTAGATAGATTTCAACAAAAAACAACGTTGTACTTTGCAGTAAAAGAAAGTGCAAATCAAAAGTTTTAGGAATCCGAGAATAAGCTTATTTTCATGAGTTCTGCACGATTTCGGATTTTATGTATAAAATGAATTTCTTCACGCAAACTAAGTTAACACTGCTTTGTCCTTCATATGTACCCATTTCTACATATATTTCAAGCATAAACTTCCTCATATTACCCTGAATGAGAAAGAGCCACACTTGTGATTAAGCCATACCTCCCTTTTGAGGAGTTCTGCATGATTTGGGATTTTATCTATAAAATTAATTCCTTCACTCAAACTATGTTAAAACGGCTTTTACCTTCATATTTATCAATGTCTCGATAGATTTAAACAAAAAAAACAACGTTGTACTTTGCAATAAAAGAAAGAGCAAATCAAAAGTTTTAGGAATCCGAGAATAAGCTTATTTTCATGAGTTCTGCACGATTTCGGATTTTACGTATAAAATGAATTCATTCACTCAAACCAAGTTAAAACTGCTTTTTCCTTCATATTTATCAATGTCTAGATCGACTTCAACAAAGAACAACATTGTATTTTGCAGTAGAAGAAAGAGCAAAACTGAAGGATCAGGAATCCGAGAATAAGCTTCTTTTCATACGTTCTGCATGATTTGGGATTTTATGTATAAAATGAATTCCTTCACTCAAACTAAGTTAACACTGCTTTGTCCTTCATATGTACCCATTTCTACATATATTTCAAGCATAAACTTCCTCATACTACCCTGAATGAGAAAGAGCCACACTTGTGATTAAGCCATACGCCCCTTTTGAGGAGTTCTGAATGATTTGGGATTTTATCTATAAAATCAATTCCTTCACTCAAACTATGTTAAAACGGCTTTTACCTTCATATTTATCAATGTCTCGATAGATTTCAACAAAAAAACAACGTTGTACTTTGCAGTAAAAGAAAGAGCCAATCAAAAGTTTTAGGAATCCGAGAATAAGCTTATTTTCATGAGTTCTGCACGATTTCGGATTTTTGATCATACAATGTCGGGACATCGCTCCTTGTCTTACCAGCTTTTTACAAACTTTAGTCAAACATTCACACCTTCTTGCAGCTGAACACCTCCGCTCCCGCTTTTGATGATTTATAGTCGGGCTTTCGAGCCTTTTCTTACCCGGTTTTTACAAATTATGGTTGGACATTCAGACCTTGCAGCCGAACACCTCCGTTCTCTCTTTTGATTATACATTGTCGGGCATTCGCACCTTGTCTTACCCGCTTTTTACAAACTATAGTCAGACATTCACACCTTGCAGCTGAACCTCCGCTCCCTGTTTTGATCATGTATGGTCTGGCAATACTACCTTTTCTTCCCCCGTTTGTGAGTAATTATGGCTGGACATTCACACCTACTTGCAGTCGAACAGCTCTGCTCCCGCTTTTGATTATGTTTGGTTGGATATTCGAACCTTTTCTTAACTGCTTTTTACAAACCATGGTTGGACTTTCACACCTTCTTGTAGCCGAACAACTCCGCTTCCGCTATTGATTGTGTACAGTCGGGTATTTTAAACTTTTCTTACCCGCTTTTTACCAACTATGGTCGGACATTCACACCTTCGTACAGCGGAACACCTCCGCTCCCTCTTTTGATGGTGTATAGTTGGGCATTCAAACCTTTTCTTACCCGCTATTTACAAACTATGGTAGGACATTCAAACCTTCGTGTATCCGAAAACCTCCGCTCTCTCTTTTGATCATACATTGTCGGACATTCGCACCTTTTCTTACCCGCTTTTTACAAACCATGGTCGGACTGTCACACCTTCTTGTAGCCGAACACATCCGCTCCCGCTATTGATTGGGTACAGTCGGGTATTTTAACCTTTTCTTACCCGCTTTTTACCAAGTATGGTCGGACATTCACACCTTCGTACAGCGGAACACCTCCGCTCCCTCTTTTGATGGTGTATGTTTGGGCATTCGAACCTTTTCTTACCCGCTTTTTAAAAACTATGGTCGGACATTCAAACCTTCTTGTAGCCGAACACATCCACTCGTGCATTTGATGATGTATGGTTGGGAATTCGCACCTTTTCTTACCCATTTTTCAGTAATTATGGGTGGACATTCACACCTTCTTGCAGCTGAACACCTCCTCTCCCGCTTATTATCATGTGCGGTTTGATATTCAAAAATTCTCTTTCATGTTTTCTAGCAATTATTGATGGACATTCAGACCTTCTTGCAGCTGAACATCTCCGCTCCAGCTTTTGATGGTGTATAGTCGGGCTTTCGAGCCTTTTCTTCCCCGGTTTTTACAAATTATGGTTGGACATTCAGACCTTCTTTCAGCCGAAAACCTCCGCTCCCTCTTTTGATCATACATTGTCGGGCATTCGCACCTTTTCTTACCCGCTTTTTACAAACCTTAGTCGGACATTAACACCTTCTTGCAGCTTAACCACCTCCGCTCCCTGTTTTGATCATGTATGGTCTGGCAATACTACCTTTTCTTACCCATTTGTGAGTAATTATGGCTGGACATTCACACCTACTTGCAGCCGAACACCACCTCTCCCGCTTTTGATGATGTATGGACCGGCATTCTTACCTTTTCTAACACATTTTTCAGCAATTATGGTTGGAGATTCACACCTACTCACAGCCGAACACCTCCGCTCCCGCATTTGATGGTGTATATTCGGGCATACGAACCTGTTCTTACCCGCTTTTTACAAACCATGGTCGGACGTTCACACCTTCTTGTAGCTGAACAACTCCGCTCCCTCTTTTGATTGTGTACAGTCGGTAATACAAACCTGTTCTTACCCGCTTTTTACAAACTATGGTCGGACATTCAAACCTTCTTGTAGCCGAACACATCCACTCCTGCTTTTGATGATGTATGGTTGGGCATTCGCACCTTTTCTTACCCATTTTTCAGTAATTATGGGTGGATATTCACACCTTCTTGCAGCGGAACACCTCCTCTCCCGCTTATGATTATGTGCGGTTTGATATTCGAAAATTTTCTTTCATGTTTTATAGCAATTATTGATGGACATTCATACCTTCTTGAAGCCGAACACATCCACTCCTGCTTTTGATGATGTATGGTTGGGCATTCGAACCTACTTGTTGCCCATTTTTCATTAATTATGGGTGGACAGTCACACCTTGTCGCAGCCAAACACCTCCGCTCCCTGTTTTGATCATGTATGTTTTGACATTCGCACCTTTTCTCACCTGCTTTTTACTATTGTCGGCCAATCACAGCTTCCTCTCCACCATACTTGTATGGTAGGAAATTCTCACCCACTCTCATCCGAAGACCTCTCCTCCCGCTTTTGTTAATATTTAGTCGGGCATTCGAACCTTTTCTTACCCACTTTTTACAAATTATGGTCGAACATTCACACCTACTTGCAGCTGAATACTTCCGCTCCACCTTTTAGTGATGTATGGTTGGCATTTGCACCTTTTGTTACCCTCTTTTTATACTTATTGCTGAAGATTAAGTTGTTCTTTCTCAAACTACAATTTTTTTTTAATTGTTGAAACTTGATTTGAAGTGGATAAATAAGGACGACAAACAGTTTTAAGTCACGCTGATAGAAGAAATTAATTTTATAGCAAAATCTGTACTTCGTCATATGTCGAGAGATGCTTATTGCTGAAGAAGTTCTTTCTCATTCTACAAAGTACAACGTTGTTTATCGTTGAAACTTGATTAGACATGAATAAATATGAAGGACAAAGCAGTCTTAACTTGGTTTGAGTTAATTAATTCGTTTTATAGGAGAATCCGAATTCGTGCTTATTTTCGGATTCCTGAAGAATGAGTCTGGTTCTTTCTCATAATACAAAGTTTGTTGTTTATTCTTGAAACTTCCTCAGAAGTGAAGAAATAAATGAATGCCTATCAACAAATGTGGGATCTAAACTCTACTGCTTCCTCTAAAATAATTTCTTTTCTCAATTCAGAAATGTGTGTGTGTAAGTCACAACACCCGTGACACCAAAACGGCTTTCTTTTCTCTCTTTTCTCTACACTCTGCACTATGAGCACACACACCAAATCAGAAAGGCTTTTTTCTCTCTTTTCTACATTATGGACTGTGGGGACACAAAACCGCTCTCTCTTTTTTTTTTTGATTGTGTGCCAGGGCGTTGTCTCACGTATGAGATTATGCTTAAGATACGAATGGGTTTATCAGTCACATCAGAATCCATACATACTGATCCTCCCGTAATAAAATGGTCGGATCTTATCAAACACACTTTGTTTCTTGTGACAATCAAGTCAGCGAAACAGCGTATACACGTCAAGACACTGAATCAAGTTTGCCACAAGAACTCATAAGTTTGGCAGTATTGCTCTGCCGTCAGCAATCATACACCCATTTTATTTTCGTGAGACGTGCAGGCACCTGTTCATCTACTGTTCTATCACTATGAATTAGTTTATCTATTATCAATAAGGATACTTCTACAACTACTATCAAAGTATGTCCAGACTTCTTATGTTGTCAGTTGCTATATATGAATAAGTGGGTAGCTACTGACAAGCATTAAGCATGTCACACAGCCCAAACATATAACATTTCAGGACACACCACACAGTTAACAACCACAGTGAAGTGTCAAAGCCCAAACATTCAACAGGACACTTACACAACACATTCAAATCAAACAGTCAGACAACATACAAGAACATATACCCCAGCCGGCATTGCTCCCTGCCTATTTTCCTACAGCTCACTATGTGTGCGCACACCTTTATTCACAAACTCTTCAACTTATACTCTTTTACCAAAGCTGCTACAGCTCGATTGGCCGAATACCCTTAGATCCTATTTCGGTGAATTTGACATCTGCCTTACATGTAACAGATTAGCGGTTTAGCAGTTTTAATTTAGTTTGAGTGAAGGAATTCATTTTATAGCAAAATCCGAAATCGTGAAGAACTCATGAAAGTAAGCTTATTCTCGGATTCCTGAAACTTTAGATTTGCTATTTCTTTTACTGCAAAGTACAACGTTGGTTTTTTTGTTTAAATCTTTCAAGACATGGTAAATATGAAGGACAAAGCAGTTTTAACATAGTTTGAGTGAAGGAATTCATTTTATAGATAAAATCCCAAGAGTCTGCTGAGAAAAGAGAGTGAATGCGAAAAAGACTTTAACACGGCTCTGGGAGCGAGCCGAGTGTGGGCTAACCGGGAGAATTGCTTGAAAGAAACGCGACACCGAATGAGCGGTCAGAACAAAGCCTCAATACGGTGTTCCCGTGGTGTTTTTGTTGCTGCCTTGTCGATTGCACAGGGGCAAGCGTTTCAACCAAGCAACGCTCACCATGGGGAAGGTGGCTATGGCAACTAGCCTGATGCCCTGCTCCCGCAGTGACGGATAATCGTACTCTGGTTTCTCTTCATAACATACAAGTCTTTCGCCTTTTACTAAAGACTTTCGTGGAGAGCAGCACTAATGAGTTGTTTCTATTTTTGGCAGGCTTTACCTTTGCGGGTGAAGCCCTTTCTGTCTGTGCAAAAGAAATCTTGTTACTGTGCAGAGTGACTTCTCTGAGTAGAGTCGCCTTACTTGTTGCGATTGTGCCGATGTTCGAAGCTGGAGTGCAAAGTTGTTGCTTGAATGGTGCTTGCTGGAGCATGCGGGAGTGCAAAGTTATACCATTTAAAAGGGCTGAAGAGTGCTCAGTGGAGGTGCAACGTGACACTCTGGCCACCTATGGCCATAAAAAGAAAACTGCTACAAGTGCGCATTGTGCCAGCAAGGGCCCTCGGACCTGAAACAGTGGACAGTTATCGCTTCTCGGCCTTTTGGCTAAGATCAAGTGTAGTATCTGTTCTTATCAGTTTAATATGTCCTCTATACGAGGACTACATATTAAATGGATTTTTAAGAATAGGAGTTGAAAAAGAAGCTTGCTCCGTTCACTCCAAGCATCGACCCAGTATTGCAGTGCCGCTGGGAACGGTGCGCTCTTCTCTGCTCTTGTGAAAAAGCAAACAGCGGTGCAGGATGGAAGTTTCAGGGAGCCCAAGATGAAACTTTCTTTTAATCTGCTGAGAAAAGAGAGTGAATGCGAAGTAGACTTTAACACAGCTCTGGGAGCGAGCTGAGTGTGGGCTAACCGGGAGAATTGCTTGAAAGAAACGCGACACCGAATGAGTGGTCAGAACAAAGCCTCAATACGGTGTTCCCGTGGTGTTTGTGGCTGCCTTGTCTTTTGCACAGAGTAAAAGACAAGGCAGCCATCGAATAGGGCCCCATTGTTCCTACTTGGTCAGCCGAGGAGCAAGGGGGGGGAGCAAGCGTCTCAACCAAGCAAATCTCACCAAGTAGGAACAATCGAGCCCTATTCGATGGCTGCAACACCTGAAAGAGATATTGATGCGAGACCCGATCAAAAGCTTTTTCAAAGTCTAAATTTAAGATGACAAGCCGGGTGTTTCTGTCTCTAGCGTAATCATTGATGTCTCGAATCAGTACGAGGCTGTCGGTGAGTTGTCTCTCTGAGATGGCACAAGCCTGGTCTGGGTGAATTACCTCCTCTAAAACAGAGGACATCCGTGTCGTTAAAACCTTGCTAAAAAGTTTACAGTCAAAGTTTAAAAGTGTGATGGGCCTCCAATTCTTTAGGTCAGTCTTATCATTTTTATCAGAAGTGAAGAAATAAATGAATGCCTATCAACAAATGTGGGATCTAAACTCTAGTGCTTCCTCTAAAATAATTTCCTTTCTCAATTTAGAAATGTGTGTGTGTAAGTCACAACACCCGTGACACCAAAACGGCTTTCTTTTCTCTACACTCTGCACTATGAGCACACACACCAAATCAGAAAGGGTTTTTTCTCTCTTTTCTACATTATGGACTGTGGGGACACAAAACCGCTCTCTTTTTTTTTTTTTTATCGTGTGCCAGGGCGTTGTCTGACGTATTAGATTGTGCTTAAGATACGAATGGGTTTATCAGTCACATCAGAATCCATACATACTGATCCTCCCGTAATAAAATGGTCGGATCTTATCAAACACACTTTGTTTCTTGTGACAATCAAGTCAGCGAAACAGCGTATACACGTCAAGACACTGAATCAAGTTTGCCACAAGAACTCATAAGTTTGGCAGTATTGCTCTGCCGTCAGCAATCATACATCCATTTTATTTTCGTGAGACATGTGCAGGCACCTGTTCATCTACTGTTCTATCACTATGAATTAGTTTATCTATTATCAATAAGGATACTTCTACAACTACTCTATCAAAGTATGTCCGGACTTCTTACGTTGTCAGTTGCTATATATGAATAAGTGGGTAGCTACTGACACGCATTAAGCGTGTCACACAGCCCAAACATATAACATTTCAGGACACACCACACAGTTAACAACCACAGTGAAGCGTGTCAAAGCCCAAACATGTAACATTCAACAGGACACTTACACAACACATTCAAATCAAACAGTCAGACAACATACAAGAACATATACCCCAGCCGGCATTGCTCCCTGCCTATTTTCCTACAGCTCACTATGTGTGCGCACACCTTTATTCACAAACTCTTCAACTTATACTCTTTTACCGAAGCTGCTACAGCTCGATTGGCCGAATACCGAATAATCCTAATTCGGTGAATTTGACATCTGCCTTACATGTAACAGATTAGCGGTTTAGCAGTTTTAATTTAGTTTGAGTGAAGGAATTCATTTTATAGCAAAATCCGAAATCGTGAAGAACTCATGAAAGTAAGCTTATTCTCGGATTCCTGAAACTTTAGATTTGCTATTTCTTTTACTGCAAAGTACAACGTTGGTTTTTTTGTTTAAATCTTTAAAGACATGGTAAATATGAAGGACAAAGCAGTTTTAACATAGTTTGAGTGAAGGAATTCATTTATTTATAAAATCCCAAGAGTCTGCTGAGAAAAGAGGGGGGGGGGGCAAGCGTCTCAACCAAGCAAAGCTCACCATGGGGAAGGTGGCTATGCCAACTAGCCTGATGCCCTGCTCCCGCAGTGACGGATAATCGTACTCTGGTTTCTCTTCATAACGTACAAGTCTTTCGCCTTTTACTAAAGGCTTCTGTGGAGAGCAGCACTAATGAGTTGTTTCTATTTTTGGCAGGCTTTACCTTTGCGGGTGAAGCCCTTTCTGTCTGTGCAAAAGAAATCTTGTTACTGTGCAGAGTGACTTCTCTGAGTAGAGTCGCCTTACTTGTTGCGACTGTGCCGATGTTCGAAGCTGGAGTGCAAAGTTGTTGCTTGAATGCTGCTTGCTGGAGCGTGCGGGAGTGCAAAGTTATACCATTTAAAAGGGCTGAAGAGTGCTCAGTGCAGCAGGTGGGCGGAGGTGCAAAGTGACACTCTGGCCACCTATGGCCATAAAAAGAACAGGGGTGTTAGCGGACAAGTGCGCATTGTGCCAGGAAGGGCCCTCGGACGTTAACCAGTGGACAGTTGTCGCTTCTCGGCCTTTTGGCTAAGATCAAGTGTAGTATCTGTTCTTATCAGTTTAATATCTGATATGTCCTCTATACGAGAACTACATATTAAATGGATTTTTAGCAATAGGAGTTGAAAAAGTAGCTTGCTCCGTTCACTCCAAGCATTAACCCCGTACTGCAGTGCCGCTGGGAACGGTGCGCTCTTCTCTACTCTTGTGAAAAAGCAAACAGCGGTGCAGGATGCAAGTTTCAGGGAGCCCAAGATGAAACTTTCTTTTAGTCTGCTGAGAAAAGAGAGTGAATGCGAAGTAGACTTTAACACGGCTCTGGGAGCGAGCCGAGTGCGGGCTAACCGGGAGAATTGCTTGAAAGAAACCGCCATACCAAATGAGCGGTCAGAACAAAGCCTCAATACGGTGTTCCCATTGTGTTTTTGTTGCTGCCGCTGTTTGCTTTTTCACAAGAGCGCACCTGTTGAGAGGGGGCCTGGGGGGGCCTGGGTGATGGTGGGTCTCAGGCCCGGGCTGCTGCGACTGGTGTGACCGGGTGGTTTGTTTGTTTGTTTTTTGTTGTTGTTTGTTTGTTTTTTGTAGAGGTCCTCCGGAGTGGGGTTGGGTTGAGTGGGGTGGGGCGGGATGGGTACCTTCTGGGGGTACAGTAGCTCCCAGAATATGGTCGCTGCAGGCCCCGAGCCTGGTGGACATCAGGCCCTCCTGTCCTGTGTTGGCTCCCTGGTAGCGGGGATGCCTATTGCAGCCAGTCCCTGGCTGCCCCCAGTGTATATCCCCATACCTCTCTCCCTTCTGGCTCCTGTACACAGCACACACTCACACATGAAGGGTTTTGGGGGCGTGTGTGTTCGGTGGGGTGTAGTGGACTCTGCAGTAGTTGCACTCTGCAGTTCCCACCCCTGTTTTAATTACACCTTAGACATTACTACTTATCAAACACACTCACACACACACATTAGGTCTTGGGGGGTGGTTACACTGAGTGGCATCTGGTGGGCGGGGCTCTTTGGGTATGTAGGCTGCCCAGAGGGCCACGCTCCCAGTTCTACAAGTTTGGCTGCCCCTCAATTTTAATTGCTCACTATTAGAAAATATTGAAGAGCCAGAAGGGTGAGGGGAGGGGTCTTCTTCGCACACCCCTGCTTCCTGGTTGCTGCTCGGGGCGGGAGGGGCCAGGAGGATTAATTAATTGTTCTGCTGGTTTGGGGTCTGTGGTGGCTGGGGGGCTGCTGGCCCCCTGGTGTGCCCGCTGCACTACACCCCAGCGGAGTCGAGGGAGGGAGGACGTGTGGATGTATGGGACATGAAAGTGTGTGTGGTAATGATTGGGCCTGGATCTTGGACTTGCTGTCGCCTGGCCTGCCTGTGCTTCTCCCGATGGGGGGGGGCGGCGTAGCCTCTCTCCGCTGCTCGCGACTTCACCCACCTGTGGGCACGTCTTGACTCCCAGGGCACTTGGCCAGGGGTGCTGGGGCAGGCGCTGACCCACTGTGTGGCTGTCTGGGGCGCTTGGCCCTCCTGGGTATTGGGTGGGGCCTCTGCCGGGGGGTTTGGGGGCGCTCGGGCTCCTGGGGCCCGGATCCAGTGCACGGCCCATGTCTGGGCGGCTGGGGCCTGGCGACGTCGGTGGGCTGTTGCCCCTGGCTCCCGGAGGGCCTCTGCCCTATGCTTATGGGGGCTCTTTCCGGGGGCTTCCTCTGCAGTCTTCTGGGTGGATGCGTGGTTGCCCCTGCGGTGGGCTTCCTGGGTTCTGTGCTCTGTGGGGGCTGCTGGTGGCCTGGGTCTTGTGGCCCTCTCTGCCTGCTTCTGATTGCTTGGGGGGGCTGTGGATTGTGGCCCTGTACGCTTATACACTCATAACTAAGCACGGTTATCATGTAGGTCCTGTGCCATGGGTGTTGCATGTTCTCACACACACACAACCACATTAATTAGTCCAGTAGCATGGTCGCTAAGCAGTTGATGTATTATCATGTCGTCTCAGGTCATCTATATCCACAGCTGTGTTGTATGCGATGTATGTTCTGTTTTTCTCTTCTTTCCTCTTCTTCTTTCCTTGTCCCCCGGTCCGGTTCAGTTCTATTACATGTCATATATTGTAAACAGAAATAAATAAATGGGAATCAAGGGGAGCTTTACATTTATAAAACTTCCCTTGGCAAAGCAAATCTGTTTGGCATCAAAGGTATTCAGACTACAATTCTGCTGCCGTAATGCTGAACACAATAAGGGGAAAAAAAAAAAAAGTAAAGAAGACAGTTCTGCCAAAAGCCAGGGACTAGACCTGTTCTAAGTTCTGTACTTTTTAAAAGGGAGCCAACACAGGACAGGAGGGCCTGATGTCCACCAGGCTCGGGGCCTGCAGCGACCATATTCTGGGAGCTACTGTACCCCCAGAAGGTACCCATCCCGCCCCACCCCACTCAACCCAACCCCACTCCGGAGGACCTCTACAAAAAACAAACAAACAACAACAAAAAACAAACAAACAAACCACCCGGTCACACCAGTCGCAGCAGCCCGGGCCTGAGACCCACCATCACCCAGGCCCCCCCAGGCCCCCTCTCAACAGGTGCGCTCTTGTGAAAAAGCAAACAGCGGCAGCAACAAAAACACAATGGGAACACCGTATTGAGGCTTTGTTCTGACCGCTCATTTGGTATGGCGTTTCTTTCAAGCAATTCTCCCGGTTAGCCCGCACTCGGCTCGCTCCCAGAGCCGTGTTAAAGTCTACTTCGCATTCACTCTCTTTTCTCAGCAGACTAAAAGAAAGTTTCATCTTGGGCTCCCTGAAACTTGCATCCTGCACCGCTGTTTGCTTTTTCACAAGAGTAGAGAAGAGCGCACCGTTCCCAGCGGCACTGCAGTACGGGGTTAATGCTTGGAGTGAACGGAGCAAGCTACTTTTTCAACTCCTATTGCTAAAAATCCATTTAATATGTAGTTCTCGTATAGAGGACATATCAGATATTAAACTGATAAGAACAGATACTACACTTGATCTTAGCCAAAAGGCCGAGAAGCGACAACTGTCCACTGGTTAACGTCCGAGGGCCCTTCCTGGCACAATGCGCACTTGTCCGCTAACACCCCTGTTCTTTTTATGGCCATAGGTGGCCAGAGTGTCACTTTGCACCTCCGCCCACCTGCTGCACTGAGCACTCTTCAGCCCTTTTAAATGGTATAACTTTGCACTCCCGCACGCTCCAGCAAGCAGCATTCAAGCAACAACTTTGCACTCCAGCTTCGAACATCGGCACAGTCGCAACAAGTAAGGCGACTCTACTCAGAGAAGTCACTCTGCACAGTAACAAGATTTCTTTTGCACAGACAGAAAGGGCTTCACCCGCAAAGGTAAAGCCTGCCAAAAATAGAAACAACTCATTAGTGCTGCTCTCCACAGAAGCCTTTAGTAAAAGGCGAAAGACTTGTACGTTATGAAGAGAAACCAGAGTACGATTATCCGTCACTGCGGGAGCAGGGCATCAGGCTAGTTGGCATAGCCACCTTCCCCATGGTGAGCTTTGCTTGGTTGAGACGCTTGCCCCCCCCCCTCTTTTCTCAGCAGACTCTTGGGATTTTATAAATAAATGAATTCCTTCACTCAAACTATGTTAAAACTGCTTTGTCCTTCATATTTACCATGTCTTTAAAGATTTAAACAAAAAAACCAACGTTGTACTTTGCAGTAAAAGAAATAGCAAATCTAAAGTTTCAGGAATCCGAGAATAAGCTTACTTTCATGAGTTCTTCACGATTTCGGATTTTGCTATAAAATGAATTCCTTCACTCAAACTAAATTAAAACTGCTAAACCGCTAATCTGTTACATGTAAGGCAGATGTCAAATTCACCGAATTAGGATTATTCGGTATTCGGCCAATCGAGCTGTAGCAGCTTCGGTAAAAGAGTATAAGTTGAAGAGTTTGTGAATAAAGGTGTGCGCACACATAGTGAGCTGTAGGAAAATAGGCAGGGAGCAATGCCGGCTGGGGTATATGTTCTTGTATGTTGTCTGACTGTTTGATTTGAATGTGTTGTGTAAGTGTCCTGTTGAATGTTACATGTTTGGGCTTTGACACGCTTCACTGTGGTTGTTAACTGTGTGGTGTGTCCTGAAATGTTATATGTTTGGGCTGTGTGACATGCTTAATGCTTGTCAGTAGCTACCCACTTATTCATATATAGCAACTGACAACGTAAGAAGTCCGGACATACTTTGATAGAGTAGTTGTAGAAGTATCCTTATTGATAATAGATCACTAATTCATAGTGATAGAACAGTAGATGAACAGGTGCTTGCACATGTCTCACGAAAATAAAATGGGTGTATCATTGCTGATGGCAGAGCAATACTGCCAAACTTATGAGTTCTTGTGGCAAACTTGATTCAGTGTCTTGACGTGTATACGCTGTTTCGCTGACTTGATTGTCACAAGAAACAAAGTGTGTTTGATAAGATCCGACCATTTTATTACGGGAGGATCAGTATGTATGGATTCTGATGTGACTGATAAACCCATTCGTATCGTAAGCATAATCTAATACGTGAGACAACGCCCTGGCACACAATCAAAAAAAAAAAGAGAGAGCGGTTTTGTGTCCCCACAGTCCATAACGTAGAAAAGAGAGAAAAAAGCCTTTCTGATTTGGTGTGTGTGCTCACAGTGCAGAGTGTAGAGAAAAGAGAGAAAAGAAAGCCGTTTTGGTGTCACGGGTGTTGTGACTTACACACACACATTTCTGAATTGAGAAAGGAAATTATTTTAGAGGAAGCACTAGAGTTTAGATCCCACATTTGTTGATAGGCATTCATTTATTTCTTCACTTCTGATGAAGTTTCAACAATAAACAACAAACTTTGTATTATGAGAAAGAACCAGACTCATTCTTCAGGAATCCGAAAATAAGCTCTATTTTACGAGTTATGCACGAATTTGGATTCTCCTATGAAACGAATTCCTTAACTCTAACCAAGTTAAGACTGCTTTGTCCTTCATATTTATTCATGTCTAATCAAGTTTCAACGATAAACAACGTTGTACTTTGTAGAATGAGAAAGAACTTCTTCAGCAATAAGCATCTCTCGACATATGACGAAATACAGATTTTGCTATAAAATTAATTCCTTCTATCAGCCTGACTTAAAACTGTTTGTCCTCCTTATTTATCCACTTCAAATCAAGTTTCAACAATTAAAAAAATGTTGTAGTTTGAGAAAAAACAACTTAATCTTAAGCAATCAGTAGGGTAAGAAAGGGTAAGAAAAGGTGCAAATGCCAACCATACATCACTAAAAGGTGGAGCGGAAGTATTCGGCTGCAAGTAGGTGCGAATGCCTGACAATGTATGATCAAAAGAGGGAGCGGGGGTTTTCGGCTGCAAGGTCTGAATGTCCAACCATAATTTGTAAAAACCGGGGAAGAAAAGGCTCGAAAGCCCGACTATACACCATCAAAAGCGGGAGCGGAGGTGTTCGGCTGCAAGTAGGTGTGAATGTTCGACCATAATTTGTAAAAAGCGGGTAAGAAAAGGTTAAATTACCCGACTGTACACAATCAAAAGAGGGAGCGGAGTTGTTCAGCTAAGAGAAGGTGTGAAAGTCCGACCTTGGTTTGTAAAAAGCGGGTAAGAAAAGGTTCGTATGCCCGAATATACACCTTCAAAAGCGGAAGCGGAGGTGTTCGGCTGCAAGATATTGTGAACGTCCGACCAAAGTTTGTAAAAAGCAGTTAAGAAAAGGTTTGAATATCTAACCAAACATAAGAATGAGTCTTTTCCGCTGTAGAATGCCCGACTATAGACCATCAAATGCGGGAGCGGAGGTGTTCGGCTCTGAGTAGGTGTGAATGTCCGACCATAATTGCTGAAGAATGTGTTAGAAAAGGTAAGAATGCTGGACCATACATCATCAAAAGCGGTAGAGGTGGTGTTCGGCTGCAAAAAGGTGTGACTGTTCGACTAAAGTTTGTAAAAAGTGGGTAAGACAAGGTGCGAATGCCTGACAATGTATGATCAAAAGCGGGAGTGGAGGTGTTCAGCTGAAAGAAGGTCTACATGTCCATCAATAATTGCTAGAAAACATGAAAGAAACTTTTCGAAAATCAAACCGCACATGATCATAAGTGGGATAGGAGGTGTTCAGCTGCAAGGTGTGAATGTCCACCCATAATTCCTGAAAAATGGGCAAAAAAAAGGTGTGAATGCCCAACCATACATCATCAAAAGCAGGAGTGGAAGTGTTCGGCTACAAGAAGGTGTGAACGTCCAACCAAAATATGTAAAAAGAAGTTTAGAAAAGGTTCGATTATCCAACCAAACATAATCAAAAGCGGGAGCAGAGCTGTTCGACTGCAAGTAGGTGTGAATGTCAGATCATAATTTGCAAAAAGCTGATGAGAAAGGGTGAGAATGCCCGACTATACATCATCAAATGCGGGAGCGGAGTTGTTCGGCTGTGAGTAGGTGTGAATCTCCGACCATAATTGCTGAAAAATGTGTTAGAAAAGGTAAAAATGCCGGTCCATACATCATCAAAAGCGAGAGAGGTTGTGTTCGGCTGCAAGTAGGTGTGAATGTCCAGCCATAATTACTCACAAACGGGTAAGAAAAGGTAGTATTGCCAGACCATATATGATCAAAACAGGGAGCGGAGGTGGTTCAGCTGCAAGAAGGTTTGAATGTCAAACTAAGGTTCAAATATATTAACAAAAGCGGGAGGAGAGGTCTTCGGATGAAAGTGGTTGAAAATTTCCAACCATAATGTATAAAATGCGGTGAAAAAAAAGGTGTGATAGAACACTAAAAGGTGGAGCGGAAGTGTTCGGCTGCAAGAAGGTGTGAATGTCCGACTATATTTGGTGAAAAGCAGGTGAAGCAAGGTCTGAATGCCCAACCTTACATCATCAAAAGCAAGATCAGAGTTGTTAGGCAAACTGATTTGTCCTTCATATTTACCATGTCTAGAAATATTTAAACAAAAAAACAACGTTGTACTTTGCAGTAAAAGAAAGAGCAAATCTAAAGTTTCAGGAATCCGAGTATAAGCCTGCACGAGTTCTGCACGATTTCGGATTTTGCTATAAAATGAATTGCTTTGCTCAAACCAAGTTAAAACTGCTTTGTCCTTCCATATTCATCAATGTCTAGATCGACTTCAACAAAGAAAAACATTGGACTTTGCAGTAGAAGAAGTTGAAATCCATCTACACATTGATAAATATGAAGGACAAAGCAGTTCCCACTTGCCAATAAGAAAATAAGCTTATTCTCGGATTCCTGATCCTTCAGTGTTGCTCTTTCTTCTACTGCAAAATACAATGTTGTTCTTTGTTGAAGTCGATCTAGACATTGATAAATATGAAGGAAAAAGCAGTTTTAACTTGGTTTGAGTGAATTAATTCATTTTATACATAAAATCCCAAATCGTGCAGAACTCATGAAAATAAGCTTATTCTCGGATTCCTAAAACTTTTGATTGGCTCTTTCTTTTACTGCAAAGTACAACGTTGTTTTTTTGTTTAAATCTATCGAGACATTGATAAATATGAAGGTAAAAGCCGTTTTAACATAGTTTGAGTGAAGGAATTAATTTTATAGATAAAATCCCAAATCATGCAGAACTCCTCAAAAGGGGCGTATAGCTTAATCACAAGTGTGGTTCTTTCTCATTCAGGGTAGTATGAGGAAGTTTATGCTTGAAATATATGTAGAAATGGGTACATATGAAGGACAAAGCAGTGTTAACTTAGTTTGAGTGAAGGAATTCATTTTATACATAAAATCCCAAATCATGCAGAACGTATGAAAAGAAGCTTATTCTCGGATTCCTGATCCTTCAGTTTTGCTCTTTCTTCTACTGCAAAATACAATGTTGTTCTTTGTTGAAGTCGATCTAGACATTGATAAATATGAAGGAAAAAGCAGTTTTAACTTGGTTTGAGTGAATGAATTAATTTTATACATAAAATCCGAAATCGTGCAGAACTCATGAAAATAAGCTTATTCTCGGATTCCTAAAACTTTTGATTTGCTCTTTCTTTTATTGCAAAGTACAACGTTGTTTTTTTGTTTAAATCTATCGAGACATTGATATATATGAAGGTAAAAGCCGTTTTAACATAGTTTGAGTGAAGGAATTAATTTTATAGATAAAATCCCAAATCATGCAGAACTCCTCAAAAGGGAGTTATGGCTTAATCACAAGTGTGGCTCTTTCTCATTCAGGGTAATATGAGGAAGTTTATGCTTGAAATATATGTAGAAAGGGGTACATATGAAGGACAAAGCAGTGTTAACTTAGTTTGCGTGAAGAAATTCATTTTATACATAAAATCTGAAATCGTGCAGAACTCATGAAAATAAGCTTATTCTCGGATTCCTAAAACTTTTGATTTGCACTTTCTTTTACTGCAAAGTACAACGTTGTTTTTTGTTGAAATCTATCTAGACATTGATTGCATTCACACCTACTTGCAGTCGAACACCTTCTCATCCACTTATGATCATGTGCGGTTGGGCTTTCGCACCTTTTCTTACCCATTTTTCAGTAATTATGGGTGGACATTCAGACCTTCTTGCAGCCGAAAACCTCCGCTCCTCTTTTGATCATACATTGTCGGGCATTCACACCTTGTCTTACCCGCTTTTTACAAACTTTAGTCGGACATTCAAACCTTCTTGCAGCTGAACCACCTCCGCTCCCTGTTTTGATCATATATGGTCTGGCAATAGTACCTTTTCTTACCCGTTTGTGAGTAATTATGGCTGGACATTCACACCTTCTTGCAGCCGAACACAACCTCTCCCGCTTTTGATGATATATGGTCCGGCCTTCTTACCTTTTCTAACACATTTTTCAGCAATTATGGTCGGACATTCACACCTACTCACAGACGAACACCTCCGCTCCCACATTTGATAGTGTATAGTCGGGCATTCTCACCCTTTCTCATCAGCTTTTTGCAAATTATGATCTGATATTCACACCTACTTGAAGTCGAACAGCTCTGCTCCCGCTTTTGATTATGTTTGGTTGGATATTCGAACCTTTTCTTAATGCTTTTTACAAACTTTGGTCGGACGTTCAAACCGTCTTGCAGCCGAACACCTCCGCTTCCGCTTTTGATGGTGTATAGTCGGGCATTCGAGCCTTTTCTTACCCACCTATTACTTACTATGGTTGGACATTCAAACCTTCTTGTAGCCGAACACATCCGCTCCTGCTTTTGATGATGTATGATTTGGCATTCGCACCTTTTCTTACCCATTTTTCAGTAATTATTGGTCGGACATTCAGACCTTCTTGCAGCCGAACACCACCTCTCCCGCTTTTGATGATGTATGGACCGGCATTCTTACCTTTTCTAAAACATTTTTCAGCAATTATGGTTGGAGAATCACACCTACTCACAGCCGAACAACTCCGCTACCGCATTTGATGGTGTATAGTCGGGATTTCTCACCCTTTCTCATCAGCTTTTTGCAAATTATTCTCTGACATTCACACCTAATTGCAGTCGAACAGCTCTGCTCCCGCTTTTGATTATGTTTGGTTAGATATTCGAACCTTTTCTTAACTGCTTTTTTACAAACTTTGGTCGGACGTTCACACCTTCTTGCAGCCGAACACCTACACTTCCGGTTTTGATGGTGTATAGTCGGGCATTCGAGCCTTTTCTTACCCACCTATTACTTACTATGGTTGGACATTCAAACCTTCTTGTAGCCGAACACATCCGCTCCTGCTTTTGATGATGTATGATTTGGCATTCGCACCTTTTCTTACCCATTTTTCAGTAATTATTGGTCGGACATTCAGACCTTCTTGCAGCCGAACACCACCTCTCCCGCTTTTGATGATGTATGGACCGGCATTCTTACCTTTTCTAAAACATTTTTCAGCAATTATGGTTGGAGAATCACACCTACTCACAGCCGAACAACTCCGCTACCGCATTTGATGGTGTATAGTCGGGATTTCTCACCCTTTCTCATCAGCTTTTTGCAAATTATTCTCTGACATTCACACCTAATTGCAGTCGAACAGCTCTGCTCCCGCTTTTGATTATGTTTGGTTAGATATTCGAACCTTTTCTTAACTGCTTTTTTACAAACTTTGGTCGGACGTTCACACCTTCTTGCAGCCGAACACCTACACTTCCGGTTTTGATAGTGTATATTCGGGCATACGAACCTTTTCTTACCCGCTTTTTACAAACCATGGTCGGACTTTCACACCTTCTCTTAGCTGAACAACTCCGATCCCTCTTTTGATTGTGTACAGTCGGGTATTTTAACCTTTTCTTACCCGCTTTTTACCAACTATGATCGGACATTCACACCGTCTTACAGCGGAACACCTCCGCTCCCTCTTTTGATGGTGTATGTTCGGGCATTCGAACCTTTTCTTACCCGCTTTTTACAAACCAGGGTCGGACTTTCACACCTTTTAGTAGCCGAACAACTCCGCTCCCGCTATTGATTGTGTACAGTCGGGTATTTTAACCTTTTCTTACCCACTTTTTACCAACTATGGTCGGACATTCACACCGTCTTACAGCGGAACACCTCCTCTCCCGCTTATGATCATGTACGGTTTGATATTCGAAAATTTACTTTCTTGTTTTAAAGCAATTATTGATGGACATTCAAACCTTCTTTTTAATGGTGTATAGTCGGGCTTTCGAGCCTTTTCTTCCCGGTTTTTACAAACCATGGTCGGACTTTCACACCTTCTTGTAGCCGAACAACTCCGCTCCTGCTATTGATTGTGTACAGTCGGGTATTTTAACCATTTCTTACCCGCTTTTTACCAACTATGGTCGGACATTCACACCGTCTTACAGCGGAACACCTCTGCTCCCGCTTTTGATGGTGTATAGTTGGGCATTCGAACCTTTTCTTACCCGCTTTTTACAAACTATGGTGGGACATTCAAACCTTCTTGTATCCGAAAACCTCCGCTCTCTCTTTTGATCATACATTGTCGGACATTCGCACCTTTTCTTACCCGCTTTTTACAAACCATGGTCGGACTTTCACACCTTCTTGTAGCCGAACACATCCGCTCCCGCTATTGATTGTGTACAGTCGGGTATTTTAACCTTTTCTTACCCGCTTTTTACCAAGTATGGTCGGACATTCACACCTTCATACAGCGGAACACCTCCGCTCCCTCTTTTGATGGTGTATGTTCGGGTATTCAAACCTTTTCTTACCCGCATTTTCCAAACTATGGTCGGCTATTCACAGCTTCCTCTCCACCATACTTGTATGGTTGGATATTCACACCCACTTACATCCGAAGACCTCTGCCCCAAATTTTTTTGATATTTAGTCGGACATTCGCACCTTACCCGCTTTTGGCAAACTATGGCCTTCTTGCAGCCAAACACCTCTGATCTCGCATTTGATGATGTAAGGTTTGGCATTCAGACCTTGCTTCACCTGCTTTTCACCAAATATAGTCGGACATTCACACCTTCTTGCAGCCGAACACTTCCGCTCCACCTTTTAGTGTTCTATCACACCTTTTTTTCACCGCATTTTATACATTATGGTCGGAAATTTTCAACCACTCTCATCCGAAGACCTCTCCTCCCGCTTTCTTTAATATATTTGAACTTTAGTCGGACATTCAAACCTTCTTGCAGCTGAACCACCTCCGCTCCCTGTTTTGATCATATATGGTCTGGCAATACTACCTTTTCTTACCCGTTTGTGAGTAATTATGGCTGGACATTCACACCTACTTGCAGCCGAACACAACCCCTCTCGCTTTTGATGATGTATGGACCGGCATTTTTACCTTTTCTAACACATTTTTCAGCAATTATGGTCGGAGATTCACACCTACTCACAGCCGAACAACTCCGCTCCCGCATTTGATGATGTATAGTCGGGCATTCTCACCCTTTCTCATCAGCTTTTTGCAAATTATGATCTGACATACACACCTACTTGCAGTCGAAAAGCTCTGCTCCCGCTTTTGATTATGTTTGGTTGGATATTCGAACCTTTTCTTAACTTCTTTTTACATATTTTGGTTGGACGTTCACACCTTCTTGTAGCCGAACACTTCCACTCCTGCTTTTGATGATGTATGGTTGGGCATTCACACCTTTTTTTTGCCCATTTTTCAGGAATTATGGGTGGACATTCACACCTTGCAGCTGAACACCTCCTATCCCACTTATGATCATGTGCGGTTTGATTTTCGAAAAGTTTCTTTCATGTTTTCTAGCAATTATTGATGGACATGTAGACCTTCTTGCAGCTGAACACCTCCGCTCCCGCTTTTGATCATACATTGTCAGGCATTCGCACCTTGTCTTACCCACTTTTTACAAACTTTAGTCGAACAGTCACACCTACTTGCAGCCGAACACAACCTCTCTCACTTTTGATGATGTATGGACCGGCATTCTTACCTTTTCTAACACATTTTTCAGCAATTATGGTCGGAGATTCACACCTACTCACAGCCGAACAACTCCGCTCCCGCATTTGATGGTGTATAGTCGGGCATTCTCACCCTTTCTCATCAGCTTTTTGGAAATTATGATCTGACATTCACACCTACTTGCAGTCGAACAGCTCCACTCCTGCTTTTGATTATGTTTGGTTGGATATTCGAACCTTTTCTTAACTGCTTTTTACAAATTTTGGTTGGACGTTCACACCTTCTTGTAGCCGAACACATGCACTCCTGCTTTTGATGATGTATGGTTGGGCATTCGCACCTTTTTTTTACCGATTTTTCAGGTATTATGGGTGGACATTCACACATTCTTGCAGCTGAACACCTCCTCTCCCACTTATGATCATGTGTGGTTTGATTTTCGAAAATTTTCTTTCATGTTATCTAGCAATTATTGATGGACATTTAGACCTTCTTGCAGCTGAACACCACCTCTCCCGATTTTGATGATGTATGGACCGGCATTTTTACCTTTTCTAACACATTTTTCAGCAATTATGGTTGGATATTCACACCTACTCACAGCCGAACAACTAGGCTACCGCATTTGATGGTGTATGGTCGGGATTTCTCACCCTTTCTCATCAGCTTTTTGCAAATTATTCTCTGACATTCACACCTACTTGCAGTCGAACAGCTCTGCTCCCGCTTTTGATTATGTTTGGTTAGATATTCGAACCTTTTCTTAACTGCTTTTTTACAAACTTTGGTCAGACGTTCACACCTTCTTGCAGCCGAACACCTACACTTCCGGTTTTGATAGTGTATATTCGGGCATACGAACCTTTTCTTACCCGCTTTTTACAAACCATGGTCGGACTTTCACACCTTCTCTTAGCTGAACAACTCCGCTCCCTCTTTTGATTGTTTACAGTCGGGTATTTTAACCTTTTCTTACCCGCTTTTTACCAACTATGATCGGACATTCACACCGTCTTACAGCGGAACACCTCCGCTCCCTCTTTTGATGGTGTATGTTCGGGCATTCGAACCTTTTCTTACCCGCTTTTTACAAACCAGGGTCGGACTTTCACACCTTTTAGTAGCCGAACAACTCCGCTCCCGCTATTGATTGTGTACAGTCGGGTATTTTAACCTTTTCTTACCCGCTTTTTACCAACTATGGTCGGACATTCACACCGTCTTACAGCGGAACACCTCTTCTCCCGCTTATGATCATGTACGGTTTGATATTCGAAAATTTACTTTCTTGTTTTAAAGCAATTATTGATGGACATTCAAACCTTCTTTTTGATGGTGTATAGTCGGGCTTTCGAGCCTTTTCTTCCCGGTTTTTACAAACCATGGTCGGACTTTCACACCTTCTTGTAGCCGAACAACTCCGCTCCTGCTATTGATTGTGTACAGTCGGGTATTTTAACCTTTTCTTACCCGCTTTTTACCAACTATGGTCGGACATTCACACCGTCTTACAGCGGAATACCTCTGCTTCCGCTTTTGATGGTGTATAGTCGGGCATTCGAACCTTTTCTTACCCGCTTTTTACAAACTATGGTGGGACATTCAAACCTTCTTGTATCCGAAAACCTCCGCTCTCTCTTTTGATCATACATTGTCGGACATTCGCACCTTTTCTTACCCGCTTTTTACAAACCATGGTCGGACTTTCACACCTTCTTGTAGCCGAACACATCCACTCCCGCTATTGATTGTGTACAGTCGGGTATTTTAACCTTTTCTTACCCGCTTTTTACCAACTATGGTCGGACATTCACACCTTCGTACAGCGGAACACCTCCGCTCCCTCTTTTGATGGTGTATGTTCGGGTATTCAAACCTTTTCTTACCCGCTTTTTCCAAACTATGGTCGGCTATTCACAGCTTCCTCTCCACCATACTTGTATGGTTGGATATTCACACCCACTTGCATCCGAAGACCTCTGCCCCAAATTTTTTTGATATTTAGTCGGACATTCGCACCTTACCCGCTTTTGGCAAACTATGGCCTTCTTGCAGCCAAACACCTCTGATCTCGCATTTGATGATGTAAGGTTTGGCATTCAGACCTTGCTTCACCTGCTTTTCACCAAATATAGTCGGACATTCACACCTTCTTGCAGCCGAACACTTCCGCTCCACCTTTTAGTGTTCTATCACACCTTTTTTTCACCGCATTTTATACATTATGGTCGGAAATTTTGACATCTGCCTTACATGTAACAGATTAGCGGTTTAGTAGTTTTAATTTAGTTTGAGTGAAGGAATTCATTTTAGAGCAAAATCCGAAATCGTGAAGAACTCATGAAAGTAAGCTTATTCTCGGATTCCTGAAACTTTAGATTTGCTATTTCTTTTACTGCAAAGTACAACGTTGGTTTTTTTGTTTAAATCTTTCAAGACATGGTAAATATGAAGGACAAAGCAGTTTTAACATAGTTTGAGTGAAGGAATTCATTTTATTGATAAAATCCCAAGAGTCTGCTGAGAAAAGAGAGTGAATGCGAAGTAGACTTTAACACGGCTCTGGGAGCGAGCCGAGTGCGGGCTAACCGGGAGAATTGCTTGAAAGAAACGCGACACCGAATGAGCGGTCAGAACAAAGCCTCAATACGGTTTTCCCGTGGTGTTTTTGTTGCTGCCTTGTCTTTTGCACAGAGTAAATAGGGCCCGATTGTTCCTACTTGGTCAGCCGAGGAGCAAGGGGGGGGGGGGGGGGGGCAAGTGTCTCAACCAAGCAAAGCTCACCATGGGGAAGGTGGCTATGCCAACTAGCCTGATGCCCTGCTCCCGCAGTGACGGATAATCGTACTCTGGTTTCTCTTCATAACGTACAAGTCTTTCGCCTTTTACTAAAGACTTTTGTGGAGAGCAGCACTAATGAGTTGTTTGTATTTTTGGCAGGCTTTACCTTTGCGGGTGAAGCCCTTTCTGTCTGTGCAAAAGAAATCTTGTTACTGTGCAGAGTGACTTCTCTGAGTAGAGTCGCCTTACTTGTTGCGACTGTGCCGATGTTCGAAGCTGGAGTGCAAAGTTGTTGCTTGAATGGTGCTTGCTGGAGCATGCGGGAGTGCAAAGTTATACCATTTAAAAGGGCTGAAGAGTGCTCAGTGCAGCAGGTGGGCGGAGGTGCAAAGTGACACTCTGGCCACCTATGGCCATAAAAAGAACAGGGGTGTTAGCGGACAAGTGCGCATTGTGCCAGGAAGGGCCCTCGGACGTGAACCAGTGGACAGTTGTCGCTTCTCGGCCTTTTGGCTAAGATCAAGTGTAGTATCTGTTCTTATCAGTTTAATATCTGATATGTCCTCTATACGAGGACTACATATTAAATGGATTTTTAGCAATAGGAGTTGAAAAATTAGCTTGCTCCGTTTACTCCAACTATTGACCCCGTACTGCAGTGCCGCTGGGAACGGTGCGCTCTTCTCTACTCTTGTGAAAAAGCAAACAGCGGTGCAGGATGCAAGTTTCAGGGAGCCCAAGATGAAACTTTCTTTTAGTCTGCTGAGAAAAGAGAGTGAATGCGAAGTAGACTTTAACACGGCTCTGGGAGCGAGCCGAGTGCGGGCTAACCGGGAGAATTGCTTGAAAGAAATGCCATACCAAATGAGCGGTCAGAACAAAGCCTCAATACGGTGTTCCCGTTGTGTTTTTGTTGCTGCCGCTGTTTGCTTTTTCACAAGAGCGCACCTGTTGAGGGGGGGCCTGGGGGGGCCTGGGTGATGGTGGGTCTCAGGCCCGGGCTGCTGCGACTGGTGTGACCGGGTGGTTTGTTTGTTTGTTTTTTGTTGTTGTTTGTTTGTTTTTTGTAGAGGTCCTCCGGAGTGGGGTTGGGTTGAGTGGGGTGGGGCGGGATGGGTACCTTCTGGGGGTACAGTAGCTCCCAGAATATGGTCGCTGCAGGCCCCGAGCCTGGTGGACATCAGGCCCTCCTGTCCTGTGTTGGCTCCCTTTTAAAAAGTACAGAACTTAGAACAGGTCTAGTCCCTGGCTTTCGGCAGAACACCCCTGGAAAACCGTATTGAGGCTTTGTTCTGACCGCTCATTCGGTGTCGCGTTTCTTTCAAGCAATTCTCCCGGTTAGCCCGCACTCGGCTCGCTCCCAGAGCCGTGTTAAAGTCTACTTCGCATTCACTCTCTTTTCTCAGCAGACTCTTGGGATTTTATCAATAAAATGAATTCCTTCACTCAAACTATGTTAAAACTGCTTTGTCCTTCATATTTACCATGTCTTGAAAGATTTAAACAAAAAAACCAACGTTGTACTTTGCAGTAAAAGAAATAGCAAATCTAAAGTTTCAGGAATCCGAGAATAAGCTTACTTTCATGAGTTCTTCACGATTTCGGATTTTGCTATAAAATGAATTCCTTCACTCAAACTAAATTAAAACTGCTAAACTGCTAATCTGTTACATGTAAGGCAGATGTCAAATTCACCGAATTAGGATTATTCGGTATTCGGCCAATCGAGCTGTAGCAGCTTCGGTAAAAGAGTATAAGTTGAAGAGTTTGTGAATAAAGGTGTGCGCACACGTAGTGAGCTGTAGGAAAATAGGCAGGGAGCAATGCCGGCTGGGGTATATGTTCTTGTATGTTGTCTGACTGTTTGATTTGAATGTGTTGTGTAAGTGTCCTGTTGAATGTTACATGTTTGGGCTTTGACACGCTTCACTGTGGTTGTTAACTGTGTGGTGTGTCCTGAAATGTTATATGTTTGGGCTGTGTGACATGCTTAATGCTTGTCAGTAGCTACCCACTTATTCATATATAGCAACTGACAACGTAAGAAGTCCGGACATACTTTGATAGAGTAGTTGTAGAAGTATCCTTATTGATAATAGATAAACTAATTCATAGTGATAGAACAGTAGATGAACAGGTGCCTGCACATGTCTCACGAAAATAAAATGGATGTATGATTGCTGACGGCAGAGCAATACTGCCAAACTTATGAGTTCTTGTGGCAAACTTGATTCAGTGTCTTGACGTGTATACGCTGTTTCGCTGACTTGATTGTCACAAGAAACAAAGTGTGTTTGATAAGATCCGACCATTTTATTACGGGAGGATCAGTATGTATGGATTCTGATGTGACTGATAAACCCATTCGTATCTTAAGCACAATCTAATACGTCAGACAACGCCCTGGCACACGATAAAAAAAAAAGAGAGAGCGGTTTTGTGTCCCCACAGTCCATAATGTAGAAAAGAGAGAAAAAAGCCTTTCTGATTTGGTGTGTGTGCTCATAGTGCAGAGTGTAGAGAAAAGAAAGCCGTTTTGGTGTCACGGGTGTTGTGACTTACACACACACATTTCTAAATTGAGAAAGGAAATTATTTTAGAGGAAGCACTAGAGTTTAGATCCCACATTTGTTGATAGGCATTCATTTATTTCTTCACTTCTGATAAAAATGATAAGACTGACCTAAAGAATTGGAGGCCCATCACACTTTTAAACTTTGACTGTAAACTTTTTAGCAAGGTTTTAACGACACGGATGTCCTCTGTTTTAGAGGAGGTAATTCACCCAGACCAGGCTTGTGCCATCTCAGAGAGACAACTCACCGACAGCCTCGTACTGATTCGAGACATCATTGATTACGCTAGAGACAGAAACACCCGGCTTGTCATCTTAAATTTAGACTTTGAAAAAGCTTTTGATCGGGTCTCGCATCAATATCTCTTTCAGGTGTTGCAGCCATCGAATAGGGCCCGATTGTTCCTACTTGGTGAGATTTGCTTGGTTGAGACGCTTGCTCCCCCCCCTTGCTCCTCGGCTGACCAAGTAGGAACAATCGGGCCCTATTCGATGGCTGCCTTGTCTTTTACTCTGTGCAAAAGACAAGGCAGCCACAAACACCACAGGAACACCGTATTGAGGCTTTGTTCTGACCACTCATTCGGTGTCGCGTTTCTTTCAAGCAATTCTCCCGGTTAGCCCGCACTCGGCTCGCTCCCAGAGCTGTGTTAAAGTCTACTTCGCATTCACTCTCTTTTCTCAGCAGATTAAAAGAAAGTTTCATCTTGGGCTCCCTGAAACTTCCATCCTGCACCGCTGTTTGCTTTTTCACAAGAGCAGAGAAGAGCGCACCGTTCCCAGCGGCACTGCAGTACTGGGTCGATGCTTGGAGTGAACGGAGCAAGCTTCTTTTTCAACTCCTATTCTTAAAATCCATTTAATATGTAGTCCTCGTATAGAGGACATATTAAACTGATAAGAACAGATACTACACTTGATCTTAGCCAAAAGGCCGAGAAGCGATAACTGTCCACTGTTTCAGGTCCGAGGGCCCTTGCTGGCACAATGCGCACTTGTAGCAGTGTTCTTTTTATGGCCATAGGTGGCCAGAGTGTCACGTTGCACCTCCGCCCACCCGCTGCACTGAGCACTCTTCAGCCCTTTTAAATAGTATAACTTTGCACTCCCGCATGCTCCAGCAAGCACCATTCAAGCAACAACTTTGCACTCCAGCTTCGAACATCGGCACAATCGCAACAAGTAAGGCGACTCTACTCAGAGAAGTCACTCTGCACAGTAACAAGATTTCTTTTGCACAGACAGAAAGGGCTTCACCCGCAAAGGTAAAGCCTGCCAAAAATAGAAACAACTCATTAGTGCTGCTCTCCACGAAAGTCTTTAGTAAAAGGCGAAAGACTTGTATGTTATGAAGAGAAACCAGAGTACGATTATCCGTCACTGCGGGAGCAGGGCATCAGGCTAGTTGCCATAGCCACCTTCCCCATGGTGAGCGTTGCTTGGTTGAAACGCTTGCCCCTGTGCAATCGACAAGGCAGCAACAAAAACACCACGGGAAAACCGTATTGAGGCTTTGTTCTGACCGCTCATTCGGTGTCGCGTTTCTTTCAAGCAATTCTCCCGGTTAGCCCACACTCGGCTCGCTCCCAGAGCCGTGTTAAAGTCTACTTCGCATTCACTCTCTTTTCTCAGCAGACTCTTGGGATTTTATCTATAAAATTAATTCCTTCACTCAAACTATGTTAAAACTGCTTTGTCCTTCATATTTACCATGTCTTACCATGACTTTGCAGTAAAAGAAAGAGCAAATCTAAAGTTTCAGGAATCCGAGAATAAGCTTACTTTCATGAGTTCTTCACGATTTCGGATTTTGCTATAAAATGAATTCCTTCACTCAAACTAAATTAAAACTGCTAAACCGCTAATCTGTTACATGTAAGGCAGATGTCAAATTCACCGAAATAGGATCTAAGGGTATTCGGCCAATCGAGCTGTAGCAGCTTTGGTAAAAGAGTATAAGTTGAAGAGTTTGTGATTAAAGGTGTGCGCACACATAGTGAGCTGTAGGAAAATAGGCAGGGAGCAATGGCGGCTGGGGTATATGTTCTTGTATGTTGTCTGACTGTTTGATTTGAATGTGTTGTGTAAGTGTCCTGTTGAATGTTTGGGCTTTGACACTTCACTGTGGTTGTTAACTGTGTGGTGTGTCCTGAAATGTTATATGTTTGGGCTGTGTGACATGCTTAATGCTTGTCAGTAGCTACCCACTTATTCATATATAGCAACTGACAACATAAGAAGTCTGGACATACTTTGATAGTAGTTGTAGAAGTATCCTTATTGATAATAGATAAACTAATTCATAGTGATAGAACAGTAGATGAACAGGTGCCTGCACGTCTCACGAAAATAAAATGGGTGTATGATTGCTGACGGCAGAGCAATACTGCCAAACTTATGAGTTCTTGTGGCAAACTTGATTCAGTTTCTTGACGTGTATACGCTGTTTCGCTGACTTGATTGTCACAAGAAACAAAGTGTGTTTGATAAGATCCGACCATTTTATTACGGGAGGATCAGTATGTATGGATTCTGATGTGACTGATAAACCCATTCGTATCTTAAGCATAATCTCATACGTGAGACAACGCCCTGGCACACAATCAAAAAAAAAAGAGAGAGCGGTTTTGTGTCCCCACAGTCCATAATGTAGAAAAGAGAGAAAAAAGCCTTTCTGATTTGGTGTGTGTGCTCATAGTGCAGAGTGAAGAGAAAAGAGAGAAAAGAAAACCGTTTTGGTGTCACGGGTGTTGTGACTTACACACACACATTTCTGAATTGAGAAAAGAAATTATTTAAGAGGAAACAGTAGAGTTTAGATCCCACATTTGTTGATAGGCATTCATTTATTTCTTCACTTCTGATGAAGTTTCAACAATAAACAACAAACTTTGTATTATGAGAAAGAACCAGACTCATTCTTCAGGAATCCGAAAATAAGCACGAATTCGGATTCTCCTATAAAACGAATTAATTAACTCAAACCAAGTTAAGACTGCTTTGTCCTTCATATTTATTCATGTCTAATCAAGTTTCAACGATAAACAACGTTGTACTTTGTAGAATGAGAAAGAACTTCTTCAGCAATAAGCATCTCTCGACATATGACGAAGTACAGATTTTGCTATAAAATTAATTTCTTCTATCAGCGTGACTTAAAACTGTTTGTCCTCCTTATTTATCCACTTCAAATCAAGTTTCAACAATTAAAAAAAAATTGTAGTTTGAGAAAGAACAACTTAATCTTCAGCAATACGTATAAAAAGAGGGTAACAAAAGGTGCAAATGCCAACCATACATCACTAAAAGGTGGAGCGGAAGTATTCAGCTGCAAGTAGGTGTGAATGTTCGACCATAATTTGTAAAAAGTGGGTAAGAAAAGGTTCGAATGCCTGACTAAATATTAACAAAAGCGGGAGGAGAGGTCTTCAGATGAGAGTGGGTGAGAATTTCCTACCATACAAGTATGGTGGAGAGGAAGCTGTGATTGGCCGACAATAGTAAAAAGCAGGTGAGAAAAGGTGCGAATGTCAAAACATACATGATCAAAACAGGGAGCGGAGGTGTTTGGCTGCGACAAGGTGTGAATGTCCACCCATAATTAATGAAAAACGGGCAACAAGTAGGTTCGAATGCCCAACCATACATCATCAAAAGCAGGAGTGGATGTGTTCGGCTTCAAGAAGGTATGAATGTCCATCAATAATTGCTATAAAACATGAAAGAAAATTTTCGAATATCAAACCGCACATAATCATAAGCGGGAGAGGAGGTGTTCCGCTGCAAGAAGGTGTGAATATCCACCCATAATTACTGAAAAATGGGTAAGAAAAGGTGCGAATGCCCAACCATACATCATCAAAAGCAGGAGTGGATGTGTTCGGCTACAAGAAGGTTTGAATGTCCGACCATAGTTTGTAAAAAGCGGGTAAGAACAGGTTTGTATGCCCGACTGTACACAATCAAAAGAGGGAGCGGAGTTGTTCAGCTACAAGAAGGTGTGAAAGTCCGACCATGGTTTGTAAAAAGCGGGTAAGAACAGGTTCGTATGCCCGAATATACACCATCAAATGCGGGAGCGGAGGTGTTCGGCTGTGAGTAGGTGTGAATCTCCAACCATAATTGCTGAAAAATGTGTTAGAAAAGGTAAGAATGCCGGTCCATACATCATCAAAAGCGGGAGAGGTGGTGTTCGGCTGCAAGTAGGTGTGAATGTCCAGCCATAATTACTCACAAATGGGTAAGAAAAGGTAGTATTGCCAGACCATACATGATCAAAACAGGGAGCGGAGGTGGTTAAGCTGCAAGAAGGTGTTAATGTCCGACTAAGGTTTGTAAAAAGCGGGTAAGAAAAGGTGCGAATGCCCGACAATGTAAGATCAAAAGAGGGAGCGGATGTTTTCGGATGAAAGAAGGTCTGAATGTCCAACCATAATTTGTAAAAACCGGGGAAGAAAAGGCTCGAAAGCCCGACTATACACCATCAAAAGCTGCAGCGGAGGTGTTCAGCTGCAAGAAGGTCTGAATGTCCATCAATAATTGCTAGAAAACATGAAAGAGAATTTTCGAATATCAAACCGCACATGATAATAAGCGGGAGAGGAGGTGTTCAGCTGCAAGAAGGTGTGAATGTCCACCCATAATTACTGAAAAATGGGTAAGAAAAGGTGCGAATTCCCAACCATACATCATCAAATGCACGAGTGGATGTGTTCGGCTACAAGAAGGTTTGAATGTCCGACCATAGTTTGTAAAAAGCGGGTAAGAAAAGGTTCGAATGCCCAAACATACACCATCAAAAGAGGGAGCGGAGGTGTTCCGCTGTAAGAAGGTGTGAATGTCCGATCATAGTTGGTAAAAAGCGGGTAAGAAAAGGTTAAAATACCCGACTGTACACAATCAATAGCGGGAGCGGAGTTGTTCGGCTACTAAAAGGTGTGAAAGTCCGACCCTGGTTTTAAAAAGCGGGTAAGAAAAGGTTCGAATGCCCGAACATACACCATCAAAAGAGGTAGCGGAGGTGTTCCGCTGTAAGACGGTGTGAATGTCCGATCATAGTTGGTAAAAAGCGGGTAAGAAAAGGTTAAAATACCCGACTGTACACAATCAAAAGAGGGAGCGGAGTTGTTCAGCTAAGAGAAGGTGTGAAAGTCCGACCATGGTTTGTAAAAAGCGGGTAAGAAAAGGTTCGTATGCCCGAATATTCACTATCAAAACCGGAAGCGTAGGTGTTCGGCTGCAAGAAGGTGTGAACGTCCAACCAAAGTTTGTGAAAAAGCAGTTAAGAAAAGGTTCGAATATCTAACCAAACATAATCAAAAGCGGGAGCAGAGCTGTTCGACTGCAACTAGGTGTGAATGTCAGAGAATAATTTGCAAAAAGCTGATGAGAAAGGGTGAGAAATCCCGACTATACACCATCAAATGCGGTAGTGGAGTTGTTCGGCTGTGAGTAGGTGTGATTCTCCAACCATAATTGCTGAAAAATGTGTTAGAAAAGGTAAGAATGCCAGTCCATACATCACCAAAAGCGGGAGAGGTGGTGTTCGGCTGCAAGTAGGTGTGAATGTCCATTAATAATTGCTTTAAAACATGAAAGAAAATTTTCGAATATCAAACCTTACATGATCATTAGCGGGAGAGGAGGTGTTCAGCTGCAAGAAGGTGTGAATATCCACCCATAATTACTGAAAAATGGGTAGGAAAAGATGCGAATGTCCAACCATAAATCATCAAAAGCAGGAGTGGAGTTGTTCAGCTACAAGAAGGTATGAAAGTCCAACCATGGTTTGTAAAAAGCGGGTAAGAGAAGGTTCGAATACCCGAATATATACCATCAAAAGCAGAAGCGGAGGTGTTCGGCTGCAAGAAGGTGTGAACGTCCGACCAAAGTTTGTAAAAAGCAGTTAAGAAAAGGTTTGAATATCCAACCGAACATAATCAAAAGCGGGAGCAGAGCTGTTCGACTGCAAGTAGGTGTGAATGTCAGATCATAATTGCTGAAAAATGTGATAGAAAAGACTAGAATGCCGGACAATACATCATCAAAAGCGGGAGAGGTGGTTTTTCGGCTGCAAGTAGGTGTGAATGTCCAGCCATAATTACTCACAAACGGGGGAAGAAAAGGTAGTATTTCCAGACCACACATGATCAAAACAGGGAATGGAGGTGGTTCAGCTGCAAGGTGTGAATGTCTGACTAAAGTTTGTAAAAACCGTGTAAGACAAGGGGCGAATGCCCGACAATGTATGATCAAAAGAGGGAGCGGAGGTTTTCGGCTGCAAGGTCTGAATGTCCAACCACAATTTGTAAAAATCGGGGAAGAAAAGGCTCGAAAGCCCGACTATACACCATCAAAAGCGGGAGCAGAGGTGTTCAGGTGCAAGAAGGTCTGAATGTCCGACCAAAAATTACTGAAAAATGGGTAAGAAAAGGTGCGAATGCCAAAACATACATCATCAAAAGCAGGAGCGGATGTGTTCGGCTACAAGAAGGTTTGAATGTCCAACCATAGTAAGTAATAGGCGGGTAAGAAAAGGCTCGAATGCCCGACTATATACCATCAAAAGCGGAAGCGGAGGTGTTCGGCTGCAAGACGGTGTGAACGTCCGACCAAAGTTTGTAAAAAGCAGTTAAGAAAATGTTCGAATATCCAACCAAACATAATCAAAAGCGGGAGCAGAGCTGTTCGACTGCAAGTAGGTGTGAATATCAGATCATAATTTGCAAAAAGCTGATGAGAAAGGGTGAGAATGCCAAACTATACACTATCAAATGTGGGAGCGGAGGTGTTCGTCTGTGAGTAGGTGTGAATGTCCGACCATAATTGCTGAAAAATGTGTTAGAAAAGGTAAGAATGCCGGACCATATATCATCAAAAGCGGGAGAGGTTGTGTTCGGCTGCAAGTAGGTGTGAATGTCCAGCCATAATTACTCACAAACGGGTAAGAAAAGGTACTATTGCCAGACCATATATGATCAAAACAGGGAGCGGAGGTGGTTCAGCTGCAAGAAGGTTTGAATGTCCGACTAAAGTTTGTAAAAAGCGGGTAAGACAAGGTGTGAATGCCCGACAATGTATGATCAAAAGAGGAGCGGAGGTTTTCGGCTGCAAGAAGGTCTGAATGTCCACCCATAATTACTGAAAAATGGGTAAGAAAAGGTGCGAAAGCCCAACCGCACATGATCATAAGTGGATGAGAAGGTGTTCGACTGCAAGTAGGTGTGAATGTAAGATCATAATTTGTAAAAAGCGGGTAAGAAAAGGTAAGAATGCCCAACCATAAATTATCAAAAGCGGCAGCAGAGTTTCGGCTCGTATTTATCAATGTCTTGATAGATTTCAACAAAAAACAACGTTGTACTTTGCAGTAAAAGAAAGTGCAAATCAAAAGTTTTAGGAATCCGAGAATAAGCTTATTTTCATGAGTTCTGCACGATTTCGGATTTTATGTATAAAATGAATTCCTTCACGCAAACTAAGTTAACACTGCTTTGTCCTTCATATGTACCCATTTCTACATATATTTCAAGCATAAACTTTCTCATACTACCCTGAATGAGAAAGAGCCAAACTTGTGATTAAGCCATACGACCCTTTTGAGGAGTTCTGCATGGTTTGGGATTTTATCTATAAAATTAATTCCTTCACTCAAACTATGTTAAAACGGCTTTTACCTTCATATTTATCAATGTCTCGATAGATTTAAACAAAAAAACAACGTTTTACTTTGCAATAAAAGAAAGAGCAAATCAAAAGTTTTAGGAATCCGAGAATAAGCTTATTTTCATGAGTTCTGCACGATTTCGGATTTTATGTATAAAATGAATTCATTCACTCAAACCAAGTTAAAAACTGCTTTTTCCTTCATATTTATCAATGTCTAGATCGACTTCAACAAAGAACAACATTGTATTTTGCAGTAGAAGAAAGAGCAAAACTGAAGGATCAGGAATCCGAGAATAAGCTTCTTTTCATACGTTCTGCATGATTTGGGATTTTATGTATAAAATGAATTCCTTCACTCAAACTAAGTTAACACTGCTTTGTCCTTCATATGTACCCATTTCTACATATATTTCAAGCATAAACTTCCTCATACTACTCTGAATGAGAAAGAGCCACACTTGTGATTAAGCCATACGCCCCTTTTGAGGAGTTCTGCATGATTTGGGATTTTATCTATAAAATCAATTCCTTCACTCAAACTATGTTAAAACGGCTTTTACCTTCATATTTATCAATGTCTCGATAGATTTAAACAAAAAAAACAACGTTGTACTTTGCAGTAAAAGAAAGAGCCAATCAAAAGTTTTAGGAATCCGAGAATAAGCTTATTTTCATGAGTTCTGCACGATTTCGGATTTTATGTATAAAATGAATTCATTCACTCAAATCAAGTTAAAACTGCTTTTTCATTCATATTTATCAATGTCTAGATCGACTTCAACAAAGAAAAACATTGTATTTTGCAGTAGATGAAAGAGCAAAACTGAAGTTGCCTGAACTGATCAGGAATCCGAGAATAAGCTTATTTTCTTATGGGCAAGTGGGAACTGCTTTGTCCTACATATTTATCAATATGTAGATGGATTTCAACTTCTTCAAAGTCCAATGTTTTTCTTTGTTGAAGTCGATCTAGACATTGATGAATATGGAAGGACAAAGCAGTTTTAACTTGGTTTGAGCAAAGCAATTCATTTTATAGCAAAATCCGAAATCGTGCAGAACTCATGAAAGCAGGCTTATACTCGGATTCCTGAAACTTTAGATTTGCTCTTTCTTTTACTGCAAAGTACAACGTTGTTTTTTTGTTTAAATCTTTGTAGACATGGTAAATATGAAGGACAAATCAGTTTTAACATAGTTTGAGTGAAGTAATGCATTTTATAAGCAAAATCCCAAATCATGCAGAACTCACGAAAAGCTTTTTCTCGCTTTTCACTGCTTTTTACAAACTTTGGTCGGACGTTCACACCTTCTTGCATCCGAACACCTCCGCTTCCGCTTTTGATGATGTATATTCGGGCATTCGAACCTTTTATTACCCGCTTTTTACAAACCATTGTCGGACTTTCACACCTTCTTGCAGCCGAACACCACCTCTACCGCTTTTGATGATGTATGGTTCAGTATTCTTACCTTTTCTAACACATTTTTCAGCAATTATGGTCGGACATTCACACCTACTCACAGCTGGACACCTCCGCTCCCACTTTTGATCATACAATGTCGGGACATCGCTCCTTGTCTTACCAGCTTTTTACAAACTTTAGTCGAACATTCACACCTTCTTGCAGCTGAACACCTCCGCTCCCGCTTTTGATGATGTATAGTCGGGCTTTCAAGCCTTTTCTTAACCGGTTTTTACAAATTATGGTTGGACATTCAGACCTTGCAGCCGAACACCTCCGCTCTCTCTTTTGATCATACATTGTCGGGCATTCGCACCTTGTCTTACCCGCTTTTTACAAACTATAGTCAGACATTCACACCTTGCAGCTGAACCTCCGCTCCCTGTTTTGATCATGTATGGTCTGGCAATACTACCTTTTCTTCCCCCGTTTGTGAGTAATTATGGCTGGACATTCACACCTACTTGCAGTCGAACAGCTCTGCTCCCGCTTTTGATTACGTTTGGTTGGATATTCGAACCTTTTCTTAACTGCTTTTTACAAACCATGGTCGGACTTTCACACCTTCTTGTAGCCGAACAACTCCGCTCCCGCTATTGATTTTGTACAGTCGGGTATTTTAACCTTTTATTACCCGCTTTTTACCAACTATGGTCGGACATTCACACCATCTTACAGCGGAACACCTCCGCTCCCACTTTTTATGGTGTATAGTCGGGCATTCGAACCTTTTCTTACCCGCTATTTACAAACTATGGTAGGACATTCAAACTTTCGTGTATCCGAAAACCTCCGCTCTCTCTTTTGATCATACATTGTCGGACATTCAGACCTTTTCTTACCCGCTTTTTACAAACCATGGTCGGACTGTCACACCTTCTTGTAGCCGAACACATCCGCTCCCGCTATTGATTGTGTACAGTCGGGTATATTAACCTTTTCTTACCCGCTTTTTACCAAGTATGGTTGGACATTCACACCTTCGTACAGCGGAACACCTCCGCTCCCTCTTTTGATGGTGTATGTTCGGGCATTCAAACCTTTTCTTACCCGCTTTTTCCAAACTATGGTCGGCTATTCACAGCTTCCTCTCCACCATACTTGTATGGTGGGATATTCACACCCACTTGCATCCGAAGACCTCCGCCCCAAATTTTGTTGATATTTAGTCGGACATTCGCACCTTACCCGCTTTTGGCAAACTATGGCCTTCTTGCAGCCAAACAACTCTGATCTTGCTTTTGATGATGTAAGGTTGGGCATTCAGACCTTGCTTCACCTGCTTTTCACCAAATATAGTCGGACATTCACACCTTCTTGCAGCCGAACACTTCCGCTCCACCTTTTAGTGTTCTATCACACCTTTTTTTTCACCGCATTTTATACATTATGGTTGGAAATTTTCAACCACTCTCATCCGAAGACCTCTCCTCCCGCTTTTTTTTAATATATTTGAACTTTAGTTTTACATTCAAACCTTCTTGCAGCTGAACCACCTCCGCTCCCTGTTTTGATCATATATGGTCTGGCTACTACCTTTTCTTACCCGTTTGTGAGTAATTATGGCTGGACATTCACACCTACTTGCAGTCGAACACAACCTCTCTCGCTTTTGATGATGTATGGACCGGCATTTTTACCTTTTCTAACACATTTTTCAGGAATTATGGTTTGAGATTCACACCTACTCACAGCCGAACACCTCCGCTTCCGCATTTGATGATGTATAGTCGGGCATTCTCACCCTTTCTCATCAGCTTTTTGCAAATTATGATCTGACATTCACACCTACTTGCAGTCAAACAGCTCTGCTCCCGCTTTTGATTATGTTTGGTTGGATATTCGAACCTTTTCTTAACTTCTTTTTACATATTTTGGTTGGACGTTCACACCTTCTTGTAGCCGAACACTTCCACTCCTGCTTTTGATGATGTATGGTTGGGCATTCACACATTTTTTTTGCCCATTTTTCAGGAATTATGAGTGGACATTCACACCTTGCAGCTGAACACCTCCTATCCCACCTATGATCATGTGCGGTTTGATTTTCGAAAAGTTTCTTTCATGTTTTCTAGCAATTATTGATGGACATGTAGACCTTCTTGCAGCTGAACACCTCCGCTCCCGCTTTTGATCATACATTGTAAGGCATTCGCACCTTGTCTTACCCACTTTTTACAAACTTTAGTCGAACAGTCACACCTTTTTGCAGCCGAACACCACCTCTCCCGCTTTTGATGATGTATGGTCCAGCATTCTTACCTTTTCTAACAAATTCTTCAGCAATTATGGTCGGAGATTCACACCTACTCAGAGCCGAACACCACCGCTCCCGCATTTGATGGTGTATAGTCGGGCATTCTCACCCTTTCTCATCAGCTTTTTACAAATTATGATCTGACATTCACACCTACTTGCAGTCGAACAGCTCTGCTCCCGCTTTTGATGATGTATGGTCCAGCATTCTTACCTTTTCTAACACATTCTTCAGCAATTATGGTCGGACATTCACACCTACTCAGAGCCGAACACCTCCGCTCCCGCATTTGATGGTGTATAGTCGGGCATTCTCACCCTTTCTCATCAGCTTTTTACAAATTATGATCTGACATTCACACCTGCTTTTGATAATGTATTGTTAGGCATTCGCACCTTTTTTTTTACCCATTTTTCATGAATTATGGGTGGACATTCACACCTTCCTGCAGCCGAACACTTCCGCTCCACCTTTTAGTGTTCTATCACACCTTTTTTTTCACCGCATTTTATACATTATGGTTGGAAATTTTCAACCACTCTCATCCGAAGACCTCTCCTCCCGCTTTTGTTAATATATTTGAACTTTAGTTTTACATTCAAACCTTCTTGCAGCTGAACCACCTCCGCTCCCTGTTTTGATCATATATGGTCTGGCTACTACCTTTTCTTACCCGTTTGTGAGTAATTATGGCTGGACATTCACACCTACTTGCAGTCGAACACAACCTCTCTCGCTTTTGATGATGTATGGACCGGCATTTTTACCTTTTCTAACACATTTTTCAGCAATTATGGTCGGAGATTCACACCTACTCACAGCCGAACAACTCCGCTTCCGCATTTGATGATGTATAGTCGGGCATTCTCACCCTTTCTCATCAGCTTTTTGCAAATTATGATCTGACATTCACACCTGCTTTTGATAATGTATTGTTAGGCATTCGCACCTTTTTTTTTACCCATTTTTCATGAATTATGGGTGGACATTCACACCTTCCTGCAGCCGAACACCTCCTCTCCCGCTTATCATCATGTGCGGTTTGATATTCGAAAATTTACTTTCTTGTTTTAAAGCAATTATTGATGGACATTCAAACCTTCTTTTTGATGGTGTATAGTCGGGCTTTCGAGCCTTTTCTTCCCGGTTTTTACAAACCATGGTCGGACTTTCACACCTTCTTGTAGCCGAACAACTCCGCTCCCGCTATTGATTGTGTACAGTCGGGTATTTTAACCTTTTCTTACCCGCTTTTTACCAACTATGGTCGGACATTCACACCGTCTTACAGCGGAACACCTCTGCTCCCGCTTTTGATGGTGTATAGTCGGGCATTCGAACCTTTTCTTACCCGCTTTTTACAAACTATGGTGGGACATTCAAACCTTCTTGTATCCGAAAACCTCCGCTCTCTCTTTTGATCATACATTGTCGGACATTCGCACCTTTTCTTACCCGCTTTTTACAAACCATGGTCGGACTTTCACACCTTCTTGTAGCCGAACACATCCGCTCCCGCTATTGATTGTGTACAGTCGGGTATTTTAACCTTTTCTTACCCGCTTTTTACCAAGTATGGTCTGACATTCACACCTTCGTACAGCGGAACACCTCCGCTCCCTCTTTTGATGGTGTATGTTCGGGCATTCAAACCTTTTCTTACCCGCTTTTTCCAAACTATGGTCAGCTATTCACAGCTTCCTCTCCACCATACTTGTATGGTGGGATATTTACACCCACTTGCATCCGAAGACCTCCGCCCCAAATTTTGTTGATATTTAGTCGGACATTCGAACCTTACCCGCTTTTGGCAAACTATGGCCTTCTTGCAGCCAAACAACTCTGATCTTGCTTTTGATGATGTAAGGTTGGGCATTCAGACCTTGCTTCACCTGCTTTTCACCAAATATAGTCGGACATTCACACCTTCTTGCAGCCGAACACTTCCGCTCCACCTTTTAGTGTTCTATCACACCTTTTTTTTCACCGCATTTTATACATTATGGTTGGAAATTTTCAACCACTCTCATCCGAAGACCTCTCCTCCCGCTTTTGTTAATATATTTGAACTTTAGTTTGACATTCAAACCTTCTTGCAGCTGAACCACCTCCGCTCCCTGTTTTGATCATATATGGTCTGGCAATACTACCTTTTCTTACCCGTTTGTGAGTAATTATGGCTGGACATTCACACCTACTTGCAGCCGAACACAACCTCTCTCGCTTTTGATGATGTATGGACCGGCATTTTTACCTTTTCTAACACATTTTTCAGCAATTATGGTCGGAGATTCACACCTACTCACAGCCGAACAACTCCGCTCCCGCATTTGATGGTGTATAGTCGGGCATTCTCACCCTTTCTCATCAGCTTTTTGCAAATTATGATCTGACATTCACACCTACTTGCAGTCGAACAGCTCTGCTCCCGCTTTTGATTATGTTTGGTTGGATATTCAAACCTTTTCTTAACTTCTTTTTACATATTTTGGTTGGACGTTCACACATTCTTGTAGCCGAACACTTCCACTCCTGCTTTTGATGATGTATGGTTGGGCATTCACACCTTTTTTTTGCCCATTTTTCAGGAATTATGGGTGGACATTCACACCTTGCAGCTGAACACCTCCTATCCCACTTATGATCATGTGCGGTTTGATTTTCGAAAAGTTTCTTTCATGTTTTCTAGCAATTATTGATGGACATGTAGACCTTCTTGCAGCTGAACACCTCCGCTCCCGCTTTTGATCATACACTGTCAGGCATTCGCACCTTGTCTTACCCTCTTTTTACAAACTTTAGTCGAACAGTCACACCTTTTTGCAGCCGAACACCACCTCTCCCGCTTTTGATGATGTATGGTCCAGCATTCTTACCTTTTCTAACACATTCTTCAGCAATTATGGTCGGACATTCACACCTACTCAGAGCCGAACACCTCCGCTCCCGCATTTGATGGTGTATAGTCGGGCATTCTCACCCTTTCTCATCAGCTTTTTACAAATTATGATCTGACATTCACACCTGCTTTTGATAATGTATTGTTAGGCATTCGCACCTTTTTTTTTACCCATTTTTCATGAATTATGGGTGGACATTCACACCTTCTTGCAGCCGAACACCTCCTCTCCCGCTTATGATCATGTGCGGTTTGATATTCGAAAATTTACTTTCTTGTTTTAAAGCAATTATTGATGGACATTCAAACCTTCTTTTTGATGGTGTATAGTCGGGCTTTCGAGCCTTTTCTTCCCGGTTTTTACAAACCATGGTCGGACTTTCACACCTTCTTGTAGCCGAACAACTCCGCTCCCGCTATTGATTGTGTACAGTCGGGTATTTTAACCTTTTCTTACCCGCTTTTTACCAACTATGGTCGGACATTCACACCGTCTTACAGCGGAACACCTCTGCTCCCGCTTTTGATGGTGTATAGTCGGGCATTCGAAGCTTTTCTTACCCGCTTTTTACAAACTATGGTGGGACATTCAAACCTTCTTGTATCCGAAAACCTCCGCTCTCTCTTTTGATCATACATTGTCGGACATTCGCACCTTTTCTTACCCGCTTTTTACAAACCATGGTCGGACTTTCACATCTTCTTGTCGCCGAACACATCCGCTCCCGCTATTGATTGTGTACAGTCGGGTATTTTAACCTTTTCTTACCCGCTTTTTACCAACTATGGTCGGACATTCACACCTTCGTACAGCGGAACACCTCCGCTCCCTCTTTTGATGGTGTATGTTCGGGCATTCAAACCTTTTCTTACCCGCTTTTTCCAAACTATGGTCGGCTATTCACAGCTTCCTCTCCACCATACTTGTATGGTGGAATATTCACACCCACTTGCATCCGAAGACCTCCGCCCCAAATTTTGTTGATATTTAGTCGGACATTCGCACCTTACCCGCTTTTGGAAAACTATGGCCTTCTTGCAGCCAAACACCTCTGATCTCGCTTTTGATGATGTAAGGTTGGGCATTCAGACCTTGCTTCACCTGCTTTTCACCAAATATAGTCGGACATTCACACCTTCTTGCAGCCGAACACTTCCGCTTTTAGTGTTCTATGAGGCATTCACATATTTTTTTTCACCGTATTTTATAGATTATGGTTGGAAATTCTCACCCACTCTCATCCGAAGACCTCTCCTCCCGCTTTTGTTAATATTCGAACCTTTTCTTACCCGCTTTTTACAAATTATAGTCGAACATTCACACCTACTTGCAGCTGAATACTTCCGCTCCACCTTTTAGGTATGTATGGTTGGCATTTGCACCTCTTTTTATACTGATTGCTGAAGATTAAGTTGTACTTTCTCAAACTACAACATTTTTTTATTTGTTGAAACTTGATTTGAAGTGGATAAATAAGGAGGACAAACAGTTTTAAGTCAGGCTGATAGAAGGAATTAATTTTATAGCAAAATCTGTACTTCGTCATATGTCGAGAGATGCTTATTGCTGAAGAAGTTCTTTCTCATTCTACAAAGTACAACGTTGTTTATCGTTGAAACTTGATTAGACATGAATAAATATGAAGGACAAAGCAGTCTTAACTTGGTTTGAGTTAAGGAATTCGTTTTATAGGAGAATCCGAATTCGTGCATAACTCATAAAATAGAGCTTATTTTCGGAATCCTGAAGAATGATTCTGGTTCTTTCTCATAATACAAAGTTTGTTGTTTATTGTTGAAACTTCATCAGAAGTGAAGAAATAAATGAATGCCTATCAACAAATGTGGGATCTAAACTCTAGTGCTTCCTCTAAAATAATTTCCTTTCTCAATTTAGAAATGTGTGTGTGTAAGTCACAACACCTGTGACACCAAAACGGCTTTCTTTTCTCTACACTCTGCACTATGAGCACACACACCAAATCAGAAAGGCTTTTTTCTCTCTTTTCTACATTATGGACTATGGGGACACAAAACCGCTCTCTCTCTTTTTTTTTTTTTATCGTGTGCCAGGGCGTTGTCTCATGTATTAGATTATGCTTAAGATACGAATGGGTTTATCAGTCACATCAGAATCCATACATACTGATCCTCCCGTAATAAAATGGTCGGATCTTATCAAACACACTTTGTTTCTTGTGACAATCAAGTCAGCAAAACAGCGTATACACGTCAAGACACTGAATCAAGTTTGCCACAAGAACTCATAAGTTTGGCAGTATTGCTCTGCCATCAGCAATGATACACCCATTTTATTTTCGTGAGACATGTGCAAGCACCTGTTCATCTACTGTTCTATCACTATGAATTAGTGATCTATTATCAATAAGGATACTTCTACAACTACTATCAAAGTATGTCCGGACTTCTTATGTTGTCAGTTGCTATATATGAATAAGTGGGTAGCTACTGACAAGCATTAAGCATGTCACACAGCCCAAACATATAACATTTCAGGACACACCACACAGTTAACAACCACAGTGAAGCGTGTCAAAGCCCAAACATGTAACATTCAACAGGACACTTACACAACACATTCAAATCAAACAGTCAGACAACATACAAGAACATATACCCCAGCCGGCATTGCTCCCTGCCTATTTTCGTACAGCACACTATGTGTGCGCACACCTTTATTCACAAACTCTTCAACTTATACTCTTTTACCGAAGCTGCTACAGCTCGATTGGCCAAATACCTTTAGATCCTATTTCGGTGAATTTGACATCTGCCTTGTATGTAACAGATTAGCGGTTTAGCAGTTTTAATTTAGTTTGAGTGAAGGAATTCATTTTATAGCAAAATCCGAAATCGTGAAGAACTAAGCTTATTCTCGGATTCCTGAATCTTTAGATTTGCTCTTTCTTTTACTGCAAAGTACAATGTTGAGCAGCACTAATGAGTTGTTTCTATTTTTGGCAGGCTTTACCTTTGCGGGTGAAGCCCTTTCTGTCTGTGCAAAAGAAATCTTCTTACTGTGCAGAGTGACTTCTCTGAGTAGAGTCGCCTTACTTGTTGCGACTGTGCCGATGTTCGAAGCTGGAGTGCAAAGTTGTTGCTTGAATGGTGCTTGCTGGAGCGTGCGGGAGTGCAAAGTTATACCATTTAAAAGGGCTGAAGAGTGCTCAGTGCAGCGGGTGGGCGACACTCTGGCCACCTTGAAAACCGAGGTTACATCCACTACCAGGGGCAGCCCAAGTTCTGCCGCAAGTGTGGTGAGCATGGGCACCTGGTTGAGGCTTGTACCAATGTGGGAAGAGCAGAGAAATTGGGCAAACTTTTGGAGAGTGTCCAAATGGCAGGAAATGTAATCTCTGTGGAGAATTAAATCACCTCTTCAGAGATTGCCCTAAATCTTTTGCCAACAAATTAAAGACGGTAAAGCCACAGTCAAGCCAACAAAGAGAAGGACCAAAGGTGGCAGTTGGTGAACAAAGTGAAGAGGTTGACCCAATAAATTCAAACTTCCCGCCAAAAGCTTGGATTGGAAGTGAGGAGCAAAAAGGGGAGGGGCCTGTAGAGGCCTCACCACTCAGTGTTGAAGTCTGTGAGAATTCACAGGCAGAGGGTGGAGCTACGCTAAATGAGGAGGAAGAGCAGACAGGTGAGTCTAGTGAAGATACTCACCTCCCCGAAGGTCAACAGCCGAAGAGGACGGCATCTGAGCCTCTGATTCCCCAGTGGTATCAGAGAAGAGGGGAAGGGTTAGGTCCCTTTCAGACAGTTCTTCAGTGGAAGAACCTAGAGTCTTCCCCTCCGACTGACCAAATGAGGTCTCCTTTTTAACTTCAGCTCTGCACTCGACCCCCAGGGACTCAAAGTTAAATGCAACATTGCGTCAGAGGCCAACACCGAGAGTCCGAAAAGGAAATATAGATCACCCTACTCACTTTTCACCTAAAGAAATGAAGGAAGAGCTAGTTTCCCAAGAAATAACCTGTGTGTAATTTGTTTTGATAACTTAGAAAAACGAAAATGACATACCTACTTTCCTTTATGCTTTTAATGGTTCTCACCTTCTCAACACTAAATGTGAGAAGTGTGAAATCAAAGACAAGAGCCCAGAGTATTTTATCCTTCTTAGACTCCATAAAATCAGATGTGTTTTTAATACAAGAATGTGGACTACCTTTTTTAAAAAACCATAGACAATGGGAGGAAATGTGGCCCCATTTATCGATATGGAGTGGCTCAAATCAAAATAAAAATGATGGTGTGGCCATTCTAATTAAAAATCCGCATGTTCTGGTGAAAGGTAGCACAGTGGTGAGAGACGGACGGGCACTTTTAGCACACTTGAATTTTATGGGGCAAGACTTTAACCTCTTAAATATTTATGGTTTCAATGGAAAAAATGAAAGGTATGACCTTTTAGAAGATATACAGCTTTACATGCTAGGGCAAGTACCTTTAGTTGTAGGAGGGGATTTTAACTATATCTTGAGCAGGAAAGATAGAAAAAGAGCAGGGGTAGATTTTAAAGTGGATAAGACTTCGATTTTACTTCAGGGCATATGCAGGGATTTTAAGCTTACTGACTGTTTTAAAACCATGCATCCCAGAGAGGAGGGCTTCACCTGGTTTAGTCATGATGGCACCAGAGCCTCTCGCATTGATTATTTCTTTACTAGAGATTGCCCACCCACTGATGTTAGATTAACCCCTGTTTTCTTTTCAGACCACCTTATGCTCTCCTGCACCCTTTCACCCCCTTCTGGTGTGACGGTAGGAAGTGGTCTGTGGAAACTCAACTGTTCCCTGTTGGAGGATGAAATCATAGTCAGTCAGTACAGGGAATGTTATAAAGAGTGGCAGACCCTTCAAGACCTCTACGAAACACATGCACAATGGTGGGAAATGGTGAAGGAAACGACCCAGACTTTTTTTAAACAGCAAGGTAAACGTAAAAAAAGGAAAGAGAATAGATGTATGATGGGACTACATAAACCATCAAAAGCGGGAGCAGAGGTGTTCCGCTGTAAGACGGTGTGAATGTCCGACCATAGCTGGTAAAAAGCGGGTAAGAAAAGGTTAAAATACCCGACTGTCCACAATCAATAGCGGGAGCGGAGTTGTTCGGCTACAAGAAGGTGTGAAAGTCCGACCATGGTTTGTAAAAACCGGGAAGAAAAGGCTCGAAAGCCCGACTATACACCATCAAAAAGAAGGTTTGAATGTCCATCAATAATTGCTTTAAAACAAGAAAGTAAATTTTCGAATATCAAACCGCACATGATCATAAGCGGGAGAGGAGGTGTTCGGCTGCAAGAAGGTGTGAATGTCCACCCATAATTCATGAAAAATGGGTAAAAAAAAAGGTGCGAATGCCTAACAATACATTATCAAAAGCAGGTGTGAATGTCAGATCATAATTTGTAAAAAGCTGATGAGAAAGGGTGAGAATGCCCGACTATACACCATCAAATGCGGGAGCGGAGGTGTTCGGCTCTGAGTAGGTGTGAATCTCCGACCATAATTGCTGAAGAATGTGTTAGAAAAGGTAAGAATGCTGGACCATACATCATCAAAAGCGGGAGAGGTGGTGTTCGGCTGCAAAAAGGTGTGACTGTTCGACTAAAGTTTGTAAAAAGAGGGTAAGACAAGGTGCGAATGCCTGACAGTGTATGATCAAAAGCGGGAGCGGAGGTGTTCAGCTGCAAGAAGGTCTACATGTCCATCAATAATTGCTAGAAAACATGAAAGAAACTTTTCGAAAATCAAACCGCACATGATCATAAGTGGGATAGGAGGTGTTCAGCTGCAAGGTGTGAATGTCCACCCATAATTCCTGAAAAATGGGCAAAAAAAAGGTGTGAATGCCCAACCATACATCATCAAAAGCAGGAGTGGAAGTGTTCGGCTACAAGAAGGTGTGAACGTCCAACCAAAATATGTAAAAAGAAGTTAAGAAAAGGTTCGAATATCCAACCAAACATAATCAAAAGCGGGAGCAGAGCTGTTCGACTGCAAGTAGGTGTGAATGTCAGATCATAATTTGCAAAAAGCTGATGAGAAAGGGTGAGAATGCCCGACTATACATCATCAAATGCGGGAGCGGAGTTGTTCGGCTGTGAGTAGGTGTGAATCTCCGACCATAATTGCTGAAAAATGTGTTAGAAAAGGTAAAAATGCCGGTCCATACATCATCAAAAGCGAGAGAGGTTGTGTTCGACTGCAAGTAGGTGTGAATGTCCAGCCATAATTACTCACAAACGGGTAAGAAAAGGTAGTAGCCAGACCATATATGATCAAAACAGGGAGCGGAGGTGGTTCAGCTGCAAGAAGGTTTGAATGTCAAACTAAAGTTCAAATATATTAACAAAAGCGGGAGGAGAGGTCTTCGGATGAGAGTGGTTGAAAATTTCCAACCATAATGTAGAAAATGCGGTGAAAAAAAAGGTGTGATAGAACACTAAAAGGTGGAGCGGAAGTGTTCGGCTGCAAGAAGGTGTGAATATCCGACTATATTTGGTGAAAAGCAGGTGAAGCAAGGTCTGAATGCCCAACCTTACATCATCAAAAGCAAGATCAGAGTTGTTTGGCTGCAAGAAGGCCATAGTTTGCCAAAAGCGGGTAAGGTGCGAATGTCCGACTAAATATCAACAAAATTTGGGGCGGAGGTCTTCGGATGCAAGTGGGTGTGAATATCCCACCATACAAGTATGGTGGAGAGGAAGCTGTGAATAGCCGACCATAGTTTGGAAAAAGCGGGTAAGAAAAGGTTTGAATGCCCGAACATACACCATCAAAATAGGGAGCGGAGGTGTTCCGCTGTACGAAGGTGTGAATGTCCAACCATACTTGGTAAAAAGCGGGTAAGAAAAGGTTAATATACCCGACTGTACACAATCAATTGCGGGAGCGGATGTGTTCGGCTACAAGAAGGTGTGACAGTCCGACCATGGTTTGTAAAAAGCGGGTAAGAAAAGGTTTGAATGCCCGACTATACACCATCAAAAGCGGGAGCAGAGGTGTTCCGCTGTAAGACGGTGTGAATGTCCAACCATAGTTGGTAAAAAGCGGGTAAGAAAAGGTTAAAATACCCGACTGTACACAATCAATAGCGGGAGCGGAGTTGTTCGGCTACAAGAAGGTGTGAAAGTCCGACCATGGTTTTTAAAAACCGGGAAGAAAAGGCTCGAAAGCCCGACTATACACCATCAAAAAGAAGGTTTGAATGGTCCACTACACCCCAGCAGAGTCGAGGGAGGTAGGATGTGTGGATGTGTGGATGTATGGGACGTGAAAGTGTGTGTGGTAATGATTGGGCCTGGATCTGGGACTTGCTGTCGCCTGGCCTGCCTGTGTTTCTCCCGATGGGGCATCAGCGTTGCCTCTCCCCACTGCTCGCGACTTCACCCACCTGTGGGCACGTCTTGACTCCCAGGGCACTTGGCCAGGGGCGCTGGGGCAGGCGCTGACCCACTTTGTGGCTGTCTGGGGCGCTTGGCCCTCCTGGGTATTGGGTGGGGCCTCTGCCGGGGGGTTTGGGGGCGCTCGGGCTCCTGGGGCCCAGGTCCAGTGCACGGCCCATGTCTGGGCGGCTGGGGCCTGGCGGGGTCGGTGGGCTGTTACCCCTGGTTCCCGGAGTGCCTCTGCCCTATGCTTATGGGGGCTCTTTCCGGGGGCTTCCTCTGCAGTCTTCTGGGTGGATGCGTGGTTGCCCTTGCGGTGGGCTGCCTGGGTTCTGTGCTCTGTGGGGGCTGCTGGTGGCCTGGGTCTTGTGGCCCTCTCTGCCTGCTTCTGATTGCTTGGGGGGGGGCTGTGGATTGTGGCCCTGTACGCTTATACACTCATAACTAAGCACGGTTATCATGTAGGTCCTGTGCCATGGGTGTTGCATGTTCTCACACACACACAGACACATTCATTAGTCCAGTAGCATGGTCACTAAGCAGTTGATGTATTATCATGTCGTCTCAGGTCATCTATATCCACAGCTGTGTTGTATGCAATTGCCGCTTCTTGTGCTTGTTTTTTTTTGTTTGTGTGTTTGTTTTTTTCTCTGCTTGTCTGCTTTCAGGTGCTCCTTGTGGCGCTAAGGCTGGATTCCCCTCATAGGCCATGGATTGTTGTCTGTTTTGTTTTTTACAGGTGTAGCAGCTGGTTGTCTGTTTTTTGTTTCTATTTTTGTTCTGTTTCCTCTTCTTTCCTCTTCTTCTTTCCTTGTCCCCCGGTCCGGTTCAGTTCAGTTCATGTCATATATTGTAAACAGAAATAAATAAATGGGCATCAAGGGGAGCTTTACATTTATAAAACTTCCCTTGGCAAAACAAATCTGTTTGGCATCAAAGGTATTCAGACTACAATTCTTCTGACATAATGCTGAACAGGACAAGGGGAAAAAAAAGTAAAGAAGACAGTTCTGCCGAAAGCCAGGGATAGACCTGTTCTAAGTTCTATACTTTTTAAAAGGGGCGTGTTTATCAACTGTGGAATTAGAAGATTTACAAAAATGGTCAAGTGCTAGATCTTCATCTGGGATTTTAACAGTGTCATATAACTATTCAACAGATCAGTTAAAAAAAAGCCTGCTCATGGAGATGTTTCAGGATCTGGATACCAAGCGTGGACCTAATGTTTTCATTTTTGCAATTCTGATACAGGCTATTGAGCAGTGATAACTAACACCAAGTTCAGATACTGCAGATTTTCTACCTTTGATTTGTTAAGATTGAGCCAATCAGGGACAACCTTGAAGGATCTCTTTGGTTTTGTAGGATCAGTAATTACCTGAGAAAGGTTGATATTGGTACACACCTTTTTTAAATGATCAGAGGCAGAGTTCAACTTGTTTAAATTAAAATTGCCACACAGAGATTGGGTTTAGGCCACATGCACACAGAATGACATCAACAAATATAAGAAATATTAAACATTTACACATAGATTTTTGAATATATGTAGAGGAATGATACTTTGAAATGTGCTCATTGCGGAGTTATGATCAGTTGAGTAATGAAGGTTGAACTATTCTGGGAAAGAGGTTCTATTCCCAGCATCATGATGGACACTCCTGATATAGAAGGTTTCGCTAACGCATTGGAATTGTTTTACTATTTTCATATGCATGTGCAATGAAGAATTGCTTGCTGCTGATAAATGCAAAGAAGAACAGCTTACACATAGATGCTCACATATAGGCTGCTGAATGCAATGAAGACCTGCTTATCAAGTAAAGTTCAATGTCAATGTGTAATATTCAATTAGGATTTGCAAAACAGTGAAGTTAAACAATGAATGGGTCCATAGTCGGTATGAGAAGACTACAGGAATATTTACCTGGGTGTACGTTCAAACAGAGATGAGAAAATTGCGATAAATAATTGTTTGTTTGTTTGTTAGTATGTATAGGAATGTTATGTGTATAAACTGTGTTGAGTTATAGTTACTCAGTAGTGTCTCAGTGAAACAACCGACGGGGGAAGCCTTGCGGTGACAACAAAAGCAGTGTTTTACTGATCAGTCAAGTTGCTCCAGTGTACTCCATACAAACTGGTTGGCTACTGAAGGGATAGAAAATGGGGAATACTTGTTTTAAAGCAAAAAAGCTATTCAAACCTTCTTGTAGCCGAAAACCTCCGCTCCCTCTTTTGATTATACATTGTTGGGCATTCGCACCTTATTTACAAACTATAGTCAGACATTCACACCTTGCAGCTGAGCCACCTCAGCTCCCTGTTTTGATAGTGTATGTTCGGGCATTCGAACCTATTCTTATCCCCTTTTTACAAACTATAGTCAGACATTCACACCTTGGTGCTGAACCACCTCAGCTCCCTGTTTTGATCATGTATGGTCTGGCAATACTACCTTTTCTTACCCGTTTGTGAGTAATTATGGCTGGACATTCACACCTACTTCTTGTTCGGCTGCAAGAAGGTGTGAACGTCCGACCAAAGTTTGTAAAAAGCAGTTAAGAAAAGGTTCGAATATCCAACCAAACATAATCAAAAGCGGGAGCAGAGCTATTCGACTGCAAGTAGGTGTGAATGTCCAGCCATAATTACTCACAAACGGGTAAGAAAAGGTAGTATTGCCAGACCATACATGATCAAAACAGGGAGCTGAGGTGGTTCAGCACCAAGGTGTGAATGTCTGACTATAGTTTGTAAAAAGCGGGTAAGATAAGGTGCGAATGCCCGACAATGTATAATCAAAAGAGGGAGCAGAGGTTTTCGGCTAAAAGAAGGTTTGAATGTCCGACCATAGTTTGTAAAAAGCGGGTAAGAAAAGGTTCAAATACCTTACTATACACCATCAAAAGCGGGAGCGGAGATGTTCCACTGTAAGACGGTGTGAATGTCCGACCATAGTTGGTAAAAAGTGGGTAAGAAAAGGTTAAAATACCCGACTGTACACAATCAATAGCGGGAGCGGATGTGTTTAGCTACAAGAATGTGTGAAAGTCCGACCATGGTTAGTAAAAAACGGGTAAGAAAAGGTGCGAATGCCCGACAATGTATGATCAAAAGAGGGAGTGGAGGTTTTTGGCTACAAGAAGGTTTGAATGTCCGACCATAGTTTGTAAAAAGCGGGTAAGAAAAGGTTCAAATGCCTGACTATACACCATCAAAAGCGGGAGCGGAGGTGTTCCGCTGTAAGACGGTGTGAATGTCCGACCATAGTTGGTAAAAAGCGGGTAAGAAAAGGTTAAAATACCCGACTGTACACAATCAATAGGGGGAGCGGAGTTGTTCGGCTACAAGAAGGTGTGAAAGTCCAACCATGGTTTGTAAAAAGCTGGTAAGAAAAGGTTCGAATGCCCGAATATATACCATCAAAAGCGGAAGCGGAGGTGTTCGGCTGCAAGAAGGTGTGAACGTCCGACCAAAGTTTGTAAAAAGCAGTTAAGAAAAGGTTCGAATATCCAACCAAACATAATCAAAAGCGGGAGCAGAGCTATTCGACTCTAAGTAGGTGTGAATGTCCAGCCATAATTACTCACAAACGGGTAAGAAAAGGTAGTATTGCCAGACCATACATGATCAAAACAGGGAGCTGAGGTGGTTCAGCACCAAGGTGTGAATGTCTGACTATAGTTTGTAAAAAGCGGGTAAGATAAGGCGCGAATGCCCGACAATGTATAATCAAAAGAGGGAGCAGAGGTTTTCGGCTACAAGAAGGTTTGAATGTCCGACCATAGTTTGTAAAAAGCGGGTAAGAAAAGGTTCAAATACCTGACTATACACCATCAAAAGCGGGAGCGGAGATGTTCCACTGTAAGACGGTGTGAATGTCCGACCATAGTTGGTAAAAAGTGGGTAAGAAAAGGTTAAAATACCCGACTGTACACAATCAATAGGGGGAGCGGAGTTGTTCGGCTACAAGAAGGTGTGAAAGTCCAACCATGGTTTGTAAAAAGCTGGTAAGAAAAGGTTCGAATGCCCGAATATATACCATCAAAAGCGGAAGCGGAGGTGTTTGGCTGCAAGAAGGTCTGAACGTCCGACCAAAGTTTGTAAAAAGCAGTTAAGAAAAGGTTCGAATATCCAACCAAACATAATCAAAAGCGGGAGCAGAGCTGTTCGACTGCAAGTAGGTGTGAATGTCCAGCCATAATTACTCACAAACGGGTAAGAAAAGGTAGTATTGCCAGACCATACATGATCAAAACAGGGAGCTGAGGTGGTTCAGCACCAAGGTGTGAATGTCTGACTATAGTTTGTAAAAAGGTGGTAAGAATAGGTTCGAATGCCCGAACATACACTATCAAAACAGGGAGCTGAGGTGGCTCAGCTGCAAGGTGTGAATGTCTGACTATAGTTTGTAAATAAGGTGCGAATGCCCAACAATGTATAATCAAAAGAGGGAGCGGAGGTTTTCGGCTACAAGAAGGTTTGAATAGCTTTTTTGCTTTAAAACAAGTATTCCCCATTTTCTATCCCTTCAGTAGCCAACCAGTTTGTATGGAGTACACTGGAGCAACTTGACTGATCAGTAAAACACTGCTTTTGTTGTCACCGCAAGGCTTCCCCCGTCGGTTGTTTCACTGAGACACTACTGAGTAACTATAACTCAACACAGTTTATACACATAACATTCCTATACATACTAACAAACAAACAAACAATTATTTATCGCAATTTTCTCATCTCTGTTTGAACGTACACCCAGGTAAATATTCCTGTAGTCTTCTCATACCGACTATGGACCCATTCATTGTTTAACTTCACTGTTTTGCAAATCCTAATTGAATATTACACATTGACATTGAACTTTACTTGATAAGCAGGTCTTCATTGCATTCAGCAGCCTATATGTGAGCATCTATGTGTAAGCTGTTCTTCTTTGCATTTATCAGCAGCAAGCAATTCTTCATTGCACATGCATATGAAAATAGTAAAACAATTCCAATGCGTTAGCGAAACCTTCTATATCAGGAGTGTCCATCATGATGCTGGGAATAGAACCTCTTTCCCAGAATAGTTCAACCTTCATTACTCAACTGATCATAACTCCGCAATGAGCACATTTCAAAGTATCATTCCTCTACATATATTCAAAAATCTATGTGTAAATGTTTAATATTTCTTATATTTGTTGATGTCATTCTGTGTGCATGTGGCCTAAACCCAATCTCTGTGTGGCAATTTTAATTTAAACAAGTTGAACTCTGCCTCTGATCATTTAAAAAAGGTGTGTACCAATATCAACCTTTCTCAGGTAATTACTGATCCTACAAAACCAAAGAGATCCTTCAAGGTTGTCCCTTATTGGCTCAATCTTAACAAATCAAAGGTAGAAAATCCGCAGTATCTGAACTTGGTGTTAGTTATCACTGCTCAATAGCCTGTATCAGAATTGCAAAAATGAAAACATTAGGTCCACGCTTGGTATCCAGATCCTGAAACATCTCCATGAGCAGGCTTTTTTTTAACTGATCTGTTGAATAGTTATATAGTTATATGACACTGGCATTCAATCCCAGATGAAGATCTAGCACTTGACCATTTTTGTAAATCTTCTAATTCCACAGTTGATAAACACGCCCCTTTTAAAAAGTATAGAACTTAGAACAGGTCTATCCCTGGCTTTCGGCAGAACTGTCTTCTTTACTTTTTTTTCCCCTTGTCCTGTTCAGCATTATGTCAGAAGAATTGTAGTCTGAATACCTTTGATGCCAAACAGATTTGTTTTGCCAAGGGAAGTTTTATAAATGTAAAGCTCCCCTTGATGCCCATTTATTTATTTCTGTTTACAATATATGACATGAACTGAACTGAACCGGACCGGGGGACAAGGAAAGAAGAAGAGGAAAGAAGAGGAAACAGAACAAAAATAGAAACAAAAAACAGACAACCAGCTGCTACACCTGTAAAAAACAAAACAGACAACAATCCATGGCCTATGAGGGGAATCCAGCCTTAGCGCCACAAGGAGCACCTGAAAGCAGACAAGCAGAGAAAAAAACAAACACACAAACAAAAAAAAACAAGCACAAGAAGCGGCAATTGCATACAACACAGCTGTGGATATAGATGACCTGAGACGACATGATAATACATCAACTGCTTAGTGACCATGCTACTGGACTAATGAATGTGTCTGTGTGTGTGTGAGAACATGCAACACCCATGGCACAGGACCTACATGATAACCGTGCTTAGTTATGAGTGTATAAGCGTACAGGGCCACAATCCACAGCCCCCCCCCAAGCAATCAGAAGCAGGCAGAGAGGGCCACAAGACCCAGGCCACCAGCAGCCCCCACAGAGCACAGAACCCAGGCAGCCCACCGCAAGGGCAACCACGCATCCACCCAGAAGACTGCAGAGGAAGCCCCCGGAAAGAGCCCCCATAAGCATAGGGCAGAGGCACTCCGGGAACCAGGGGTAACAGCCCACCGACCCCGCCAGGCCCCAGCCGCCCAGACATGGGCCGTGCACTGGACCTGGGCCCCAGGAGCCCGAGCGCCCCCAAACCCCCCGGCAGAGGCCCCACCCAATACCCAGGAGGGCCAAGCGCCCCAGACAGCCACAAAGTGGGTCAGCGCCTGCCCCAGCGCCCCTGGCCAAGTGCCCTGGGAGTCAAGACGTGCCCACAGGTGGGTGAAGTCGCGAGCAGTGGGGAGAGGCAACGCTGATGCCCCATCGGGAGAAACACAGGCAGGCCAGGCGACAGCAAGTCCCAGATCCAGGCCCAATCATTACCACACACACTTTCACGTCCCATACATCCACACATCCACACATCCTACCTCCCTCGACTCTGCTGGGGTGTAGTGGACCATTCAAACCTTCTTTTTGATGGTGTATAGTCGGGCTTTCGAGCCTTTTCTTCCCGGTTTTTAAAAACCATGGTCGGACTTTCACACCTTCTTGTAGCCGAACAACTCCGCTCCCGCTATTGATTGTGTACAGTCGGGTATTTTAACCTTTTCTTACCCGCTTTTTACCAACTATGGTTGGACATTCACACCGTCTTACAGCGGAACACCTCTGCTCCCGCTTTTGATGGTGTATAGTCGGGCATTCAAACCTTTTCTTACCCGCTTTTTACAAACCATGGTCGGACTGTCACACCTTCTTGTAGCCGAACACATCCGCTCCCGCAATTGATTGTGTACAGTCGGGTATATTAACCTTTTCTTACCCGCTTTTTACCAAGTATGGTTGGACATTCACACCTTCGTACAGCGGAACACCTCCGCTCCCTATTTTGATGGTGTATGTTCGGGCATTCAAACCTTTTCTTACCCGCTTTTTCCAAACTATGGTCGGCTATTCACAGCTTCCTCTCCACCATACTTGTATGGTGGGATATTCACACCCACTTGCATCCGAAGACCTCCGCCCCAAATTTTGTTGATATTTAGTCGGACATTCGCACCTTACCCGCTTTTGGCAAACTATGGCCTTCTTGCAGCCAAACAACTCTGATCTTGCTTTTGATGATGTAAGGTTGGGCATTCAGACCTTGCTTCACCTGCTTTTCACCAAATATAGTCGGATATTCACACCTTCTTGCAGCCGAACACTTCCGCTCCACCTTTTAGTGTTCTATCACACCTTTTTTTTCACCGCATTTTATACATTATGGTTGGAAATTTTCAACCACTCTCATCCGAAGACCTCTCCTCCCGCTTTTGTTAATATATTTGAACTTTAGTTTGACATTCAAACCTTCTTGCAGCTGAACCACCTCCGCTCCCTGTTTTGATCATATATGGTCTGGCTACTACCTTTTCTTACCCGTTTGTGAGTAATTATGGCTGGACATTCACACCTACTTGCAGTCGAACACAACCTCTCTCGCTTTTGATGATGTATGGACCGGCATTTTTACCTTTTCTAACACATTTTTCAGCAATTATGGTCGGAGATTCACACCTACTCACAGCCGAACAACTCCGCTCCCGCATTTGATGATGTATAGTCGGGCATTCTCACCCTTTCTCATCAGCTTTTTGCAAATTATGATCTGACATTCACACCTACTTGCAGTCGAACAGCTCTGCTCCCGCTTTTGATTATGTTTGGTTGGATATTCGAACCTTTTCTTAACTTCTTTTTACATATTTTGGTTGGACGTTCACACCTTCTTGTAGCCGAACACTTCCACTCCTGCTTTTGATGATGTATGGTTGGGCATTCACACCTTTTTTTTGCCCATTTTTCAGGAATTATGGGTGGACATTCACACCTTGCAGCTGAACACCTCCTATCCCACTTATGATCATGTGCGGTTTGATTTTCGAAAAGTTTCTTTCATGTTTTCTAGCAATTATTGATGGACATGTAGACCTTCTTGCAGCTGAACACCTCCGCTCCCGCTTTTGATCATACACTGTCAGGCATTCGCACCTTGTCTTACCCTCTTTTTACAAACTTTAGTCGAACAGTCACACCTTTTTGCAGCCGAACACCACCTCTCCCGCTTTTGATGATGTATGGTCCAGCATTCTTACCTTTTCTAACACATTCTTCAGCAATTATGGTCGGAGATTCACACCTACTCAGAGCCGAACACCTCCGCTCCCGCATTTGATGGTGTATAGTCGGGCATTCTCACCCTTTCTCATCAGCTTTTTACAAATTATGATCTGACATTCACACCTGCTTTTGATAATGTATTGTTAGGCATTCGCACCTTTTTTTTTACCCATTTTTCATGAATTATGGGTGGACATTCACACCTTCTTGCAGCCGAACACCTCCTCTCCCGCTTATGATCATGTGCGGTTTGATATTCGAAAATTTACTTTCTTGTTTTAAAGCAATTATTGATGGACATTCAAACCTTCTTTTTGATGGTGTATAGTCGGGCTTTCGAGCCTTTTCTTCCCGGTTTTTACAAACCATGGTCGGACTTTCACACCTTCTTGTAGCCGAGCAACTCCGCTCCCGCTATTGATTGTGTACAGTCGGGTATTTTAACCTTTTCTTACCCGCTTTTTACCAGCTATGGTCGGACATTCACACCGTCTTACAGCGGAACACCTCTGCTCCCGCTTTTGATGGTGTATAGTCGGGCATTCGAAGCTTTTCTTACCCGCTTTTTACAAACTATGGTGGGATATTCAAACCTTCTTGTATCCGAAAACCTCCGCTCTCTCTTTTGATCATACATTGTGGGACATTCGCACCTTTTCTTACCCGCTTTTTACAAACCATGGTCGGACTTTCACATCTTCTTGTAGCCGAACACATCCGCTCCCGCTATTGATTGTGTACAGTTGGGTATTTTAACCTTTTCTTACCCGCTTTTTACCAAGTATGGTCGGACATTCACACCTTCGTACAGCGGAACACCTCCGCTCCCTCTTTTGATGGTGTATGTTCGGGCATTCAAACCTTTTCTTACCCGCTTTTTCCAAACTATGGTCGGCTATTCACAGCTTCCTCTCCACCATACTTGTATGCTGGGATATTCACACCCACTTGCATCCGAAGACCTCCGCCCCAAATTTTGTTGATATTTAGTCGGACATTCGCACCTTACCCGCTTTTGGCAAACTATGGCCTTCTTGCAGCCAAACACCTCTGATCTCGCTTTTGATGATGTAAGGTTGGGCATTCAGACCTTGCTTCACCTGCTTTTCACCAAATATAGTCGGACATTCACACCTTCTTGCAGCCGAACACTTCCGCTCCACCTTTTAGTGTTCTATCACACCTTTTTTTCACCGCATTTTATACATTATGGTCGGAAATTTTCAACCACTCTCATCCGAAGACCTCTCCTCCCGCTTTTGTTAATATATTTGAACTTTAGTCGGACATTCAAACCTTCTTGCAGCTGAACCACCTCCGCTCCCTGTTTTGATCATATATGGTCTGGCAATACTACCTTTTCTTACCCGTTTGTGAGTAATTATGGCTGGACATTCACACCTACTTGCAGCCGAACACAACCTCTCTCGCTTTTGATGATGTACGGACCGGCATTCTTACCTTTTCTAACACATTTTTCAGCAATTATGGTCGGAGATTCACACCTACTCACAGCCGAACAACTCCGCTCCCGCATTTGATGGTGTATAGTCGGGCATTCTCACCCTTTCTCATCAGCTTTTTGCAAATTATGATCTGACATTCACACCTACTTGCAGTTGAACAGCTCTGCTCCCGCTTTTGATTATGTTTGGTTGGATATTCGAACCTTTTCTTAACTTCTTTTTACATATTTTGGTTGGACGTTCACACCTTCTTGTAGCCGAACACTTCCACTCCTGCTTTTGATGATGTATGGTTGGGCATTCACACCTTTTTTTTGCCCATTTTTCAGGAATTATGGGTGGACATTCACACCTTGCAGCTGAACACCTCCTATCCCACTTATGATCATGTGCGGTTTGATTTTCGAAAAGTTTCTTTCATGTTTTCTAGCAATTATTGATGGACATGTAGACCTTCTTGCAGCTGAACACCTCCGCTCCCGCTTTTGATCATACATTGTCAGGCATTCGCACCTTGTCTTACCCACTTTTTACAAACTTTAGTCGAACAGTCACACCTTTTTGCAGCCGAACACCACCTCTCCCGCTTTTGATGATGTATGGTCCAGCATTCTTACCTTTTCTAACACATTCTTCAGCAATTATGGTCGGACATTCACACCTACTCAGAGCCGAACACCTCCGCTCCCGCATTTGATGGTGTATAGTCGGGCATTCTCACCCTTTCTCATCAGCTTTTTACAAATTATGATCTGACATTCACACCTGCTTTTGATAATGTATTGTTAGGCATTCGCACATTTTTTTTACCCATTTTTCATGAATTATGGGTGGACATTCACACCTTCTTGCAGCCGAACACCTCCTCTCCCGCTTATGATCATGTGCGGTTTGATATTCGAAAATTTACTTTCTTGTTTTAAAGCAATTATTGATGGACATTCAAACCTTCTTTTTGATGGTGTATAGTCAGGCTTTCGAGCCTTTTCTTCCCGGTTTTTACAAACCATGGTCGGACTTTCACACCTTCTTGTAGCCGAACAACTCCGCTCCCGCTATTGATTGTGTACAGTCGGGTATTTTAACCTTTTCTTACCCGCTTTTTACCAACTATGGTCGGACATTCACACCTTCGTACAGCGGAACACCTCCGCTCCCTCTTTTGATGGTGTATGTTCGGGCATTCAAACCTTTTCTTACCCGCTTTTTCCAAACTATGGTCGGCTATTCACAGCTTCCTCTCCACCATACTTGTATGGTGGAATATTCACACCCACTTGCATCCGAAGACCTCCGCCCTAAATTTTGTTGATATTTAGTCGGACATTCGCACCTTACCCGCTTTTGGAAAACTATGGCCTTCTTGCAGCCAAACACCTCTGATCTCGCTTTTGATGATGTAAGGTTGGGCATTCAGACCTTGCTTCACCTGCTTTTCACCAAATATAGTCGGACATTCACACCTTCTTGCAGCCGAACTCTTCCGCTTTTAGTGTTCTATGAGGCATTCACATATTTTTTTTCACCGTATTTTATAGATTATGGTTGGAAATTCTCACCCACTCTCATCCGAAGACCTCTCCTCCCGCTTTTGTTAATATTCGAACCTTTTCTTACCCGCTTTTTACAAATTATAGTCGAACATTCACACCTACTTGCAGCTGAATACTTCCGCTCCACCTTTTAGGTATGTATGGTTGGCATTTGCACCTCTTTTTATACTGATTGCTGAAGATTAAGTTGTACTTTCTCAAACTACAACATTTTTTTATTTGTTGAAACTTGATTTGAAGTGGATAAATAAGGAGGACAAACAGTTTTAAGTCAGGCTGATAGAAGGAATTAATTTTATAGCAAAATCTGTACTTCGTCATATGTCGAGAGATGCTTATTGCTGAAGAAGTTCTTTCTCATTCTACAAAGTACAACGTTGTTTATCGTTGAAACTTGATTAGACATGAATAAATATGAAGGACAAAGCAGTCTTAACTTGGTTTGAGTTAAGGAATTCGTTTTATAGGAGAATCCGAATTCGTGCATAACTCATAAAATAGAGCTTATTTTCGGATTCCTGAAGAATGATTCTGGCCTATCAACAAATGTGGGATCTAAACTCTAGTGCTTCCTCTAAAATAATTTCCTTTCTCAATTTAGAAATGTGTGGGTGTAAGTCACAACACCTGTGACACCAAAATGGCTTTCTTTTCTCTACACTCTGCACTATGAGCACACACACCAAATCAGAAAGGCTTTTTTCTCTCTTTTCTGCATTATGGACTGTGGGGACACAAAACCGCTCTCTCTCTTTTTTTTTTTATCGTGTGCCAGGGCGTTGTCTCATGTATTAGATTATGCTTAAGATACGAATGGGTTTATCAGTCACATCAGAATCCATACATACTGATCCTCCCGTAATAAAATGGTCGGATCTTATCAAACACACTTTGTTTCTTGTGACAATCAAGTCAGCAAAACAGCGTATACACGTCAAGACACTGAATCAAGTTTGCCACAAGAACTCATAAGTTTGGCAGTATTGCTCTGCCATCAGCAATGATACACCCATTTTATTTTCGTGAGACATGTGCAAGCACCTGTTCATCTACTGTTCTATCACTATGAATTAGTGATCTATTATCAATAAGGATACTTCTACAACTACTATCAAAGTATGTCCGGACTTCTTATGTTGTCAGTTGCTATATATGAATAAGTGGGTAGCTACTGACAAGCATTAAGCATGTCACACAGCCCAAACATATAACATTTCAGGACACACCACACAGTTAACAACCACAGTGAAGCGTGTCAAAGCCCAAACATGTAACATTCAACAGGACACTTACACAACACATTCAAATCAAACAGTCAGACAACATACAAGAACATATACCCCAGCCGGCATTGCTCCCTGCCTATTTTCGTACAGCACACTATGTGTGCACACACCTTTATTCACAAACTCTTCAACTTATACTCTTTTACCGAAGCTGCTACAGCTCGATTGGCCAAATACCCTTAGATCCTATTTCGGTGAATTTGACATCTGCCTTGTATGTAACAGATTAGCGGTTTAGCAGTTTTAATTTAGTTTGAGTGAAGGAATTCATTTTATAGCAAAATCCGAAATCGTGAAGAACTAAGCTTATTCTCGGATTCCTGAATCTTTAGATTTGCTCTTTCTTTTACTGCAAAGTACAATGTTGAGCAGCACTAATGAGTTGTTTCTATTTTTGGCAGGCTTTACCTTTGCGGGTGAAGCCCTTTCTGTCTGTGCAAAAGAAATCTTCTTACTGTGCAGAGTGACTTCTCTGAGTAGAGTCGCCTTACTTGTTGCGACTGTGCCGATGTTCGAAGCTGGAGTGCAAAGTTGTTGCTTGAATGGTGCTTGCTGGAGCGTGCGGGAGTGCAAAGTTATACCATTTAAAAGGGCTGAAGAGTGCTCAGTGCAGCGGGTGGGCGACACTCTGGCCACCTTGAAAACCGAGGTTACATCCACTACCAGGGGCAGCCCAAGTTCTGCCGCAAGTGTGGTGAGCATGGGCACCTGGTTGAGGCTTGTACCAATGTGGGAAGAGCAGAGAAATTGGGCAAACTTTTGGAGAGTGTCCAAATGGCAGGAAATCTAATCTCTGTGGAGAATTAAATCACCTCTTCAGAGATTGCCCTAAATCTTTTGCCAACAAATTAAAGACGGTAAAGCCACAGTCAAGCCAACAAAGAGAAGGACCAAAGGTGGCAGTTGGTGAACAAAGTGAAGAGGTTGACCCAATAAATTCAAACTTCCCGCCAAAAGCTTGGATTGGAAGTGAGGAGCAAAAAGGGGAGGGGCCTGTAGAGGCCTCACCACTCAGTGTTGAAGTCTGTGAGAATTCACAGGCAGAGGGTGGAGCTACGCTAAATGAGGAGGAAGAGCAGACAGGTGAGTCTAGTGAAGATACTCACCTCCCCGAAGGTCAACAGCCGAAGAGGACGGCATCTGAGCCTCTGATTCCCCAGTGGTATCAGAGAAGAGGGGAAGGGTTAGGTCCCTTTCAGACAGTTCTTCAGTGGAAGAACCTAGAGTCTTCCCCTCCGACTCACCAAATGAGGTCTCCTTTTTAACTTCAGCTCTGCACTCGACCCCCAGGGACTCAAAGTTAAATGCAACATTGCGTCAGAGGCCAACACCAAGAGTCCGAAAAGGAAATATAGATCACCCTACTCACTTTTCACCTAAAGAAATGAAGGAAGAGCTAGTTTCCCAAGAAATAACCTGTGTGTAATTTGTTTTGATAACTTAGAAAAACGAAAATGACATACCTACTTTCCTTTATGCTTTTAATGGTTCTCACCTTCTCAACACTAAATGTGAGAAGTGTGAAATCAAAGACAAGAGCCCAGAGTATTTTATCCTTCTTAGACTCCATAAAATCAGATGTGTTTTTAATACAAGAATGTGGACTACGTTTTTTAAAAAACCATAGACAATGGGAGGAAATGTGGCCCCATTTATCGATATGGAGTGGCTCAAATCAAAATAAAAATGATGGTGTGGCCATTCTAATTAAAAATCCGCATGTTCTGGTGAAAGGTAGCACAGTGGTGAGAGACGGACGGGCACTTTTAGCACACTTGAATTTTATGGGGCAAGACTTTAACCTCTTAAATATTTATGGTTTCAATGGAAAAAATGAAAGGTATGACCTTTTAGAAGATATACAGCTTTACATGCTAGGGCAAGTACCTTTAGTTGTAGGAGGGGATTTTAACTGTATCTTGAGCAGGAAAGATAGAAAAAGAGCAGGGGTAGATTTTAAAGTGGATAAGACTTCGATTTTACTTCAGGGCATATGCAGGGATTTTAAGCTTACTGACTGTTTTAAAACCATGCATCCCAGAGAGGAGGGCTTCACCTGGTTTAGTCATGATGGCACCAGAACCTCTCGCATTGATTATTTCTTTACTAGAGATTGCCCACCCACTGATGTTAGATTAACCCCTGTTTTCTTTTCAGACCACCTTATGCTCTCCTGCACCCTTTCACCCCCTTCTGGTGTGACGGTAGGAAGTGGTCTGTGGAAACTCAACTGTTCCCTGTTGGAGGATGAAATCATAGTCAGTCAGTACAGGGAATGTTATAAAGAGTGGCAGACCCTTCAAGACCTCTACGAAACACATGCACAATGGTGGGAAATGGTGAAGGAAACGACCCAGACTTTTTTTAAACAGCAAGGTAAACGTAAAAAAAGGAAAGAGAATAGATGTATGATGGGACTACATAAACGCTTACAGCGCTACTTTAAACTAAATCAGTGTGGCATAGACTTTAAAGAAGAAATCAAAGATGTCAAAAAGGAAATGTCAGTTTTAGCAGAAATAAAGAGTAAAGGAATTTTTGTAAGAAGCAGGGAGCAGGAAATTGAGGAAGGTGAAAAAGAAAGAAAGTTATAAATAAAAAGGAGTGTATTCAAAATCTAAAAAGAGAAGATGGGTTTTTAACAAAATCCACACAAGAGATGATTGAAACTGTACATACCTTTTATAGTAACATGTACAAAGAGAAACCAGTGCACTTGGAAACATCGGCAGAAATCTTAAAATTCGTTGACAAAACCGTAAAAGAGAATGCACACTTGACACAGAATTTTACTGCTTTAGAGTTAAAAAAAATGCCTAACAGGTTTTAAGAGAAGTCGAGCTCCGGGTTTAGACGGGCTTCCTGCAGAATTCTATCTGACCTATTGGGACCTTTTATCATCAGACATTTTAGATGTTTTTAAAGATTTTGAAAAACTCGACCGACTGCCTGACAGTTTTAGAGTGGGAATAGTGACTCTACTTTATAAAAAAAATGATAAGACTGACCTAAAGAATTGGAGGCCCATCACACTTTTAAACTTTGACTGTAAACTTTTTAGCAAGGTTTTAGCGACACGGATGTCCTCTGTTTTAGAGGAGGTAATTCACCCAGACCAAGCTTGTGCCATCTCAGGGAGACAACTCACCGACAGCCTCGTACTGATTCGAGACATCATTGATTACGCTAGAGACAGAAACACCCGGCTTGTCATCTTAAATTTAGACTTTGAAAAAGCATTTGATCGGGTCTCGCATCAATATCTCTTTCAGGTGTTGCAGCCATCGAAAAGGGCCCGATTGTTCCTACTTGGTGAGCTTTGCTTGGTTGAGACGCTTGCCCCCCCCCCCCTGCTCCTCGGCTGACCAAGTAGAAACAATCTATTCGATGGCTGCCTTGTCTTGTAAGGCGACTCTACTCAGAGAAGTCACTCTGCAAAGTAGCAAGATTTCTTTTGCACAGACAGAAAGGGCTTCACCCGCAAAGGTAAAGCCTGCCAATAATAGAAACAACTCATTAGTGCTGCTCTCCACGGAAGTCTTTAGTAAAAGGCGAAAGACTTGTATGTTATGAAGAGAAACCAGAGTACGATTATCCGTCACTGCGGGAGCAGGGCATCAGGCTAGTTGGTATAGCCACCTTCCCCATGGTGAGCTTTGCTTGGTTGAGACGCTTGCCCCCCCCCCCCCCCCTTGCTCCTCGGCTGACCAAGTAGGAACAATCGGGCCCTATTCGATGGCTGCCTTGTCTTTTACTCTATGCAAAAGACAAGGCAGCAACAAAAACACCACGAGAATCCCGTATTGAGGCTTTGTTCTGACCGCTCATTCGGTGTCGCGTTTCTTTCAAGCAATTCTCCCGGTTAGCCGACACTCGGCTCGCTCCCATAGCCGTGTTAAAGTCTACTTCGCATTCACTCTCTTTTCTCTGCAGACTCTTGGGATTTTATCTATAAAATGAATTCCTTCACTGAAACTATGTTAAAACTGCTTTGTCGTTCATATTTACCATGTCTAGAAAGATTTAAACAAAAAAAACAACGTTGTACTTTGCAGTAAAAGAAAGAGCAAATCTAAAGTTTCAGGAATCCGAGAATAAGCTTACTTTCATGAGTGCTTCACAATTTCGGATTTTGCTATAAAATGAATTCCTTCACTCAAACTAAATTAAAACTGCTAAACCGCTAATCTGTTACATGTAAGGCAGATGTCAAATTCACCGAAATAGGATCTAAGGGTATTCGGCCAATCGAGCTGTAGCAGCTTCGGTAAAAGAGTATAAGTTGAAGAGTTTGTGAATAAAGGTGTGCGCACACATAGTGTGCTGTACGAAAATAGGCAGGGAGCAAGGCCGGCTGGGGTATATGTTCTTGTATGTTGTCTGACTGTTTGATTTGAATGTGTTGTGTAAGTGTCCTGTTGAATGTTACATGTTTGGGCTTTGACACGCTTCACTGTGGTTGTTAACTGTGTGGTGTGTCCTGAAATGTTATATGTTTGGGCTGTGTGACATGCTTAATGCTTGTCAGTAGCTACCCACTTATTCATATATAGCAACTGACAACATAAGAAGTCCGGACATACTTTGATAGTAGTTGTAGAAGTATCCTTATTGATAATAGATCACTAATTCATAGTGATAGAACAGTAGATGAACAGGTGCTTGCACATGTCTCACGAAAATAAAATGGGTGTATCATTGCTGATGGCAGAGCAATACTGCCAAACTGCCAAAGTTCTTGTGGCAAACTTGATTCAGTGTCTTGACGTGTATACGCTGTTTCGCTGACTGGATTGTCACAAGAAACAAAGTGTGTTTGATAAGATCCGACCATTTTATTACGGGAGGATCAGTATGTATGGATTCTGATGTGACTGATAAACCCATTCGTATCTTAAGCATAATCTAATACATGAGACAACGCCCTGGCACACGATAAAAAAAAAAAAGAGAGAGAGCGGTTTTGTGTCCCCACAGTCCATAATGTAGAAAAGAGAGAAAAAAGCCTTTCTGATTTGGTGTGTGTGCTCATAGTGCAGAATGTAGAGAAAAGAAAGCCGTTTTGGTGTCACGGGTGTTGTGACTTACACACACACATTTCTAAATTGAGAAAGGAAATTATTTTAGAGGAAGCACTAGAGTTTAGATCCCACATTTGTTGATAGGCATTCATTTATTTCTTCACTTCTGATGAAGTTTCAACAATAAACAACAAACTTTATATTATGAGAAAGAACCAGAATCATTCTTCAGGAATCCGAAAATAAGCTCTATTTTATGAGTTATGCACGAATTCGGATTCTCCTATAAAACGAATTCCTTAACTCAAACCAAGTTAAGACTGCTTTGTCCTTCATATTTATTCATGTCTAATCAAGTTTCAACGATAAACAACGTTGTACTTTGTAGAATGAGAAAGAACTTCTTCAGCAATAAGCATCTCTCGACATATGACGAAATACAGATTTTGCTATAAAATTAATTCCTTCTATCAGCCTGACTTAAAACTGTTTGTCCTCCTTATTTATCCACTTCAAATCAAGTTTCAACAATTAAAAAAAATTTGTAGTTTGAGAAAGAACAACTTAATCTTCAGCAATCAGTATAAAAAGAGGTGCAAATGACAACCATACATACCTAAAAGGTGGAGCGGAAGTATTCAGCTGCAAGTAGGTGTGAATGTTCGACCATAATTTGTAAAAAGCGTGTAAGAAAAGGTTCGAATGCCCGACTATATATTAGCAAAAGCGGGAGGAGAGGTCTTCGGATGAGAGTGGGTGAGAATTTCCAACCATAATCTATAAAATACGGTGAAAAAAAATATGTGAATGCCTCATAGAACACTAAAAGCGGAAGTGTTCGGCTGCAAGAAGGTGTGAATGTCCGACTATATTTGGTGAAAAGCAGGTGAAGCAAGGTCTGAATGCCCAACCTTACATCATCAAAAGCGAGATCAGAGGTGTTTGGCTGCAAGAAGGCCATAGTTTGCCAAAAGCGGGTAAGGTGCGAATGACCGACTAAATATCAACAAAAGTGGGGGCGGAGGTCTTCGGATGCAAGTGGGTGTGAATATCCCACCATACAAGTATGGTGGAGAGGAAGCTGTGAATGGCCGACCATAGTAAAAGGCGGGTGAGAGAAGGTGCGAATGTCAAACCATACATAATCAAAAGAAGGAGCGGAGGTGTTCTGCTGTAAGACTTTCTGAATGTCCATCAATAATTGCTAGAAAACATGAAAGAAAATTTTCGAAAATCAAACCACACATGATCATAAGTGGGAGAGGAGGTGTTCAGCTGCAAGAAGGTGTGAATGTCCACCCATAATACCTGAAAAATGGGTAAAAAAAAGGTGCGAATGCCCAAACATACATCATCAAAAGCAGGAGTGGAAGTGTTCGGCTAAAAGAAGGTGTGAACGTCCAACCAAAGTTTGTAAAAAGCAGTTAAGAAAAGGTTCGAATATCCAACCATACATAATCAAAAGCGGGAGCAGAGCTGTTCGACTGCAAGTAGGTGTGAATGTCAGATCATAATTTGCAAAAAGCTGATGAGAAAGGGTGAGAATGCCCGACTATACACCATCAAATGCGGTAGCGGAGTTGTTCGGCTGTGAGTAGGTGTGAATCTCCAACCATAATTGCTGAAAAATGTGTTAGAAAAGGTAAAAATGCCGGTCCATACATAATCAAAATCGGGAGAGGTGGTGTTCAGCTGCAAGGTCTAAATGTCCATCAATAATTGCTAGAAAACATGAAAGAAAATTTTCGAAAATCAAACCACACATGATCATAAGTGGGAGAGGAGGTGTTCAGCTGCAAGAAGGTGTGAATGTCCACCCATAATACCTGAAAAATGGGTAAAAAAAAGGTGCGAATGCCCAACCATACATTATCAAAAGCAGGAGTGCATGTGTTCGGCTACAAGAAGGTGTGAACGTCCAACCAAAGTTTGTAAAAAGCAGTTAAGAAAAGGTTCGAATATCCAACCATACATAATCAAAAGCGGGAACAGAGCTGTTCGACTGCAAGTAGGTGTGAATGTCAGATCATAATTTGCAAAAAGCTGATGAGAAAGGGTGAGAATGCCCGACTATACACCATCAAATGCGGTAGCGGAGTTGTTCGGCTGTGAGTAGGTGTGAATCTCCAACCATAATTGCTGAAAAATGTGTTAGAAAAGGTAAAATGCCGGTCCATACATAATCAAAATCGTGAGAGGTGGTGTTCAGCTGCAAGGTCTAAATGTCCATCAATAATTGCTAGAAAACATGAAAGAAAATTTTCGAAAATCAAACCACACATGATCATAAGTGGGAGAGGAGGTGTTCAGCTGCAAGAAGGTGTGAATGTCCACCCATAATACCTGAATAATGGGTAAAAAAAAAGGTGCGAAAGCCCAACCATACATTATCAAAAGCAGGAGTGCATGTGTTCGGCTACAAGAAGGTGTGAACGTCCAACCAAAGTTTGTAAAAAGCAGTTAAGAAAAGGTTCGAATATCCAACCATACATAATCAAAAGCGGGAGCAGAGCTGTTCAACTGCAAATAGGTGTGAATGTCAGATCATAATTTGCAAAAAGCTGATGAGAAAGGGTGAGAATGCCCGACTATACACCATCAAATGCGGTAGCGGAGTTGTTCGGCTGTGAGTAGGTGTGAATCTCCGACCATAATTTCTGAAAAATGTGTTAGAAAAGGTAAGAATGCCGGTCCAGACATCATCAAAAGCGAGAGAGGTTGTGTTCGGCTGCAAGTAGGTGTGAATGTCCAGCCATAATTACTCGCAAACAGGTAAGAAAAGGTAGTATTGCCAGACCATATATGATCAAAACAGGGAGCGGAGGTGGTTCAGCTGCAAGAAGGTTTGAATGTCCGAATAAAGTTCAAATATATTAACAAAAGCGGGAGGAGAGGTCTTCGGATGAGAGTGGTTGAAAATTTCCAACCATAATGTATAAAATGCGGTGAAAAAAAGGTGTGATAGAACACTAAAAGGTGGAGCGGAAGTGTTCGGCTGCAAGAAGGTGTGTATGTCCGACTATATTTGGTGAAAAGCAGGTGAAGCAAGGTCTGAATTCCCAACCTTACATCATCAAAAGCGAGATCAGAGGTATTTGGCTGCAAGAAGGCCATAGTTTGCCAAAAGCGGGTAAGGTGCGAATGTCCGACTAAATATCAACAAAATTTGGGGCGGAGGTCTTCGGATGCAAGTGGGTGTGAATGTCCAACTATATTTGGTGAAAAGCAGGTGAAGCAAGGTCTGAATGCCCAACCTTACATCATCAAAAGCGAGATCAGAGGTGTTGGGCTGCAAGAAGGCCATAGTTTGCCAAAAGCGGGTAAGGTGCGAATGACCGACTAAATATCAACAAAAGTGGGGGCGGAGGTCTTCGGATGCAGGTGGGTGTGAATATCCCACCATACAAGTATGGTGGAGAGGAAGCTGTGAATGGCCGACCATTGTAAAAGGCGGGTGAGAGAAGGTGCGAATGTCAAACCATACATAATCAAAACAGGGAGCGGAGGTGTTCTGCTGTAAGAAGGTGTGAATGTCCAACCATAGTTGGTAAAAAGCGGGTAAGAAAAGGTTAAAATACCCGACTGTACACAATTAATGGCGGGAGCGGAGTTGTTCGGCTACTAAAAGGTGTGAAAGTCCGACCATGGTTTGTAAAAAGCGGGTAAGAAAAGGTGCGAATGCCCGACAATGTATGATCAAAAGAGGGAGTGGAGGTTTTCGGCTGCAAGAAGGTCTGAATGTCCAACCATAATTTGTAAAAACCGGGGAAGAAAAGGCTCGAAAGCCCGACTATACACCATCAAAAGTGGGAGCGGAGGTGTTCAGCTGCAAGACGGTCTGAATGTCCATCAATAATTGCTAGAAAACATGAAAGAAAGTTTTCGAATATCAAACTGCACATGATCATAAGCAGGAGAGGAGGTGTTCAGCTGCAAGAAGGTGTGAATGTCTACCCATAATTACTGAAAAATGGGTAAGAAAAGGTGCGAATGCCTAACCATACATCATCAAAAGAGGGAGCGGAGGTGTTCCGCTGTAAGACGGTGTGAATGTCCGACCATAGATGGTAAAAAGCAGGTAAGAAAAGGTTAAATTACCCGACTGTACACAATCAAAAGAGGGAGCGGAGTTGTTCAGCTAAGTGAAGGTGTGAAAGTCCGACCTTGGTTTGTAAAAAGCGGGTAAGAAAAGGTTCGTATGCCCGAATATACACCATCAAAAGCGGAAGCGGAGGTGTTCGGCTGCAAGATATTGTGAACGTCCGACCAAAGTTTGTAAAAAGCAGTTAAGAAAAGGTTTGAATATCTAACCAAACATAATCAAAAGCGGGAGCAGAGCTGTTCAACTGGAAGTAGGTGTGAATGTCAGATCATAATTTGCAAAAAGCTGATGAGAAAGGGTGAGAATGCCCGACTATACACCATTAAATTGCGGTAGGGGATTATTCGGCTGTGAGTAGGTGTGAATCTCCAACCATAATTGCTGAAAAATGTGTTAGAAAAGGTAAAAATGCCGGTCCATACATAATCAAAATCGGGAGAGGTGGTGTTCAGCTGCAAGAAGGTCTAAATGTCCATCAATAATTGCTAGAAAACATGAAAGAAAATTTTCGAAAATCAAACCACACATGATCATAAGTGGGAGAGGAGGTGTTCAGCTGCAGGAAGGTGTGAATGTCCACCCATAATACCTGAACAATGGGTAAAAAAAAGGTGCGAATGCCCAACCATACATCATCAAAAGCAGGAGTGCATGTGTTCGGCTACAAGAAGGTGTGAACGTCCAACCAAAGTTTGTAAAAAGCAGTTAAGAAAAGGTTCGAATATCCAACCATACATAATCAAAAGCGGGAGCAGAGCTGTTCAACTGGAAGTAGGTGTGAATGTCATATCATAATTTGCAAAAAGCTGATGAGAAAGGGTGAGAATGCCCGACTATACACCATCAAATGCGGGAGCGGAGTTGTTCGGCTGTGAGTAGGTGTGAATCTCCGACCATAATTGCTGAAAAATGTGTTAGAAAAGGTAAGAATGCCGGTCCATACATCATCAAAAGCGAGAGAGGTTTTGTTCGGCTGCAAGTAGGTGTGAATGTCCAGCCATAATTACTCACAAACGGGTAAGAAAAGGTAGTATTGCCAGACCATATATGATCAAAACAGGGAGCGGAGGTGGTTCAGCTGCAAGAAGGTTTGAATGTCCGAATAAAGTTCAAATATATTAACAAAAGCGGGAGGAGAGGTCTTCGGATGAGAGTGGTTGAAAATTTCCAACCATAATGTATAAAATGCGGTGAAAAAAAGGTGTGATAGAACACTAAAAGGTGGAGCGGAAGTGTTCGGCTGCAAGAAGGTGTGAATGTCCGACTATATTTGGTGAAAAGCAGGTGAAGCAAGGTCTGAATGCCCAACTTTACATCATCAAAAGCGAGATCAGAGGTGTTTGGCTGCAAGAAGGCCATAGTTTGCCAAAAGCGGGTAAGGTGCGAATGTCCGACTAAATATCAACAAAATTTGGGGCGGAGGTCTTCGGATGCAAGTGGGTGTGAATGTCCGACTATATTTGGTGAAAAGCAGGTGAAGCAAGGTCTGAATGCCCAACCTTACATCATCAAAAGCGAGATCAGAGGTGTTTGGCTGCAAGAAGGCCATAGTTTGCCAAAAGCGGGTAAGGTGCGAATGACCGACTAAATATCAACAAAAGTGGGGGCGGAGGTCTTCGGATGCAGGTGGGTGTGAATATCCCACCATACAAGTATGGTGGAGAGGAAGCTGTGAATGGCCGACCATAGTAAAAGGCGGGTGAGAGAAGGTGCGAATGTCAAACCATAGTTGGTAAAAAGCAGGTAAGAAAAGGTTAAATTACCCGACTGTACACAATCAAAAGAGGGAGCGGAGTTGTTCAGCTAAGTGAAGGTGTGAAAGTCCGACCTTGGTTTGTAAAAAGCGGGTAAGAAAAGGTTCGTATGCCCGAATATACACCATCAAAAGCGGAAGCGGAGGTGTTCGGCTGCAAGATATTGTGAACGTCCGACCAAAGTTTGTAAAAAGCAGTTAAGAAAAGGTTTGAATATCTAACCAAACATAATCAAAAGCGGGAGCAGAGCTGTTCAACTGGAAGTAGGTGTGAATGTCAGATCATAATTTGCAAAAAGCTGATGAGAAAGGGTGAGAATGCCCGACTATACACCATTAAATTGCGGTAGGGGATTATTCGGCTGTGAGTAGGTGTGAATCTCCAACCATAATTGCTGAAAAATGTGTTAGAAAAGGTAAAAATGCCGGTCCATACATAATCAAAATCGGGAGAGGTGGTGTTCAGCTGCAAGAAGGTCTAAATGTCCATCAATAATTGCTAGAAAACATGAAAGAAAATTTTCGAAAATCAAACCACACATGATCATAAGTGGGAGAGGAGGTGTTCAGCTGCAGGAAGGTGTGAATGTCCACCCATAATACCTGAACAATGGGTAAAAAAAAGGTGCGAATGCCCAACCATACATCATCAAAAGCAGGAGTGCATGTGTTCGGCTACAAGAAGGTGTGAACGTCCAACCAAAGTTTGTAAAAAGCAGTTAAGAAAAGGTTCGAATATCCAACCATACATAATCAAAAGCGGGAGCAGAGCTGTTCAACTGGAAGTAGGTGTGAATGTCAGATCATAATTTGCAAAAAGCTGATGAGAAAGGGTGAGAATGCCCGACTATACACCATCAAATGCGGGAGCGGAGTTGTTCGGCTGTGAGTAGGTGTGAATCTCCGACCATAATTGCTGAAAAATGTGTTAGAAAAGGTAAGAATGCCGGTCCATACATCATCAAAAGCGAGAGAGGTTTTGTTCGGCTGCAAGTAGGTGTGAATGTCCAGCCATAATTACTCACAAACGGGTAAGAAAAGGTAGTATTGCCAGACCATATATGATCAAAACAGGGAGCGGAGGTGGTTCAGCTGCAAGAAGGTTTGAATGTCCGAATAAAGTTCAAATATATTAACAAAAGCGGGAGGAGAGGTCTTCGGATGAGAGTGGTTGAAAATTTCCAACCATAATGTATAAAATGCGGTGAAAAAAAGGTGTGATAGAACACTAAAAGGTGGAGCGGAAGTGTTCGGCTGCAAGAAGGTGTGAATGTCCGACTATATTTGGTGAAAAGCAGGTGAAGCAAGGTCTGAATGCCCAACTTTACATCATCAAAAGCGAGAACAGAGGTGTTTGGCTGCAAGAAGGCCATAGTTTGCCAAAAGCGGGTAAGGTGCGAATGTCCGACTAAATATCAACAAAATTTGGGGCGGAGGTCTTCGGATGCAAGTGGGTGTGAATGTCCGACTATATTTGGTGAAAAGCAGGTGAAGCAAGGTCTGAATGCCCAACCTTACATCATCAAAAGCGAGATCAGAGGTGTTTGGCTGCAAGAAGGCCATAGTTTGCCAAAAGCGGGTAAGGTGCGAATGACCGACTAAATATCAACAAAAGTGGGGGCGGAGGTCTTCGGATGCAGGTGGGTGTGAATATCCCACCATACAAGTATGGTGGAGAGGAAGCTGTGAATGGCCGACCATAGTAAAAGGCGGGTGAGAGAAGGTGCGAATGTCAAACCATAGTTGGTAAAAAGCGGGTAAGAAAAGGTTAAAATACCCGACTGTACCCAATCAATAGCGGGAGCGGAGTTGTTCGGCTACTAAAAGGTGTGAAAGTCCGACCATGGTTTGTAAAAAGCGGGTAAGAAAAGGTGCGAATGCCCGACAATGTATGATCAAAAGAGGGAGTGGAGGTTTTCGGCTGCAAGAAGGTCTGAATGTCCAACCATAATTTGTAAAAACCGGGGAAGAAAAGGCTCGAAAGCCCGACTATACACCATCAAAGGTGGGAGCGGAGGTGTTCAGCTGCAACACGGTCTTAATGTCCATCAATAATTGCTAGAAAACATGAAAGAAAATTTTCGAATATCAAACTGCACATGATCATAAGCGGGAGAGGAGGTGTTCAGCTGCAAGAAGGTGTGAATGTCTACCCATAATTACTGAAAAATAGGTAAGAAAAGGTGCGAATGCCTAACCATACATCATCAAAAGAGGGAGCGGAGGTGTTCCGCTGTAAGACGGTGTGAATGTCCGACCATAGATGGTAAAAAGCGGGTAAGAAAAGGTTAAATTACCCGACTGTACACAATCAAAAGAGGGAGCGGAGTTGTTCAGCTAAGTGAAGGTGTGAAAGTCCGACCTTGGTTTGTAAAAAGCGGGTAAGAAAAGGTTCGTATGCCCGAATATATACACCATCAAAAGCGGAAGCGGAGGTGTTCGGCTGCAAGATATTGTGAACGTCCGACCAAAGTTTGTAAAAAGCAGTTAAGAAAAGGTTCGAATATCTAACCAAACATAATCAAAAGCGGGAGCAGAGCTGTTCAACTGGAAGTAGGTGTGAATGTCAGATCATAATTTGCAAAAAGCTGATGAGAAAGGGTGAGAATGCCCGACTATACATCATCAAATTGCGGTAGGGGATTATTCGGCTGTGAGTAGGTGTGAATCTCCAACCATAATTGCTGAAAAATGTGTTAGAAAAGGTAAAAATGCCGGTCCATACATAATCAAAATCGGGAGAGGTGGTGTTCAGCTGCAAGAAGGTCTAAATGTCCATCAATAATTGCTAGAAAACATGAAAGAAAATTTCCGAAAATCAAACCACACATGATCATAAGTGGGAGAGGAGGTGTTCAGCTGCAGGATTGTGTGAATGTCCACCCATAATACCTGAAAAATGGGTGAAAAAAAGGTGCGAATGCCCAACCATACATCATCAAAAGCAGGAGTGCATGTGTTCGGCTACAAGAAGGTGTGAACGTCCAACCAAAGTTTGTAAAAAGCAGTTAAGAAAAGGTTCGAATATCCAACCATACATAATCAAAAGCGGGAGCAGAGCTGTTCGACTGCAAGTAGGTGTGAATGTCAGATCATAATTTGCAAAAAGCTGATGAGAAAGGGTGAGAATGCCCGACTATACACCATCAAATGCGGTAGCGGAGTTGTTCGGCTGTGAGTAGGTGTGAATCTCCAACCATAATTGCTGAAAAATGTGTTAGAAAAGGTAAAAATGCCGGTCCATACATAATCAAAATCGGGAGAGGTGGTGTTCAGCTGCAAGGTCTAAATGTCCATCAATAATTGCTAGAAAACATGAAAGAAAATTTTCGAAAATCAAACCACACATGATCATAAGTGGGAGAGGAGGTGTTCAGCTGCAAGAAGGTGTGAATGTCCACCCATAATACCTGAAAAATGGGTAAAAAAAAAGGTGCGAATGCCCAACCATACATTATCAAAAGCAGGAGTGCATGTGTTCGGCTACAAGAAGGTGTGAACGTCCAACCAAAGTTTGTAAAAAGCAGTTAAGAAAAGGTTCGAATATCTAACCAAACATAATCAAAAGCGGGAGCAGAGCTGTTCAACTGGAAGTAGGTGTGAATGTCAGATCATAATTTGCAAAAAGCTGATGAGAAAGGGTGAGAATGCCCGACTATACATCATCAAATTGCGGTAGGGGATTATTCGGCTGTGAGTAGGTGTGAATCTCCAACCATAATTGCTGAAAAATGTGTTAGAAAAGGTAAAAATGCCGGTCCATACATAATCAAAATCGGGAGAGGTGGTGTTCAGCTGCAAGAAGGTCTAAATGTCCATCAATAATTGCTAGAAAACATGAAAGAAAATTTCCGAAAATCAAACCACACATGATCATAAGTGGGAGAGGAGGTGTTCAGCTGCAGGATTGTGTGAATGTCCACCCATAATACCTGAAAAATGGGTGAAAAAAAGGTGCGAATGCCCAACCATACATCATCAAAAGCAGGAGTGCATGTGTTCGGCTACAAGAAGGTGTGAACGTCCAACCAAAGTTTGTAAAAAGCAGTTAAGAAAAGGTTCGAATATCCAACCATACATAATCAAAAGCGGGAGCAGAGCTGTTCGACTGCAAGTAGGTGTGAATGTCAGATCATAATTTGCAAAAAGCTGATGAGAAAGGGTGAGAATGCCCGACTATACACCATCAAATGCGGTAGCGGAGTTGTTCGGCTGTGAGTAGGTGTGAATCTCCAACCATAATTGCTGAAAAATGTGTTAGAAAAGGTAAAAATGCCGGTCCATACATAATCAAAATCGGGAGAGGTGGTGTTCAGCTGCAAGGTCTAAATGTCCATCAATAATTGCTAGAAAACATGAAAGAAAATTTTCGAAAATCAAACCACACATGATCATAAGTGGGAGAGGAGGTGTTCAGCTGCAAGAAGGTGTGAATGTCCACCCATAATACCTGAAAAATGGGTAAAAAAAAAGGTGCGAATGCCCAACCATACATTATCAAAAGCAGGAGTGCATGTGTTCGGCTACAAGAAGGTGTGAACGTCCAACCAAAGTTTGTAAAAAGCAGTTAAGAAAAGGTTCGAATATCCAACCATACATAATCAAAAGTGGGAGCAGAGCTGTTCGACTGCAAGTAGGTGTGAATGTCAGATCATAATTTGCAAAAAGCTGATGAGAAAGGGTGAGAATGCCCGACTATACACCATCAAATGCGGTAGCGGAGTTGTTCGGCTGTGAGTAGGTGTGAATCTCCAACCATAATTGCTGAAAAATGTGTTAGAAAAGGTAAAAATGCCGGTCCATACATAATCAAAATCGGGAGAGGTGGTGTTCAGCTGCAAGGTCTAAATGTCCATCAATAATTGCTAGAAAACATGAAAGAAAATTTTCGAAAATCAAACCACACATGATCATAAGTGGGAGAGGAGGTGTTCAGCTGCAAGAAGGTGTGAATGTCCACCCATAATACCTGAAAAATGGGTAAAAAAAAAGGTGCGAATGACCAACCATACATTATCAAAAGCAGGAGTGCATGTGTTCGGCTACAAGAAGGTGTGAACGTCCAACCAAAGTTTGTAAAAAGCAGTTAAGAAAAGGTTCGAATATCCAACCATACATAATCAAAAGCGGGAGCAGAGCTGTTCGACTGCAAGTAGGTGTGAATGTCAGATCATAATTTGCAAAAAGCTGATGAGAAAGGGTGAGAATGCCCGACTATACACCATCAAATGCGGGAGCGGAGTTGTTCGGCTGTGAGTAGGTGTGAATCTCCGACCATAATTGCTGAAAAATGTGTTAGAAAAGGTAAGAATGCCGGTCCATACATCATCAAAAGCGAGAGAGGTTTTGTTCGGCTGCAAGTAGGTGTGAATGTCCAGCCATAATTACTCACAAACGGGTAAGAAAAGGTAGTATTGCCAGACCATATATGATCAAAACAGGGAGCGGAGGTGGTTCAGCTGCAAGAAGGTTTGAATGTCCGAATAAAGTTCAAATATATTAACAAAAGCGGGAGGAGAGGTCTTCGGATGAGAGTGGTTGAAAATTTCCAACCATAATGTATAAAATGCGGTGAAAAAAAGGTGTGATAGAACACTAAAAGGTGGAGCGGAAGTGTTCGGCTGCAAGAAGGTGTGAATGTCCGACTATATTTGGTGAAAAGCAGGTGAAGCAAGGTCTGAATGCCCAACCTTACATCATCAAAAGCGAGATCAGAGGTGTTTGGCTGCAAGAAGGCCATAGTTTGCCAAAAGCGGGTAAGGTGCGAATGACCGACTAAATATCAACAAAAGTGGGGGCGGAGGTCTTCGGATGCAGGTGGGTGTGAATATCCCACCATACAAGTATGGTGGAGAGGAAGCTGTGAATGGCCGACCATAGTAAAAGGCGGGTGAGAGAAGGTGCGAATGTCAAACCATAGTTGGTAAAAAGCAGGTAAGAAAAGGTTAAATTACCCGACTGTACACAATCAAAAGAGGGAGCGGAGTTGTTCAGCTAAGTGAAGGTGTGAAAGTCCGACCTTGGTTTGTAAAAAGCGGGTAAGAAAAGGTTCGTATGCCCGAATATACACCATCAAAAGCGGAAGCGGAGGTGTTCGGCTGCAAGATATTGTGAACGTCCGACCAAAGTTTGTAAAAAGCAGTTAAGAAAAGGTTTGAATATCTAACCAAACATAATCAAAAGCGGGAGCAGAGCTGTTCAACTGGAAGTAGGTGTGAATGTCAGATCATAATTTGCAAAAAGCTGATGAGAAAGGGTGAGAATGCCCGACTATACACCATTAAATTGCGGTAGGGGATTATTCGGCTGTGAGTAGGTGTGAATCTCCAACCATAATTGCTGAAAAATGTGTTAGAAAAGGTAAAAATGCCGGTCCATACATAATCAAAATCGGGAGAGGTGGTGTTCAGCTGCAAGAAGGTCTAAATGTCCATCAATAATTGCTAGAAAACATGAAAGAAAATTTTCGAAAATCAAACCACACATGATCATAAGTGGGAGAGGAGGTGTTCAGCTGCAGGAAGGTGTGAATGTCCACCCATAATACCTGAACAATGGGTAAAAAAAAGGTGCGAATGCCCAACCATACATCATCAAAAGCAGGAGTGCATGTGTTCGGCTACAAGAAGGTGTGAACGTCCAACCAAAGTTTGTAAAAAGCAGTTAAGAAAAGGTTCGAATATCCAACCATACATAATCAAAAGCGGGAGCAGAGCTGTTCAACTGGAAGTAGGTGTGAATGTCAGATCATAATTTGCAAAAAGCTGATGAGAAAGGGTGAGAATGCCCGACTATACACCATCAAATGCGGGAGCGGAGTTGTTCGGCTGTGAGTAGGTGTGAATCTCCGACCATAATTGCTGAAAAATGTGTTAGAAAAGGTAAGAATGCCGGTCCATACATCATCAAAAGCGAGAGAGGTTTTGTTCGGCTGCAAGTAGGTGTGAATGTCCAGCCATAATTACTCACAAACGGGTAAGAAAAGGTAGTATTGCCAGACCATATATGATCAAAACAGGGAGCGGAGGTGGTTCAGCTGCAAGAAGGTTTGAATGTCCGAATAAAGTTCAAATATATTAACAAAAGCGGGAGGAGAGGTCTTCGGATGAGAGTGGTTGAAAATTTCCAACCATAATGTATAAAATGCGGTGAAAAAAAGGTGTGATAGAACACTAAAAGGTGGAGCGGAAGTGTTCGGCTGCAAGAAGGTGTGAATGTCCGACTATATTTGGTGAAAAGCAGGTGAAGCAAGGTCTGAATGCCCAACTTTACATCATCAAAAGCGAGAACAGAGGTGTTTGGCTGCAAGAAGGCCATAGTTTGCCAAAAGCGGGTAAGGTGCGAATGTCCGACTAAATATCAACAAAATTTGGGGCGGAGGTCTTCGGATGCAAGTGGGTGTGAATGTCCGACTATATTTGGTGAAAAGCAGGTGAAGCAAGGTCTGAATGCCCAACCTTACATCATCAAAAGCGAGATCAGAGGTGTTTGGCTGCAAGAAGGCCATAGTTTGCCAAAAGCGGGTAAGGTGCGAATGACCGACTAAATATCAACAAAAGTGGGGGCGGAGGTCTTCGGATGCAGGTGGGTGTGAATATCCCACCATACAAGTATGGTGGAGAGGAAGCTGTGAATGGCCGACCATAGTAAAAGGCGGGTGAGAGAAGGTGCGAATGTCAAACCATAGTTGGTAAAAAGCGGGTAAGAAAAGGTTAAAATACCCGACTGTACCCAATCAATAGCGGGAGCGGAGTTGTTCGGCTACTAAAAGGTGTGAAAGTCCGACCATGGTTTGTAAAAAGCGGGTAAGAAAAGGTGCGAATGCCCGACAATGTATGATCAAAAGAGGGAGTGGAGGTTTTCGGCTGCAAGAAGGTCTGAATGTCCAACCATAATTTGTAAAAACCGGGGAAGAAAAGGCTCGAAAGCCCGACTATACACCATCAAAGGTGGGAGCGGAGGTGTTCAGCTGCAACACGGTCTTAATGTCCATCAATAATTGCTAGAAAACATGAAAGAAAATTTTCGAATATCAAACTGCACATGATCATAAGCGGGAGAGGAGGTGTTCAGCTGCAAGAAGGTGTGAATGTCTACCCATAATTACTGAAAAATAGGTAAGAAAAGGTGCGAATGCCTAACCATACATCATCAAAAGAGGGAGCGGAGGTGTTCCGCTGTAAGACGGTGTGAATGTCCGACCATAGATGGTAAAAAGCGGGTAAGAAAAGGTTAAATTACCCGACTGTACACAATCAAAAGAGGGAGCGGAGTTGTTCAGCTAAGTGAAGGTGTGAAAGTCCGACCTTGGTTTGTAAAAAGCGGGTAAGAAAAGGTTCGTATGCCCGAATATATACACCATCAAAAGCGGAAGCGGAGGTGTTCGGCTGCAAGATATTGTGAACGTCCGACCAAAGTTTGTAAAAAGCAGTTAAGAAAAGGTTCGAATATCTAACCAAACATAATCAAAAGCGGGAGCAGAGCTGTTCAACTGGAAGTAGGTGTGAATGTCAGATCATAATTTGCAAAAAGCTGATGAGAAAGGGTGAGAATGCCCGACTATACATCATCAAATTGCGGTAGGGGATTATTCGGCTGTGAGTAGGTGTGAATCTCCAACCATAATTGCTGAAAAATGTGTTAGAAAAGGTAAAAATGCCGGTCCATACATAATCAAAATCGGGAGAGGTGGTGTTCAGCTGCAAGAAGGTCTAAATGTCCATCAATAATTGCTAGAAAACATGAAAGAAAATTTCCGAAAATCAAACCACACATGATCATAAGTGGGAGAGGAGGTGTTCAGCTGCAGGATTGTGTGAATGTCCACCCATAATACCTGAAAAATGGGTGAAAAAAAGGTGCGAATGCCCAACCATACATCATCAAAAGCAGGAGTGCATGTGTTCGGCTACAAGAAGGTGTGAACGTCCAACCAAAGTTTGTAAAAAGCAGTTAAGAAAAGGTTCGAATATCCAACCATACATAATCAAAAGCGGGAGCAGAGCTGTTCGACTGCAAGTAGGTGTGAATGTCAGATCATAATTTGCAAAAAGCTGATGAGAAAGGGTGAGAATGCCCGACTATACACCATCAAATGCGGTAGCGGAGTTGTTCGGCTGTGAGTAGGTGTGAATCTCCAACCATAATTGCTGAAAAATGTGTTAGAAAAGGTAAAAATGCCGGTCCATACATAATCAAAATCGGGAGAGGTGGTGTTCAGCTGCAAGGTCTAAATGTCCATCAATAATTGCTAGAAAACATGAAAGAAAATTTTCGAAAATCAAACCACACATGATCATAAGTGGGAGAGGAGGTGTTCAGCTGCAAGAAGGTGTGAATGTCCACCCATAATACCTGAAAAATGGGTAAAAAAAAAGGTGCGAATGCCCAACCATACATTATCAAAAGCAGGAGTGCATGTGTTCGGCTACAAGAAGGTGTGAACGTCCAACCAAAGTTTGTAAAAAGCAGTTAAGAAAAGGTTCGAATATCTAACCAAACATAATCAAAAGCGGGAGCAGAGCTGTTCAACTGGAAGTAGGTGTGAATGTCAGATCATAATTTGCAAAAAGCTGATGAGAAAGGGTGAGAATGCCCGACTATACATCATCAAATTGCGGTAGGGGATTATTCGGCTGTGAGTAGGTGTGAATCTCCAACCATAATTGCTGAAAAATGTGTTAGAAAAGGTAAAAATGCCGGTCCATACATAATCAAAATCGGGAGAGGTGGTGTTCAGCTGCAAGAAGGTCTAAATGTCCATCAATAATTGCTAGAAAACATGAAAGAAAATTTCCGAAAATCAAACCACACATGATCATAAGTGGGAGAGGAGGTGTTCAGCTGCAGGATTGTGTGAATGTCCACCCATAATACCTGAAAAATGGGTGAAAAAAAGGTGCGAATGCCCAACCATACATCATCAAAAGCAGGAGTGCATGTGTTCGGCTACAAGAAGGTGTGAACGTCCAACCAAAGTTTGTAAAAAGCAGTTAAGAAAAGGTTCGAATATCCAACCATACATAATCAAAAGCGGGAGCAGAGCTGTTCGACTGCAAGTAGGTGTGAATGTCAGATCATAATTTGCAAAAAGCTGATGAGAAAGGGTGAGAATGCCCGACTATACACCATCAAATGCGGTAGCGGAGTTGTTCGGCTGTGAGTAGGTGTGAATCTCCAACCATAATTGCTGAAAAATGTGTTAGAAAAGGTAAAAATGCCGGTCCATACATAATCAAAATCGGGAGAGGTGGTGTTCAGCTGCAAGGTCTAAATGTCCATCAATAATTGCTAGAAAACATGAAAGAAAATTTTCGAAAATCAAACCACACATGATCATAAGTGGGAGAGGAGGTGTTCAGCTGCAAGAAGGTGTGAATGTCCACCCATAATACCTGAAAAATGGGTAAAAAAAAAGGTGCGAATGCCCAACCATACATTATCAAAAGCAGGAGTGCATGTGTTCGGCTACAAGAAGGTGTGAACGTCCAACCAAAGTTTGTAAAAAGCAGTTAAGAAAAGGTTCGAATATCCAACCATACATAATCAAAAGTGGGAGCAGAGCTGTTCGACTGCAAGTAGGTGTGAATGTCAGATCATAATTTGCAAAAAGCTGATGAGAAAGGGTGAGAATGCCCGACTATACACCATCAAATGCGGTAGCGGAGTTGTTCGGCTGTGAGTAGGTGTGAATCTCCAACCATAATTGCTGAAAAATGTGTTAGAAAAGGTAAAAATGCCGGTCCATACATAATCAAAATCGGGAGAGGTGGTGTTCAGCTGCAAGGTCTAAATGTCCATCAATAATTGCTAGAAAACATGAAAGAAAATTTTCGAAAATCAAACCACACATGATCATAAGTGGGAGAGGAGGTGTTCAGCTGCAAGAAGGTGTGAATGTCCACCCATAATACCTGAAAAATGGGTAAAAAAAAAGGTGCGAATGACCAACCATACATTATCAAAAGCAGGAGTGCATGTGTTCGGCTACAAGAAGGTGTGAACGTCCAACCAAAGTTTGTAAAAAGCAGTTAAGAAAAGGTTCGAATATCCAACCATACATAATCAAAAGTGGGAGCAGAGCTGTTCGACTGCAAGTAGGTGTGAATGTCAGATCATAATTTGCAAAAAGCTGATGAGAAAGGGTGAGAATGCCCGACTATACACCATCAAATGCGGTAGCGGAGTTGTTCGGCTGTGAGTAGGTGTGAATCTCCAACCATAATTGCTGAAAAATGTGTTAGAAAAGGTAAAAATGCCGGTCCATACATAATCAAAATCGGGAGAGGTGGTGTTCAGCTGCAAGGTCTAAATGTCCATCAATAATTGCTAGAAAACATGAAAGAAAATTTTCGAAAATCAAACCACACATGATCATAAGTGGGAGAGGAGGTGTTCAGCTGCAAGAAGGTGTGAATGTCCACCCATAATACCTGAAAAATGGGTAAAAAAAAAGGTGCTAATGCCCAACCATACATTATCAAAAGCAGGAGTGCATGTGTTCGGCTACAAGAAGGTGTGAACGTCCAACCAAAGTTTGTAAAAAGCAGTTAAGAAAAGGTTCGAATATCCAACCATACATAATCAAAAGCGGGAGCAGAGCTGTTCAACTGCAAATAGGTGTGAATGTCAGATCATAATTTGCAAAAAGCTGATGAGAAAGGGTGAGAATGCCCGACTATACACCATCAAATGCGGGAGCGGAGTTGTTCGGCTGTGAGTAGGTGTGAATCTCCGACCATAATTGCTGAAAAATGTGTTAGAAAAGGTAAGAATGCCGGTCCAGACATCATCAAAAGCGAGAGAGGTTGTGTTCGGCTGCAAGTAGGTGTGAATGTCCAGCCATAATTACTCACAAACGGGTAAGAAAAGGTAGTATTGCCAGACCATATATGATCAAAACAGGGAGCGGAGGTGGTTCAGCTGCAAGAAGGTTTGAATGTCCGAATAAAGTTCAAATATATTAACAAAAGCGGGAGGAGAGGTCTTCGGATGAGAGTGGTTGAAAATTTCCAACCATAATGTATAAAATGCGGTGAAAAAAAGTTGTGATAGAACACTAAAAGGTGGAGCGGAAGTGTTCGGCTGCAAGAAGGTGTGAATGTCCGACTATATTTGGTGAAAAGCAGGTTGAAGCAAGGTCTGAATTCCCAACCTTACATCATCAAAAGCGAGATCAGAGGTGTTTGGCTGCAAGAAGGCCATAGTTTGCCAAAAGCGGGTAAGGTGCGAATGTCCGACTAAATATCAACAAAATTTGGGGCGGAGGTCTTCGGATGCAAGAAGGTGTGAATGTCCAACTATATTTGGTGAAAAGCAGGTGAAGCAAGGTCTGAATGCCCAACCTTACATCATCAAAAGCGAGATCAGAGGTGTTGGGCTGCAAGAAGGCCATAGTTTGCCAAAAGCGGGTAAGGTGCGAATGACCGACTAAATATCAACAAAAGTGGGGGCGGAGGTCTTCGGATGCAGGTGGGTGTGAATATCCCACCATACAAGTATGGTGGAGAGGAAGCTGTGAATGGCCGACCATAGTAAAAGGCGGGTGAGAGAAGGTGCGAATGTCAAACCATACATAATCAAAACAGGGAGCGGAGGTGTTCTGCTGTAAGAAGGTGTCAATGTCCAACCATAGTTGGTAAAAAGCGGGTAAGAAAAGGTTAAAATACCCGACTGTACACAATCAATAGCGGGAGCGGAGTTGTTCGGCTACTAAAAGGTGTGAAAGTCCGACCATGGTTTGTAAAAAGCGGGTAAGAAAAGGTTGCGAATGCCCGACAATGTATGATCAAAAGAGGGAGTGGAGGTTTTCGGCTGCAAGAAGGTCTGAATGTCCAACCATAATTTGTAAAAACCGGGGAAGAAAAGGCTCGAAAGCCCGACTATACACCATCAAAAGTGGGAGCGGAGGTGTTCAGCTGCAAGACGGTCTGAATGTCCATCAATAATTGCTAGAAAACATGAAAGAAAATTTTCGAATATCAAACTGCACATGATCATAAGCAGGAGAGGAGGTGTTCAGCTGCAAGAAGGTGTGAATGTCTACCCATAATTACTGAAAAATGGGTAAGAAAAGGTGCGAATGCCTAACCATACATCATCAAAAGAGGGAGCGGAGGTGTTCCGCTGTAAGACGGTGTGAATGTCCGACCATAGATGGTAAAAAGCGGGTAAGAAAAGGTTAAATTACCCGACTGTACACAATCAAAAGAGGGAGCGGAGTTGTTCAGCTAAGAGAAGGTGTGAAAGTCCGAAATTGGTTTGTAAAAAGCGGGTAAGAAAAGGTTCGTATGCCCGAATATACACCATCAAAAGCGGAAGCGGAGGTGTTCGGCTGCAAGATATTGTGAACGTCCGACCAAAGTTTGTAAAAAGCAGTTAAGAAAAGGTTCGAATATCTAACCAAACATAATCAAAAGCGGGAGCAGAGCTGTTCAACTGGAAGTAGGTGTGAATGTCAGATCATAATTTGCAAAAAGCTGATGAGAAAGGGTGAGAATGCCCGACTATACACCATCAAATGCGGTAGGGGATTATTCGGCTGTGAGTAGGTGTGAATCTCCAACCATAATTGCTGAAAAATGTGTTAGAAAAGGTAAAAATGCCGGTCCATACATAATCAAAATCGGGAGAGGTGGTGTTCAGCTGCAAGAAGGTCTAAATGTCCATCAATAATTGCTAGAAAACATGAAAGAAAATTTTCGAAAATCAAACCACACATGATCATAAGTGGGAGAGGAGGTGTTCAGCTGAAAGAAGGTGTGAATGTCCACCCATAATACCTGAAAAATGGGTAAAAAAAAAGGTGCGAATGCCCAACTATACACCATCAAAAGCGGAAGCGGAGGTGTTCAGCTGCAAGACGGTGTGAACGTCCAACCAAAGTTTGTAAAAAGCATTAAGAAAATGTTCGAATATCCAACCAAACATAATCAAAAGCGGGAGCAGAGCTGTTCGACTGCAAGTAGGTGTGAATATCAGATCATAATTTGCAAAAAGCTGATGAGAAAGGGTGAGAATGCCCGACTATACACTATCAAATGTGGGAGCGGAGGTGTTCGTCTGTGAGTAGGTGTGAATGTCCGACCATAATTACTGAAAAATGTGTTAGAAAAGGTAAGAATGCCGGACCATATATCATCAAAAGCGGGAGAGGTTGTGTTCGGCTGCAAGAAGGTGTGAATGTCCAGCCATAATTACTCACAAACGGGTAAGAAAAGGTACTATTGCCAGACCATATATGATCAAAACAGGGAGCGGAGGTGGTTCAGCTGCAAGAAGGTTTGAATGTCCGACTAAAGTTTGTAAAAAGCGGGTAAGACAAGGTGTGAATGCCCGACAATGTATGATCAAAAGAGGAGCGGAGGTTTTCGGCTGCAAGAAGGTCTGAATGTCCACCCATAATTACTGAAAAATGGGTAAGAAAAGGTGCGAAAGCCCAACCGCACATGATCATAAGTGGATGAGAAGGTGTTCGACTGCAAGTAGGTGTGAATGTAAGATCATAATTTGTAAAAAGCGGGTAAGAAAAGGTAAGAATTCCCAACCATAAATTATCAAAAGCGGCAGCAGAGTTTCGGCTGGTATTTATCAATGTCTAGATAGATTTCAACAAAAAACAACGTTGTACTTTGCAGTAAAAGAAAGTGCAAATCAAAAGTTTTAGGAATCCGAGAATAAGCTTATTTTCATGAGTTCTGCACGATTTCGGATTTTATGTATAAAATGAATTTCTTCACGCAAACTAAGTTAACACTGCTTTGTCCTTCATATGTACCCATTTCTACATATATTTCAAGCATAAACTTCCTCATATTACCCTGAATGAGAAAGAGCCACACTTGTGATTAAGCCATACCTCCCTTTTGAGGAGTTCTGCATGATTTGGGATTTTATCTATAAAATTAATTCCTTCACTCAAACTATGTTAAAACGGCTTTTACCTTCATATTTATCAATGTCTCGATAGAGTAGTAAAAGAAATAGCAAATCTAAAGTTTCAGGAATCCGAGAATAAGCTTACTTTCATGAGTTCTTCACGATTTCGGATTTTGCTATAAAATGAATTCCTTCACTCAAACTAAATTAAAACTGCTAAACCGCTAATCTGTTACATGTAAGGCAGATAATATGGGGCAATGCCGGCTGGGGTATATGTTCTTGTATGTTGTCTGACTGTTTGATTTGAATGTGTTGTGTAAGTGTCCTGTTGAATGTTACATGTTTGGGCTTTGACACGCTTCACTGTGGTTGTTAACTGTGTGGTGTGTCCTGAAATGTTATATGTTTGGGCTGTGTGACATGCTTAATGCTTGTCAGTAGCTACCCACTTATTCATATATAGCAACTGACAACGTAAGAAGTCCGGACATACTTTGATAGAGTAGTTGTAGAAGTATCCTTATTGATAATAGATAAACTAATTCATAGTGATAGAACAGTAGATGAACAGGTGCCTGCACATGTCTCACGAAAATAAAATGGATGTATGATTGCTGACGGCAGAGCAATACTGCCAAACTTATGAGTTCTTGTGGCAAACTTGATTCAGTGTCTTGACGTGTATACGCTGTTTCGCTGACTTGATTGTCACAAGAAACAAAGTGTGTTTGATAAGATCCGACCATTTTATTACGGGAGGATCAGTATGTATGGATTCTGATGTGACTGATAAACCCATTCGTATCTTAAGCATAATCTCATACGTGAGACAACGCCCTGGCACACAATCAAAAAAAAAAGAGAGAGCGGTTTTGTGTCCCCACAGTCCATAATGTAGAAAAGAGAGAAAAAAGCCTTTCTGATTTGGTGTGTGTGCTCATAGTGCAGAGTGTAGAGAAAAGAGAGAAAAGAAAACCGTTTTGGTGTCACGGGTGTTGTGACTTACACACACACATTTCTGAATTGAGAAAAGAAATTATTTAAGAGGAAACAGTAGAGTTTAGATCCCACATTTGTTGATAGGCATTCATTTATTTCTTCACTTCTGATGAAGTTTCAACAATAAACAACAAACTTTGTATTATGAGAAAGAACCAGACTCATTCTTCAGGAATCCGAAAATAAGCACGAATTCGGATTCTCCTATAAAACTAATTAATTAACTCAAACCAAGTTAAGACTGCTTTGTCCTTCATATTTATTCATGTCTAATCAAGTTTCAACGATAAACAACGTTGTACTTTGTAGAATGAGAAAGAACTTCTTCAGCAATAAGCATCTCTCGACATATGACGAAGTACAGATTTTGCTATAAAATTAATTTCTTCTATCAGCGTGACTTAAAACTGTTTGTCCTCCTTATTTATCCACTTCAAATCAAGTTTCAACAATTAAAAAAAAATTGTAGTTTGAGAAAGAACAACTTAATCTTCAGCAATACGTATAAAAAGAGGGTAACAAAAGGTGCAAATGCCAACCATACATCACTAAAAGGTGGAGCGGAAGTATTCAGCTGCAAGTAGGTGTGAATGTTCGACCATAATTTGTAAAAAGTGGGTAAGAAAAGGTTCGAATGCCCGACTAAATATTAACAAAAGCGGGAGGAGAGGTCTTCAGATGAGAGTGGGTGAGAATTTCCTACCATACAAGTATGGTGGAGAGGAAGCTGTGATTGGCCGACAATAGTAAAAAGCAGGTGAGAAAAGGTGCGAATGTCAAAACATACATGATCAAAACAGGGAGCGGAGGTGTTTGGCTGCGACAAGGTGTGAATGTCCACCCATAATTAATGAAAAACGGGCAACAAGTAGGTTCGAATGCCCAACCATACATCATCAAAAGCAGGAGTGGATGTGTTCGGCTTCAAGAAGGTATGAATGTCCATCAATAATTGCTATAAAACATGAAAGAAAATTTTCGAATATCAAACCGCACATAATCATAAGCGGGAGAGGAGGTGTTCCGCTGCAAGAAGGTGTGAATATCCACCCATAATTACTGAAAAATGGGTAAGAAAAGGTGCGAATGCCCAACCATACATCATCAAAAGCAGGAGTGGATGTGTTCGGCTACAAGAAGGTTTGAATGTCCGACCATAGTTTGTAAAAAGCGGGTAAGAACAGGTTTGTATGCCCGACTGTACACAATCAAAAGAGGGAGCGGAGTTGTTCAGCTACAAGAAGGTGTGAAAGTCCGACCATGGTTTGTAAAAAGCGGGTAAGAACAGGTTCGTATGCCCGAATATACACCATCAAATGCGGGAGCGGAGGTGTTCGGCTGTGAGTAGGTGTGAATCTCCAACCATAATTGCTGAAAAATGTGTTAGAAAAGGTAAGAATGCCGGTCCATACATCATCAAAAGCGGGAGAGGTGGTGTTCGGCTGCAAGTAGGTGTGAATGTCCAGCCATAATTACTCACAAATGGGTAAGAAAAGGTAGTATTGCCAGACCATACATGATCAAAACAGGGAGCGGAGGTGGTTAAGCTGCAAGAAGGTGTTAATGTCCGACTAAGGTTTGTAAAAAGCGGGTAAGAAAAGGTGCGAATGCCCGACAATGTATGATCAAAAGAGGGAGCGGATGTTTTCGGCTGAAAGAAGGTCTGAATGTCCAACCATAATTTGTAAAAACCGGGGAAGAAAAGGCTCGAAAGCCCGACTATACACCATCAAAAGCTGCAGCGGAGGTGTTCAGCTGCAAGAAGGTCTGAATGTCCATCAATAATTGCTAGAAAACATGAAAGAGAATTTTCGAATATCAAACCGCACATGATAATAAGCGGGAGAGGAGGTGTTCAGCTGCAAGAAGGTGTGAATGTCCACCCATAATTACTGAAAAATGGGTAAGAAAAGGTGCGAATTCCCAACCATACATCATCAAATGCACGAGTGGATGTGTTCGGCTACAAGAAGGTTTGAATGTCCAACCATAGTTTGTAAAAAGCGGGTAAGAAAAGGTTCGAATGCCCAAACATACACCATCAAAAGAGGGAGCGGAGGTGTTCCGCTGTAAGAAGGTGTGAATGTCCGATCATAGTTGGTAAAAAGCGGGTAAGAAAAGGTTAAAATACCCGACTGTACACAATCAATAGCGGGAGCGGAGTTGTTTGGCTACTAAAAGGTGTGAAAGTCCGACCCTGGTTTTAAAAAGCGGGTAAGAAAAGGTTCGAATGCCCGAACATACACCATCAAAAGAGGTAGCGGAGGTGTTCCGCTGTAAGACGGTGTGAATGTCCGATCATAGTTGGTAAAAAGCGGGTAAGAAAAGGTTAAAATACCCGACTGTACACAATCAAAAGAGGGAGCGGAGTTGTTCAGCTAAGAGAAGGTGTGAAAGTCCGACCATGGTTTGTAAAAAGCGGGTAAGAAAAGGTTCGTATGCCCGAATATTCACTATCAAAACCGGAAGCGTAGGTGTTCGGCTGCAAGAAGGTGTGAACGTCCAACCAAAGTTTGTGAAAAAGCAGTTAAGAAAAGGTTCGAATATCTAACCAAACATAATCAAAAGCGGGAGAAGAGCTGTTCGACTGCAACTAGGTGTGAATGTCAGAGAATAATTTGCAAAAAGCTGATGAGAAAGGGTGAGAAATCCCGACTATACACCATCAAATGCGGTAGCGGAGTTGTTCGGCTGTGAGTAGGTGTGATTCTCCAACCATAATTGCTGAAAAATGTGTTAGAAAAGGTAAGAATGCCAGTCCATACATCACCAAAAGCGGGAGAGGTGGTGTTCGGCTGCAAGTAGGTGTGAATGTCCATTAATAATTGCTTTAAAACATGAAAGAAAATTTTCGAATATCAAACCTTACATGATCATTAGCGGGAGAGGAGGTGTTCAGCTGCAAGAAGGTGTGAATATCCACCCATAATTACTGAAAAATGGGTAGGAAAAGATGCGAATGTCCAACCATAAATCATCAAAAGCAGGAGTGGAGTTGTTCAGCTACAAGAAGGTATGAAAGTCCAACCATGGTTTGTAAAAAGCGGGTAAGAGAAGGTTCGAATACCCGAATATATACCATCAAAAGCGGAAGCGGAGGTGTTCGGCTGCAAGAAGGTGTGAACGTCCGACCAAAGTTTGTAAAAAGCAGTTAAGAAAAGGTTTGAATATCCAACCGAACATAATCAAAAGCGGGAGCAGCGCTGTTCGACTGCAAGTAGGTGTGAATGTCTGATCATAATTGCTGAAAAATGTGATAGAAAAGACTAGAATGCCGGACAATACATCATCAAAAGCGGGAGAGGTGGTTTTTCGGCTGCAAGTAGGTGTGAATGTCCAGCCATAATTACTCACAAACGGGGGAAGAAAAGGTAGTATTTCCAGACCACACATGATCAAAACAGGGAATGGAGGTGGTTCAGCTGCAAGGTGTGAATGTCTGACTAAAGTTTGTAAAAACCGTGTAAGACAAGGGGCGAATGCCCGACAATGTATGATCAAAAGAGGGAGCGGAGGTTTTCGGCTGCAAGGTCTGAATGTCCAACCACAATTTGTAAAAATCGGGGAAGAAAAGGCTCGAAAGCCCGACTATACACCATCAAAAGCGGGAGCAGAGGTGTTCAGGTGCAAGAAGGTCTGAATGTCCGACCAAAAATTACTGAAAAATGGGTAAGAAAAGGTGCGAATGCCAAAACATACATCATCAAAAGCAGGAGCGGATGTGTTCGGCTACAAGAAGGTTTGAATGTCCAACCATAGTAAGTAATAGGCGGGTAAGAAAAGGCTCGAATGCCCGACTATATACCATCAAAAGCGGAAGCGGAGGTGTTCGGCTGCAAGACGGTGTGAACGTCCGACCAAAGTTTGTAAAAAGCAGTTAAGAAAATGTTCGAATATCCAACCAAACATAATCAAAAGCGGGAGCAGAGCTGTTCGACTGCAAGTAGGTGTGAATATCAGATCATAATTAGCAAAAAGCTGATGAGAAAGGGTGAGAATGCCAAACTATACCCTATCAAATGTGGGAGCGGAGGTGTTCGTCTGTGAGTAGGTGTGAATGTCCGACCATAATTGATGAAAAATGTGTTAGAAAAGGTAAGAATGCCGGACCATATATCATCAAAAGCGGGAGAGGTTGTGTTCGGCTGCAAGTAGGTGTGAATGTCCAGCCATAATTACTCACAAACGGGTAAGAAAAGGTACTATTGCCAGACCATATATGATCAAAACAGGGAGCGGAGGTGGTTCAGCTGCAAGAAGGTTTGAATGTCCGACTAAAGTTTGTAAAAAGCGGGTAAGACAAGGTGTGAATGCCCGACAATGTATGATCAAAAGAGGAGCGGAGGTTTTCGGCTGCAAGAAGGTCTGAATGTCCACCCATAATTACTGAAAAATGGGTAAGAAAAGGTGCGAAAGCCCAACCGCACATGATCATAAGTGGATGAGAAGGTGTTCGACTGCAAGTAGGTGTGAATGTAAGATCATAATTTGTAAAAAGCGGGTAAGAAAAGGTAAGAATGCCCAACCATAAATTATCAAAAGCGGCAGCAGAGTTTCGGCTCGTATTTATCAATGTCTAGATAGATTTCAACAAAAAACAACGTTGTACTTTGCAGTAAAAGAAAGTGCAAATCAAAAGTTTTAGGAATCCGAGAATAAGCTTATTTTCATGAGTTCTGCACGATTTCGGATTTTATGTATAAAATGAATTCCTTCACGCAAACTAAGTTAACACTGCTTTGTCCTTCATATGTACCCATTTCTACATATATTTCAAGCATAAACTTTCTCATACTACCCTGAATGAGAAAGAGCCAAACTTGTGATTAAGCCATACGACCCTTTTGAGGAGTTCTGCATGGTTTGGGATTTTATCTATAAAATTAATTCCTTCACTCAAACTATGTTAAAACGGCTTTTACCTTCATATTTATCAATGTCTCGATAGATTTAAACAAAAAAACAACGTTTTACTTTGCAATAAAAGAAAGAGCAAATCAAAAGTTTTAGGAATCCGAGAATAAGCTTATTTTCATGAGTTCTGCACGATTTCGGATTTTATGTATAAAATGAATTCATTCACTCAAACCAAGTTAAAACTGCTTTTTCCTTCATATTTATCAATGTCTAGATCGACTTCAACAAAGAACAACATTGTATTTTGCAGTAGAAGAAAGAGCAAAACTGAAGGATCAGGAATCCGAGAATAAGCTTCTTTTCATACGTTCTGCATGATTTGGGATTTTATGTATAAAATGAATTCCTTCACTCAAACTAAGTTAACACTGCTTTGTCCTTCATATGTACCCATTTCTACATATATTTCAAGCATAAACTTCCTCATACTACTCTGAATGAGAAAGAGCCACACTTGTGATTAAGCCATACCCCCCTTTTGAGGAGTTCTGCATGATTTGGGATTTTATCTATAAAATCAATTCCTTCACTCAAACTATGTTAAAACGGCTTTTACCTTCATATTTATCAATGTCTCGATAGATTTAAACAAAAAAAAACAACATTGTATTTTGCAGTAGAAGAAAGAGCAAAACTGAAGTTGCCTGAACTGATCAGGAATCCGAGAATAAGCTTATTTTCTTATGGGCAAGTGGGAACTGCTTTGTCCTACATATTTATCAATGTGTAGATGGATTTCAACTTCTTCAAAGTCCAATGTTTTTCTTTGTTGAAGTCGATCTAGACATTGATGAATATGGAAGGACAAAGCAGTTTTAACTTGGTTTGAGCAAAGCAATTCATTTTATAGCAAAATCCGAAATCGTGCAGAACTCATGAAAGCAGGCTTATACTCGGATTCCTGAAACTTTAGATTTGCTCTTTCTTTTACTGCAAAGTACAACGTTGTTTTTTTGTTTAAATCTTTGTAGACATGGTAAATATGAAGGACAAATCAGTTTTAACATAGTTTGAGTGAAGTAATGCATTTTATAAGCAAAATCCCAAATCATGCAGAACTCACGAAAAGCTTTTTCTCGCTTTTCACTGCTTTTTACAAACTTTGGTCGGACGTTCACACCTTCTTGCATCCGAACACCTCCGCTTCCGCTTTTGATGATGTATATTCGGGCATTCGAACCTTTTATTACCCGCTTTTTACAAACCATTGTCGGACTTTCACACCTTCTTGCAGCCGAACACCACCTCTACCGCTTTTGATGATGTAAGGTTCAGTATTCTTACCTTTTCTAACACATTTTTCAGCAATTATGGTCGGACATTCACACCTACTCACAGCTGGACACCTCCGCTCCCACTTTTGATCATACAATGTCGGGACATCGCTCCTTGTCTTACCAGCTTTTTACAAACTTTAGTCGAACATTCACACCTTCTTGCAGCTGAACACCTCCGCTCCCGCTTTTGATGATGTATAGTCGGGCTTTCAAGCCTTTTCTTAACCGGTTTTTACAAATTATGGTTGGACATTCAGACCTTGCAGCCGAACACCTACGCTCTCTCTTTTGATCATACATTGTCGGGCATTCGCACCTTGTCTTACCCGCTTTTTACAAACTATAGTCAGACATTCACACCTTGCAGCTGAACCTCCGCTCCCTGTTTTGATCATGTATGGTCTGGCAATACTACCTTTTCTTCCCCCGTTTGTGAGTAATTATGGCTGGACATTCACACCTACTTGCAGTCGAACAGCTCTGCTCCCGCTTTTGATTACGTTTGGTTGGATATTCGAACCTTTTCTTAACTGCTTTTTACAAACCATGGTCGGACTTTCACACCTTCTTGTAGCCGAACAACTCCGCTCCCGCTATTGATTTTGTACAGTCGGGTATTTTAACCTTTTATTACCCGCTTTTTACCAACTATGGTCGGACATTCACACCATCTTACAGCGGAACACCTCCGCTCCCACTTTTTATGGTGTATAGTCGGGCATTCGAACCTTTTCTTACCCGCTATTTACAAACTATGGTAGGACATTCAAACTTTCGTGTATCCGAAAACCTCCGCTCTCTCTTTTGATCATACATTGTCGGACATTCAGACCTTTTCTTACCCGCTTTTTACAAACCATGGTCGGACTGTCACACCTTCTTGTAGCCGAACACATCCGCTCCCGCTATTGATTGTGTACAGTCGGGTATATTAACCTTTTATTACCCGCTTTTTACCAAGTATGGTTGGACATTCACACCTTCGTACAGCGGAACACCTCCGCTCCCTCTTTTGATGGTGTATGTTCGGGCATTCAAACCTTTTCTTACCCGCTTTTTCCAAACTATGGTCGGCTATTCACAGCTTCCTCTCCACCATACTTGTATGGTGGGATATTCACACCCACTTGCATCCGAAGACCTCCGCCCCAAATTTTGTTGATATTTAGTCGGACATTCGCACCTTACCCGCTTTTGGCAAACTATGGCCTTCTTGCAGCCAAACAACTCTGATCTTGCTTTTGATGATGTAAGGTTGGGCATTCAGACCTTGCTTCACCTGCTTTTCACCAAATATAGTCGGACATTCACACCTTCTTGCAGCCGAACACTTCCGCTCCACCTTTTAGTGTTCTATCACACCTTTTTTTTCACAGCATTTTATACATTATGGTCGGAAATTTTCAACCACTCTCATCCGAAGACCTCTCCTCCCGCTTTTGTTAATATATTTGAACTTTATTTTACATTCAAACCTTCTTGCAGCTGAACCACCTCCGCTCCCTGTTTTGATCATATATGGTCTGGCTACTACCTTTTCTTACCCGTTTGTGAGTAATTATGGCTGGACATTCACACCTACTTGCAGTCGAACACAACCTCTCTCGCTTTTGATGATGTATGGACCGGCATTTTTACCTTTTCTAACACATTTTTCAGGAATTATGGTTTGAGATTCACACCTACTCACAGCCGAACAACTCCGCTTCCGCATTTGATGATGTATAGTCGGGCATTCTCACCCTTTCTCATCAGCTTTTTGCAAATTATGATCTGACATTCACACCTACTTGCAGTCAAACAGCTCTGCTCCCGCTTTTGATTATGTTTGGTTGGATATTCGAACCTTTTCTTAACTTCTTTTTACATATTTTGGTTGGACGTTCACACCTTCTTGTAGCCGAACACTTCCACTCCTGCTTTTGATGATGTATGGTTGGGCATTCACACATTTTTTTTGCCCATTTTTCAGGAATTATGAGTGGACATTCACACCTTGCAGCTGAACACCTCCTATCCCACCTATGATCATGTGCGGTTTGATTTTCGAAAAGTTTCTTTCATGTTTTCTAGCAATTATTGATGGACATGTAGACCTTCTTGCAGCTGAACACCTCCGCTCCCGCTTTTGATCATACATTGTAAGGCATTCGCACCTTGTCTTACCCACTTTTTACAAACTTTAGTCGAACAGTCACACCTTTTTGCAGCCGAACACCACCTCTCCCGCTTTTGATGATGTATGGTCCAGCATTCTTACCTTTTCTAACAAATTCTTCAGCAATTATGGTCGGAGATTCACACCTACTCAGAGCCGAACACCACCGCTCCCGCATTTGATGGTGTATAGTCGGGCATTCTCACCCTTTCTCATCAGCTTTTTACAAATTATGATCTGACATTCACACCTACTTGCAGTCGAACAGCTCTGCTCCCGCTTTTGATGATGTATGGTCCAGCATTCTTACCTTTTCTAACACATTCTTCAGCAATTATGGTCGGACATTCACACCTACTCAGAGCCGAACACCTCCGCTCCCGCATTTGATGATGTATAGTCGGGCATTCTCACCCTTTCTCATCAGCTTTTTACAAATTATGATCTGACATTCACACCTGCTTTTGATAATGTATTGTTAGGCATTCGCACCTTTTTTTTTACCCATTTTTCATGAATTATGGGTGGACATTCACACCTTCTTGCAGCCGAACACCTCCTCTCCCGCTTATGATCATGTGCGGTTTGATATTCGAAAATTTACTTTCTTGTTTTAAAGCAATTATTGATGGACATTCAAACCTTCTTTTTGATGGTGTATAGTCGGGCTTTCGAGCCTTTTCTTCCCGGTTTTTACAAACCATGGTCGGACTTTCACACCTTCTTGTAGCCGAACAACTCCGCTCCGGCTATTGATTGTGTACAGTCGGGTATTTTAACCTTTTCTTACCCGCTTTTTACCAACTATGGTCGGACATTCACACCGTCTTACAGCGGAACACCTCTGCTCCCGCTTTTGATGGTGTATAGTCGGGCATTCGAAGCTTTTCTTACCCGCTTTTTACAAACTATGGTGGGACATTCAAACCTTCTTGTATCCGAAAACCTCAGCTCTCTCTTTTGATCATACATTGTCGGACATTCGCACCTTTTCTTACCCGCTTTTTACAAACCATGGTCGGACTTTCACATCTTCTTGTAGCCGAACACATCCGCTCCCGCTATTGATTGTGTACAGTCGGGTATTTTAACCTTTTCTTACCCGCTTTTTACCAAGTATGTTTGGACATTCACACCTTCGTACAGCGGAACACCTCCGCTCCCTCTTTTGATGGTGTATGTTCGGGCATTCAAACCTTTTCTTACCCGCTTTTTCCAAACTATGGTCGGCTATTCACAGCTTCCTCTCCACCATACTTGTATAGTGGGATATTCACACCCACTTGCATCCGAAGACCTCCGCCCCAAATTTTGTTGATATTTAGTCGGACATTCGCACCTTCTTGCAGCCGAACACTTCCGCTCCACCTTTTAGTGTTCTATCACACCTTTTTTTTCACCGCATTTTATACATTATGGTTGAAAATTTTCAACCACTCTCATCCGAAGACCTCTCCTCCCGCTTTTGTTAATATATTTGAACTTTAGTTTGACATTCAAACCTTCTTGCAGCTGAACCACCTCCGCTCCCTGTTTTGATCATATATGGTCTGGCTACTACCTTTTCTTACCCGTTTGTGAGTAATTATGGCTGGACATTCACACCTACTTGCAGTCGAACACAACCTCTCTCGCTTTTGATGATGTATGGACCGGCATTTTTACCTTTTCTAACACATTCTTCAGCAATTATGGTCGGACATTCACACCTACTCAGAGCCGAACACCTCCGCTCCCGCATTTGATGATGTATAGTCGGGCATTCTCACCCTTTCTCATCAGCTTTTTACAAATTATGATCTGACATTCACACCTGCTTTTGATAATGTATTGTTAGGCATTCGCACCTTTTTTTTTACCCATTTTTCATGAATTATGGGTGGACATTCACACCTTCTTGCAGCCGAACACCTCCTCTCCCGCTTATGATCATGTGCGGTTTGATATTCGAAAATTTACTTTCTTGTTTTAAAGCAATTATTGATGGACATTCAAACCTTCTTTTTGATGGTGTATAGTCGGGCTTTCGAGCCTTTTCTTCCCGGTTTTTACAAACCATGGTCGGACTTTCACACCTTCTTGTAGCCGAACAACTCCGCTCCCGCTATTGATTGTGTACAGTCGGGTATTTTAACCTTTTCTTACCCGCTTTTTACCAACTATGGTCGGACATTCACACCGTCTTACAGCGGAACACCTCTGCTCCTGCTTTTGATGGTGTATAGTCGGGCATTCGAAGCTTTTCTTACCCGCTTTTTACAAACTATGGTGGGACATTCAAACCTTCTTGTATCCGAAAACCTCAGCTCTCTCTTTTGATCATACATTGTCGGACATTCGCACCTTTTCTTACCCGCTTTTTACAAACCATGGTCGGACTTTCACATCTTCTTGTAGCCGAACACATCCGCTCCCGCTATTGATTGTGTACAGTCGGGTATTTTAACCTTTTCTTACCCGCTTTTTACCAAGTATGGTTGGACATTCACACCTTCGTACAGCGGAACACCTCCGCTCCCTCTTTTGATGGTGTATGTTCGGGCATTCAAACCTTTTCTTACCCGCTTTTTCCAAACTATGGTCGGCTATTCACAGCTTCCTCTCCACCATACTTGTATAGTGGGATATTCACACCCACTTGCATCCGAAGACCTCCGCCCCAAATTTTGTTGATATTTAGTCGGACATTCGCACCTTACCCGCTTTTGGCAAACTATGGCCTTCTTGCAGCCAAACACCTCTGATCTCGCTTTTGATGATGTAAGGTTGGGCATTCAGACCTTGCTTCACCTGCTTTTCACCAAATATAGTCGGACATTCACACCTTCTTGCAGCCGAACACTTCCGCTCCACCTTTTAGTGTTCTATCACACCTTTTTTTCACCGCATTTTATACATTATGGTCGGAAATTTTCAACCACTCTCATCCGAAGACCTCTCCTCCCGCTTTTGTTAATATATTTGAACTTTAGTCGGACATTCAAACCTTCTTGCAGCTGAACCACCTCCGCTCCCTGTTTTGATCATATATGGTCTGGCAATACTACCTTTTCTTACCCGTTTGTGAGTAATTATGGCTGGACATTCACACCTACTTGCAGCCGAACACAACCTCTCTCGCTTTTGATGATGTATGGACCGGCATTTTTACCTTTTCTAACACATTTTTCAGCAATTATGGTCGGAGATTCACACCTACTCACAGCCGAACAACTCCGCTCCCGCATTTGATGGTGTATAGTCGGGCATTCTCACCCTTTCTCATCAGCTTTTTGCAAATTATGATCTGACATTCACACCTACTTGCAGTCGAACAGCTCTGCTCCCGCTTTTGATTATGTATGGTTGGATATTCGAACCTTTTCTTAACTTCTTTTTACATATTTTGATTGGACGTTCACACCTTCTTGTAGCCGAACACTTCCACTCCTGCTTTTGATGATGTATGGTTGGGCATTCACACCTTTTTTTTGCCCATTTTTCAGGAATTATGGGTGGACATTCACACCTTGCAGCTGAACACCTCCTATCCCACTTATGATCATGTGCGGTTTGATTTTCGAAAAGTTTCTTTCATGTTTTCTAGCAATTATTGATGGACATGTAGACCTTCTTGCAGCTGAACACCTCCGCTCCCGCTTTTGATCATACACTGTCAGGCATTCGCACCTTGTCTTACCCACTTTTTACAAACTTTAGTCGAACAGTCACACCTTTTTGCAGCCGAACACCACCTCTCCCGCTTTTGATGATGTATGGTCCAGCATTCTTACCTTTTCTAACAAATTCTTCAGCAATTATGGTCGGACATTCACACCTACTCAGAGCCGAACACCTCCGCTCCCGCATTTGATGGTGTATAGTCGGGCATTCTCACCCTTTCTCATCAGCTTTTTACAAATTATGATCTGACATTCACACCTGCTTTTGATAATGTATTGTTAGGCATTCGCACCTTTTTTTTACCCATTTTTCATAAATTATGGGTGGACATTCACACCTTCCTGCAGCCGAACACCTCCTCTCTCGCTTATGATCATGTGCGGTTTGATATTCGAAAATTTACTTTCTTGTTTTAAAGCAATTATTGATGGACATTCAAACCTTCTTTTTGATGGTGTATAGTCGGGCTTTCGAGCCTTTTCTTCCCGGTTTTTACAAACCATGGTCGGACTTTCACACCTTCTTGTAGCCGAACAACTCCGCTCCCGCTATTGATTGTGTACAGTCGGGTATTTTAACCTTTTCTTACCCGCTTTTTACCAACTATGGTCGGACATTCACACCGTCTTACAGCGGAACACCTCTGCTCCCGCTTTTGATGGTGTATAGTCGGGCATTCGAAGCTTTTCTTACCCGCTTTTTACAAACTATGGTGGGACATTCAAACCTTCTTGTATCCGAAAACCTCCGCTCTCTCTTTTGATCATACATTGTCGGACATTCACACCTTTTCTTACCCGCTTTTTACAAACCATGGTCGGACTTTCACATCTTCTTGTAGCCGAACACATCCGCTCCCGCTATTGATTGTGTACAGTCGGGTATTTTAACCTTTTCTTACCCGCTTTATACCAAGTATGGTCGGACATTCACACCTTCGTACAGCGGAACACCTCCGCTCCCTCTTTTGATGGTGTATGTTCGGGCATTCAAACCTTTTCTTACCCGCTTTTTCCAAACTATGGTCGGCTATTCACAGCTTCCTCTCCACCATACTTGTATAGTGGGATATTCACACCCACTTGCATCCGAAGACCTCCGCCCCAAATTTTGTTGATATTTAGTCGGACATTCGCACCTTACCCGCTTTTGGCAAACTATGGCCTTCTTGCAGCCAAACACCTCTGATCTCGCTTTTGATGATGTAAGGTTGGGCATTCAGACCTTGCTTCACCTGCTTTTCACCAAATATAGTCGGACATTCACACCTTCTTGCAGCCGAACACTTCCGCTCCACCTTTTAGTGTTCTATCACACCTTTTTTTCACCGCATTTTATACATTATGGTCGGAAATTTTCAACCACTCTCATCCGAAGACCTCTCCTCCCGCTTTTGTTAATATATTTGAACTTTAGTCGGACATTCAAACCTTCTTGCAGCTGAACCACCTCCGCTCCCTGTTTTGATCATATATGGTCTGGCAATACTACCTTTTCTTACCCGTTTGTGAGTAATTATGGCTGGACATTCACACCTACTTGCAGCCGAACACAACCTCTCTCGCTTTTGATGATGTATGGACCGGCATTTTTACCTTTTCTAACACATTTTTCAGCAATTATGGTCGGAGATTCACACCTACTCACAGCCGAACAACTCCGCTCCCGCATTTGATGGTGTATAGTCGGGCATTCTCACCCTTTCTCATCAGCTTTTTGCAAATTATGATCTGACATTCACACCTACTTGCAGTCGAACAGCTCTGCTCCCGCTTTTGATTATGTATGGTTGGATATTCGAACCTTTTCTTAACTTCTTTTTACATATTTTGATTGGACGTTCACACCTTCTTGTAGCCGAACACTTCCACTCCTGCTTTTGATGATGTATGGTTGGGCATTCACACCTTTTTTTTGCCCATTTTTCAGGAATTATGGGTGGACATTCACACCTTGCAGCTGAACACCTCCTATCCCACTTATGATCATGTGCGGTTTGATTTTCGAAAAGTTTCTTTCATGTTTTCTAGCAATTATTGATGGACATGTAGACCTTCTTGCAGCTGAACACCTCCGCTCCCGCTTTTGATCATACACTGTCAGGCATTCGCACCTTGTCTTACCCACTTTTTACAAACTTTAGTCGAACAGTCACACCTTTTTGCAGCCGAACACCACCTCTCCCGCTTTTGATAATGTATGGTCCAGCATTCTTACCTTTTCTAACACATTCTTCAGCAATTATGGTCGGACATTCACACCTACTCAGAGCCGAACACCTCCGCTCCCGCATTTGATGGTGTATAGTCGGGCATTCTCACCCTTTCTCATCAGCTTTTTACAAATTATGATCTGACATTCACACCTGCTTTTGATAATGTATTGTTAGGCATTCGCACCTTTTTTTTACCCATTTTTCATAAATTATGGGTGGACATTCACACCTTCCTGCAGCCGAACACCTCCTCTCTCGCTTATGATCATGTGCGGTTTGATATTCGAAAATTTACTTTCTTGTTTTAAAGCAATTATTGATGGACATTCAAACCTTCTTTTTGATGGTGTATAGTCGGGCTTTCGAGCCTTTTCTTCCCGGTTTTTACAAACCATGGTCGGACTTTCACACCTTCTTGTAGCCGAACAACTCCGCTCCCGCTATTGATTGTGTACAGTCGGGTATTTTAACCTTTTCTTACCCGCTTTTTACCAACTATGGTCGGACATTCACACCGTCTTACAGCGGAACACCTCTGCTCCCGCTTTTGATGGTGTATAGTCGGGCATTCGAAGCTTTTCTTACCCGCTTTTTACAAACTATGGTGGGACATTCAAACCTTCTTGTATCCGAAAACCTCCGCTCTCTCTTTTGATCATACATTGTCGGACATTCGCACCTTTTCTTACCCGCTTTTTACAAACCATGGTCGGACTTTCACATCTTCTTGTAGCCGAACACATCCGCTCCCGCTATTGATTGTGTACAGTCGGGTATTTTAACCTTTTCTTACCCGCTTTTTACCAAGTATGGTCGGACATTCACACCTTCGTACAGCGGAACACCTCCGCTCCCTCTTTTGATGGTGTATGTTCGGGCATTCAAACCTTTTCTTACCCGCTTTTTCCAAACTATGGTCGGCTATTCACAGCTTCCTCTCCACCATACTTGTATGGTGGAATATTCACACCCACTTGCATCCGAAGACCTCCGCCCCAAATTTTGTTGATATTTAGTCGGACATTCGCACCTTACCCGCTTTTGGCAAACTATGGCCTTCTTGCAGCCAAACACCTCTGATCTCGCTTTTGATGATGTAAGGTTGGGCATTCAGACCTTGCTTCACCTGCTTTTCACCAAATATAGTCGGACATTCACACCTTCTTGCAGCCGAACACTTCCGCTTTTAGTGTTCTATGAGGCATTCACATATTTTTTTTCACCGTATTTTATAGATTATGGTTGGAAATTCTCACCCACTCTCATCCGAAGACCTCTCCTCCCGCTTTTGTTAATATTCGAACCTTTTCTTACCCGCTTTTTACAAATTATAGTCGAACATTCACACCTACTTGCAGCTGAATACTTCCGCTCCACCTTTTAGGTATGTATGGTTGTCATTTGCACCTCTTTTTATACTGATTGCTGAAGATTAAGTTGTACTTTCTCAAACTACAACATTTTTTTATTTGTTGAAACTTGATTTGAAGTGGATAAATAAGGAGGACCAACAGTTTTAAGTCAGGCTGATAGAAGGAATTAATTTTATAGCAAAATCTGTACTTCGTCATATGTCGAGAGATGCTTATTGCTGAAGAAGTTCTTTCTCATTCTACAAAGTACAACGTTGTTTATCGTTGAAACTTGATTAGACATGAATAAATATGAAGGACAAAGCAGTCTTAACTTGGTTTGAGTTAAGGAATTCGTTTTATAGGAGAATCCGAATTCGTGCATAACTCATAAAATAGAGCTTATTTTCGGATTCCTGAAGAATGATTCTGGTTCTTTCTCATAATACAAAGTTTGTTGTTTATTGTTGAAACTTCATCAGAAGTGAAGAAATAAATGAATGCCTATCAACAAATGTGGGATCTAAACTCTAGTGCTTCCTCTAAAATAATTTCCTTTCTCAATTTAGAAATGTGTGTGTGTAAGTCACAACACCTGTGACACCAAAACGGCTTTCTTTTCTCTACACTCTGCACTATGAGCACACACACCAAATCAGAAAGGCTTTTTTCTCTCTTTTCTACATTATGGACTGTGGGGACACAAAACCGCTCTCTCTCTTTTTTTTTTTTATCGTGTGCCAGGGCGTTGTCTCATGTATTAGATTATGCTTAAGATACGAATGGGTTTATCAGTCACATCAGAATCCATACATACTGATCCTCCCGTAATAAAATGGTCGGATCTTATCAAACACACTTTGTTTCTTGTGACAATCAAGTCAGCAAAACAGCGTATACACGTCAAGACACTGAATCAAGTTTGCCACAAGAACTCATAAGTTTGGCAGTATTGCTCTGCCATCAGCAATGATACACCCATTTTATTTTCGTGAGACATGTGCAAGCACCTGTTCATCTACTGTTCTATCACTATGAATTAGTGATCTATTATCAATAAGGATACTTCTACAACTACTATCAAAGTATGTCCGGACTTCTTATGTTGTCAGTTGCTATATATGAATAAGTGGGTAGCTACTGACAAGCATTAAGCATGTCACACAGCCCAAACATATAACATTTCAGGACACACCACACAGTTAACAACCACAGTGAAGCGTGTCAAAGCCCAAACATGTAACATTCAACAGGACACTTACACAACACATTCAAATCAAACAGTCAGACAACATACAAGAACATATACCCCAGCCGGCATTGCTCCCTGCCTATTTTCGTACAGCACACTATGTGTGCGCACACCTTTATTCACAAACTCTTCAACTTATACTCTTTTACCGAAGCTGCTACAGCTCGATTGGCCAAATACCCTTAGATCCTATTTTGGTGAATTTGACATCTGCCTTGTATGTAACAGATTAGCGGTTTAGCAGTTTTAATTTAGTTTGAGTGAAGGAATTCATTTTATAGCAAAATCCGAAATCGTGAAGAACTAAGCTTATTCTCGGATTCCTGAATCTTTAGATTTGCTCTTTCTTTTACTGCAAAGTACAATGTTGAGCAGCACTAATGAGTTGTTTCTATTTTTGGCAGGCTTTACCTTTGCGGGTGAAGCCCTTTCTGTCTGTGCAAAAGAAATCTTCTTACTGTGCAGAGTGACTTCTCTGAGTAGAGTCGCCTTACTTGTTGCGACTGTGCCGATGTTCGAAGCTGGAGTGCAAAGTTGTTGCTTGAATGGTGCTTGCTGGAGCGTGCGGGAGTGCAAAGTTATACCATTTAAAAGGGCTGAAGAGTGCTCAGTGCAGCGGGTGGGCGACACTCTGGCCACCTTGAAAACCGAGGTTACATCCACTACCAGGGGCAGCCCAAGTTCTGCCGCAAGTGTGGTGAGCATGGGCACCTGGTTGAGGCTTGTACCAATGTGGGAAGAGCAGAGAAATTGGGCAAACTTTTGGAGAGTGTCCAAATGGCAGGAAATGTAATCTCTGTGGAGAATTAAATCACCTCTTCAGAGATTGCCCTAAATCTTTTGCCAACAAATTAAAGACGGTAAAGCCACAGTCAAGCCAACAAAGAGAAGGACCAAAGGTGGCAGTTGGTGAACAAAGTGAAGAGGTTGACCCAATAAATTCAAACTTCCCGCCAAAAGCTTGGATTGGAAGTGAGGAGCAAAAAGGGGAGGGGCCTGTAGAGGCCTCACCACTCAGTGTTGAAGTCTGTGAGAATTCACAGGCAGAGGGTGGAGCTACGCTAAATGAGGAGGAAGAGCAGACAGGTGAGTCTAGTGAAGATACTCACCTCCCCGAAGGTCAACAGCCGAAGAGGACGGCATCTGAGCCTCTGATTCCCCAGTGGTATCAGAGAAGAGGGGAAGGGTTAGGTCCCTTTCAGACAGTTCTTCAGTGGAAGAACCTAGAGTCTTCCCCTCCGACTGACCAAATGAGGTCTCCTTTTTAACTTCAGCTCTGCACTCGACCCCCAGGGACTCAAAGTTAAATGCAACATTGCGTCAGAGGCCAACACCGAGAGTCCGAAAAGGAAATATAGATCACCCTACTCACTTTTCACCTAAAGAAATGAAGGAAGAGCTAGTTTCCCAAGAAATAACCTGTGTGTAATTTGTTTTGATAACTTAGAAAAACGAAAATGACATACCTACTTTCCTTTATGCTTTTAATGGTTCTCACCTTCTCAACACTAAATGTGAGAATCAAAGACAAGAGCCCAGAGTATTTTATCCTTCTTAGACTCCATAAAATCAGATGTGTTTTTAATACAAGAATGTGGACTACCTTTTTTAAAAAACCATAGACAATGGGAGGAAATGTGGCCCCATTTATCGATATGGAGTGGCTCAAATCAAAATAAAAATGATGGTGTGGCCATTCTAATTAAAAATCCGCATGTTCTGGTGAAAGGTAGCACAGTGGTGAGAGACGGACGGGCACTTTTAGCACACTTGAATTTTATGGGGCAAGACTTTAACCTCTTAAATATTTATGGTTTCAATGGAAAAAATGAAAGGTATGACCTTTTAGAAGATATACAGCTTTACATGCTAGGGCAAGTACCTTTAGTTGTAGGAGGGGATTTTAACTGTATCTTGAGCAGGAAAGATAGAAAAAGAGCAGGGGTAGATTTTAAAGTGGATAAGACTTCGATTTTAAGCTTACTGACTGTTTTAAAACCATGCATCCCAGAGAGGAGGGCTTCACCTGGTTTAGTCATGATGGCACCAGAGCCTCTCGCATTGATTATTTCTTTACTAGAGATTGCCCACCCACTGATGTTAGATTAACCCCTGTTTTCTTTTCAGACCACCTTATGCTCTCCTGCACCCTTTCACCCCCTTCTGGTGTGACGGTAGGAAGTGGTCTGTGGAAACTCAACTGTTCCCTGTTGGAGGATGAAATCATAGTCAGTCAGTACAGGGAATGTTATAAAGAGTGGCAGACCCTTCAAGACCTCTACGAAACACATGCACAATGGTGGGAAATGGTGAAGGAAACGACCCAGACTTTTTTTAAACAGCAAGGTAAACGTAAAAAAAGGAAAGAGAATAGATGTATGATGGGACTACATAAACGCTTACAGCGCTACTTTAAACTAAATCAGTGTGGCATAGACTTTAAAGAAGAAATCAAAGATGTCAAAAAGGAAATGTCAGTTTTAGCAGAAATAAAGAGTAAAGGAATTTTTGTAAGAAGCAGGGAGCAGGAAATTGAGGAAGGTGAAAAAGAAAGAAAGTTATAAATAAAAAGGAGTGTATTCAAAATCTAAAAAGAGAAGATGGGTTTTTAACAAAATCCACACAAGAGATGATTGAAACTGTACATACCTTTTATAGTAACATGTACAAAGAGAAACCAGTGCACTTGGAAACATCGGCAGAAATCTTAAAATTCGTTGACAAAACCGTAAAAGAGAATGCACACTTGACACAGAATTTTACTGCTTTAGAGTTAAAAAAATGCCTAACAGGTTTTAAGAGAAGTCGAGCTCCGGGTTTAGACGGGCTTCCTGCAGAATTCTATCTGACCTATTGGGACCTTTTATCATCAGACATTTTAGATGTTTTTAAAGATTTTGAAAAACTCGACCGACTGCCTGACAGTTTTAGAGTGGGAATAGTGACTCTACTTTATAAAAAAAATGATAAGACTGACCTAAAGAATTGGAGGCCCATCACACTTTTAAACTTTGACTGTAAACTTTTTAGCAAGGTTTTAGCGACACGGATGTCCTCTGTTTTAGAGGAGGTAATTCACCCAGACCAAGCTTGTGCCATCTCAGGGAGACAACTCACCGACAGCCTCGTACTGATTCGAGACATCATTGATTACGCTAGAGACAGAAACACCCGGCTTGTCATCTTAAATTTAGACTTTGAAAAAGCATTTGATCGGGTCTCGCATCAATATCTCTTTCAGGTGTTGCAGCCATCGAAAAGGGCCCGATTGTTCCTACTTGGTGAGCTTTGCTTGGTTGAGACGCTTGCCCCCCCCCCCCTGCTCCTCGGCTGACCAAGTAGAAACAATCTATTCGATGGCTGCCTTGTCTTGTAAGGCGACTCTACTCAGAGAAGTCACTCTGCAAAGTAGCAAGATTTCTTTTGCACAGACAGAAAGGGCTTCACCCGCAAAGGTAAAGCCTGCCAATAATAGAAACAACTCATTAGTGCTGCTCTCCACGGAAGTCTTTAGTAAAAGGCGAAAGACTTGTATGTTATGAAGAGAAACCAGAGTACGATTATCCGTCACTGCGGGAGCAGGGCATCAGGCTAGTTGGTATAGCCACCTTCCCCATGGTGAGCTTTGCTTGGTTGAGACGCTTGCCCCCCCCCCCTTGCTCCTCGGCTGACCAAGTAGGAACAATCGGGCCCCATTCGATGGCTGCCTTGTCTTTTACTCTATGCAAAAGACAAGGCAGCAACAAAAACACCACGAGAATCCCGTATTGAGGCTTTGTTCTGACCGCTCATTCGGTGTCGCGTTTCTTTCAAGCAATTCTCCCGGTTAGCCGACACTCGGCTCGCTCCCATAGCCGTGTTAAAGTCTACTTCGCATTCACTCTCTTTTCTCTGCAGACTCTTGGGATTTTATCTATAAAATGAATTCCTTCACTCAAACTATGTTAAAACTGCTTTGTCATTCATATTTACCATGTCTAGAAAGATTTAAACAAAAAAAACAACGTTGTACTTTGCAGTAAAAGAAAGAGCAAATCTAAAGTTTCAGGAATCCGAGAATAAGCTTACTTTCATGAGTGCTTCACGATTTCGGATTTTGCTATAAAATGAATTCCTTCACTCAAACTAAATTAAAACTGCTAAACCGCTAATCTGTTACATGTAAGGCAGATGTCAAATTCACCGAAATAGGATCTAAGGGTATTCGGCCAATCGAGCTGTAGCAGCTTCGGTAAAAGAGTATAAGTTGAAGAGTTTGTGAATAAAGGTGTGCGCACACATAGTGTGCTGTACGAAAATAGGCAGGGAGCAATGCCGGCTGGGGTATATGTTCTTGTATGTTGTCTGACTGTTTGATTTGAATGTGTTGTGTAAGTGTCCTGTTGAATGTTACATGTTTGGGCTTTGACACGCTTCACTGTGGTTGTTAACTGTGTGGTGTGTCCTGAAATGTTATATGTTTGGGCTGTGTGACATGCTTAATGCTTGTCAGTAGCTACCCACTTATTCATATATAGCAACTGACAACATAAGAAGTCCGGACATACTTTGATAGTAGTTGTAGAAGTATCCTTATTGATAATAGATCACTAATTCATAGTGATAGAACAGTAGATGAACAGGTGCTTGCACATGTCTCACGAAAATAAAATGGGTGTATGATTGCTGATGGCACAGCAATACTGCCAAACTTATGAGTTCTTGTGGCAAACTTGATTCAGTGTCTTGACGTGTATACGCTGTTTCGCTGACTTGATTGTCACAAGAAACAAAGTGTGTTTGATAAGATCCGACCATTTTATTACGGGAGGATCAGTATGTATGGATTCTGATGTGACTGATAAACCCATTCGTATCTTAAGCATAATCTAATACATGAGACAACGCCCTGGCACACGATAAAAAAAAAAAAGAGAGAGAGCGGTTTTGTGTCCCCACAGTCCATAATGTAGAAAAGAGAGAAAAAAGCCTTTCTGATTTGGTGTGTTTGCTCATAGTGCAGAGTGTACAGAAAAGAAAGCCGTTTTGGTGTCACGGGTGTTGTGACTTACACACACACATTTCTAAATTGAGAAAGGAAATTATTTTAGAGGAAGCACTAGAGTTTAGATCCCACATTTGTTGATAGGCATTCATTTATTTCTTCACTTCTGATGAAGTTTCAACAATAAACAACAAACTTTGTAATATGAGAAAGAACCAGAATCATTCTTCAGGAATCCGAAAATAAGCTCTATTTTATGAGTTATGCTCGAATTCGGATTCTCCTATAAAACGAATTCCTTAACTCAAACCAAGTTAAGACTGCTTTGTCCTTCATATTTATTCATGTCTAATCAAGTTTCAACGATAAACAACGTTGTACTTTGTAGAATGAGAAAGAACTTCTTCAGCAATAAGCATCTCTCGACATATGACGAAGTACAGATTTTGCTATAAAATTAATTCCTTCTATCAGCCTTACTTAGAACTGTTTGTCCTCCTTATTTATCCACTTCAAATCAAGTTTCAACAAATAAAAAAATGTTGTAGTTTGAGAAAGTACAACTTAATCTTCAGCAATCAGTATAAAAAGAGGTGCAAATGCCAACCATACATACCTAAAAGGTGGAGCGGAAGTATTCAGCTGCAAGTAGGTGTGAATGTTCGACTATAATTTGTAAAAAGCGGGTAAGAAAAGGTTCGAATGCCCGACTATATATTAACAAAAGCGGGAGGAGAGGTCTTCGGATGAGAGTGGGTGAGAATTTCCAACCATAATCTATAAAATACAGTGAAAAAAAATATGTGAATGCCTCATAGAACACTAAAAGCGGAAGTGTTCGGCTGCAAGAAGGTGTGAATGTCCGACTATATTTGGTGAAAAGCAGGTGAAGCAAGGTCTGAATGCCCAACCTTACATCATCAAAAGCGAGATCAGAGGTGTTTGGCTGCAAGAAGGCCATAGTTTTCCAAAAGCGGGTAAGGTGCGAATGTCCGACTAAATATCAACAAAATTTGGGGCGGAGGTCTTCGGATGCAAGTGGGTGTGAATATTCCACCATACAAGTATGGTGGAGAGGAAGCTGTGAATAGCCGACCATAGTTTGGAAAAAGCGGGTAAGAAAAGGTTTGAATGCCCGAACATACACCATCAAAAGAGGGAGCGGAGGTGTTCCGCTGTACGAAGGTGTGAATGTCCGACCATAGTTGGTAAAAAGCGGGTAAGAAAAGGTTTGAATGCCCGAACATACACCATCAAAAGAGGGAGCGGAGGTGTTCCGCTGTACGAAGGTGTGAATGTCCGACCATACTTGGTAAAAAGCGGGTAAGAAAAGGTTAAAATACCCGACTGTACACAATCAATAGCGGGAGCGGATGTGTTCGGCTACAAGAAGATGTGAAAGTCCGACCATGGTTTGTAAAAAGCGGGTAAGAAAAGGTTCGAATGCCCGACTATACACCATCAAAAGCGGGAGCAGAGGTGTTCCGCTGTAAGACGGTGTGAATGTCCGACCATAGTTGGTAAAAAGCGGGTAAGAAAAGGTTAAAATACCCGACTGTACACAATCAATAGCGGGAGCGGAGTTGTTCGGCTACAAGAAGGTGTGAAAGTCCGACCATGGTTTGTAAAAACCGGGAAGAAAAGGCTCGAAAGCCCGACTATACACCATCAAAAAGAAGGTTTGAATGTCCATCAATAATTGCTTTAAAACAAGAAAGTAAATTTTCGAATATCAAACCGCACATGATCATAAGCGGGAGAGGAGGTGTTCGGCTGCAGGAAGGTGTGAATGTCCACCCATAATTCATGAAAAATGGGTAAAAAAAAGGTGCGAATGCCTAACAATACATTATCAAAAGCAGGTGTGAATGTCAGATCATAATTTGTAAAAAGCTGATGAGAAAGGGTGAGAATGCCCGACTATACACCATCAAATGCGGGAGCGGAGGTGTTCGGCTCTGAGTAGGTGTGAATGTCCGACCATAATTGCTGAAGAATGTGTTAGAAAAGGTAAGAATGCTGGACCATACATAATCAAAAGCGGGAGAGGTGGTGTTCGGCTGCAAAAAGGTGTGACTGTTCGACTAAAGTTTGTAAAAACTGGGTAAGACAAGGTGCGAATGCCTGACAATGTATGATCAAAAGCGGGAGCGGAGGTGTTCATCTGCAAGAAGGTCTACATGTCCATCAATAATTGCTAGAAAACATGAAAGAAACTTTTTGAAAATCAAACCGCACATGATCATAAGTGGGATAGGAGGTGTTCAGCTGCAAGGTGTGAATGTCCACCCATAATTCCTGAAAAATGGGCAAAAAAAAGGTGTGAATGCCCAACCATACATCATCAAAAGCAGGAGTGGAAGTGTTCGGCTACAAGAAGGTGTGAACGTCCAACCAAAATATGTAAAAAGAAGTTAAGAAAAGGTTCGAATATCCAACCAAACATAATCAAAAGCGGGAGCAGAGCGGTTCGACTGCAAGTAGGTGTGAATGTCAGATCATAATTTGCAAAAAGCTGATGAGAAAGGGTGAGAATGCCCGACTATACATCATCAAATGCGGGAGCGGAGTTGTTCGGCTGTGAGTAGGTGTGAATCTCCGACCATAATTGCTGAAAAATGTGTTAGAAAAGGTAAAAATGCCGGTCCATACATCATCAAAAGCGAGAGAGGTTGTGTTCGACTGCAAGTAGGTGTGAATGTCCAGCCATAATTGCTCACAAACGGGTAAGAAAAGGTAGTAGCCAGACCATATGTGATCAAAACAGGGAGAGGAGGTGGTTCAGCTGCAAGAAGGTTTGAATGTCAAACTAAAGTTCAAATATATTAACAAAAGCGGGAGGAGAGGTCTTCGGATGAGAGTGGTTGTTTGGCTGCAAGAAGGCCATAGTTTGCCAAAAGCGGGTAAGGTGCGAATGTCCAACTAAATATCAACAAAATTTGGGGCGGAGGTCTTCGGATGCAAGTGGGTGTGAATATCCCACCATACAAGTATGGTGGAGAGGAAGCTGTGAATAGCCGACCATAGTTTGGAAAAAGCGGGTAAGAAAAGGTTTGAATGCCCGAACATACACCATCAAAAGAGGGAGCGGAGGTGTTCCGCTGTACGAAGGTGTGAATGTCCAACCATACTTGGTAAAAAGCGGGTAAGAAAAGGTTAATATACCCGACTGTACACAATCAATAGCGGGAGCGGATGTGTTCGGCTACAAGAAGGTGTGACAGTCCGACCATGGTTTGTAAAAAGCGGGTAAGAAAAGGTGCGAATGTCCGACAATGTATGATCAAAAGAGAGAGCGGAGGTTTTCGGATACACGAAAGTTTGAATGTCCTACCATAGTTTGTAAATAGCGGGTAAGAAAAGGTTCGAATGCCCGACTATACACCATAAAAAGTGGGAGCGGAGGTGTTCCGCTGTAAGATGGTGTGAATGTCCGACCATAGTTGGTAAAAAGCGGGTAAGAACAGGTTAAAATACCCGACTGTACAAAATCAATAGCGGGAGCGGAGTTGTTCGGCTACAAGAAGGTGTGAAAGTCCGACCATGGTTTGTAAAAAGCAGTTAAGAAAAGGTTCGAATTTCCAACCAAACGTAATCAAAAGCGGGAGCAGAGCTGTTCGACTGCAAGTAGGTGTGAATGTCCAGCCATAATTACTCACAAACGGGGGAAGAAAAGGTAGTATTGCCAGACCATACATGATCAAAACAGGGAGCGGAGGTTCAGCTGCAAGGTGGGAATGTCTGACTATAGTTTGTAAAAAGCGGGTAAGACAAGGTGCGAATGCCCGACAATGTATGATCAAAAGAGAGAGCGGAGGTGTTCGGCTGCAAGGTCTGAATGTCCAACCATAATTTGTAAAAACCGGTTAAGAAAAGGCTTGAAAGCCCGACTATACATCATCAAAAGCGGGAGCGGAGGTGTTCAGCTGCAAGAAGGTGTGAATGTTCGACTAAAGTTTGTAAAAAGCTGGTAAGACAAGGAGCGATGTCCCGACATTGTATGATCAAAAGCGGGAGCGGAGGTGTCCAGCTGTGAGTAGGTGTGAATGTCCGACCATAATTGCTGAAAAATGTGTTAGAAAAGGTAAGAATACTGAACCATACATCATCAAAAGTGGTAGAGGTGGTGTTCGGCTGCAAGAAGGTGTGAAAGTCCGACAATGGTTTGTAAAAAGCGGGTAATAAAAGGTTCGAATGCCCGAATATACATCATCAAAAGCGGAAGCGGAGGTGTTCGGATGCAAGAAGGTGTGAACGTCCGACCAAAGTTTGTAAAAAGCAGTGAAAAGCGAGAAAAAGCTTTTCGTGAGTTCTGCATGATTTGGGATTTTGCTTATAAAATGCATTACTTCACTCAAACTATGTTAAAACTAATTTGTCCTTCATATTTACCATGTCTACAAAGATTTAAACAAAAAAACAACGTTGTACTTTGCAGTAAAAGAAAGAGCCAATCTAAAGTTTCAGGAATCCGAGTATAAGCCTGCTTTCATGAGTTCTGCACGATTTCGGATTTTGCTATAAAATGAATTGCTTTGCTCAAACCAAGTTAAAACTGATTTGTCCTTCCATATTCATCAATGTCTACATCGACTTCAACAAAGAAAAACATTGGACTTTGAAGAAGTTGAAATCCATCTACATATTGATAAATATGAAGGACAAAGCAGTTCCCACTTGTCCATAAGAAAATAAGCTTATTCTCGGATTCCTGATCAGTTCAGGAAACTTCAGTTTTGCTCTTTCTTCTACTGCAAAATACAATGTTTTTCTTTGTTGAAGTCGATCTAGACATTGATAAATATGAATGAAAAAGCAGTTTTAACTTGGTTTGAGTGAATGAATTCATTTTATACATACATTCCGAAACTCATGAAAATAAGCTTATTCTCGGATTCCTAAAACTTTTGATTGGCTCTTTCTTTTACTGCAAAGTACAACGTTGTTTTTTTGTTTAAATCTATCGAGACATTGATAAATATGAAGGTAAAAGCCGTTTTAACATAGTTTGAGTGAAGGAATTAATTTTATAGATAAAATCCCAAACCATGCAGAACTCCTCAAAAGGGGCGTATAGCTTATTCACAAGTGTGGCTCTTTCTCATTCAGGGTAGTATGAGGAAGTTTATGCTTGAAATATATGTAGAAATGGGTACATATGAAGGACAAAGCAGTGTTAACTTAGTTTGAGTGAAGGAATTCATTTTATACATAAAATCCCAAATCATGCAGAACGTATGAAAAGAAGCTTATTCTCGGATTCCTGATCCTTCAGTTTTGCTCTTTCTTCTACTGCAAAATACAATGTTGTTCTTTGTTGAAGTCGATCTAGACATTGATAAATATGATGGAAAAAGCAGTTTTAACTTGGTTTGAGTGAATGAATTCATTTTATACATAAAATCCGAAATCGTGCAGAACTCATGAAAATAAGCTTATTCTCGGATTCCTAAAACTTTTGATTTGCTCTTTCTTTTATTGCAAAGTACAACGTTGTTTTTTTGTTTAAATCTATCGAGACATTGATAAATATGAAGGTAAAAGCCGTTTTAACATAGTTTGAGTGAAGGAATTAATTTTATAGATAAAATCCCAAACCATGCAGAACTCCTCAAAAGGGTCGTATGGCTTAATCACAAGTTTGGCTCTTTCTCATTCAGGGTAGTATGAGAAAGTTTATGCTTGAAATATATGTAGAAATGGGTACATATGAAGGACAAAGCAGTGTTAACTTAGTTTGCGTGAAGGAATTCATTTTATACATAAAATCCGAAATCGTGCAGAACTCATGAAAATAAGCTTATTCTCGGATTCGGCAACGTTGTTTTTTGTTGAAATCTATCTAGACATTGATAAATACGAGCCGAAACTCTGCTGTCGCTTTTGATAATTTATGGTTGGGCATTCTTACCTTTTCTTACCCGCTTTTTACAAATTATGATCTTACATTCACACCTACTTGCAGTCGAACACCTTCTCATCCACTTATGATCATGTGCGGTCGGGCTTTCGCACCTTTTCTTAACCATTTTTCAGTAATTATGGGTGGACATTCAGACCTTCTTGCAGCCGAAAACCTCCGCTCCTCTTTTGATCATACATTGTCGGGCATTCACACCTTGTCTTACCCGCTTTTTACAAACTTTAGTCGGACATTCAAACCTTCTTGCAGCTGAACCACCTCCGCTCCCTGTTTTGATCATATATGGTCTGGCAATAGTACCTTTTCTTACCCGTTTGTAAGTAATTATGGCTGGACATTCACACCTACTTGCAGCCGAACACAACCTCTCCCGCTTTTGATGATATATGGTCCGGCATTCTTACCTTTTCTAACACATTTTTCAGCAATTATGGTCGGACATTCACACCTACTCACAGACGAACACCTCCGCTCCCACATTTGATAGTGTATAGTCGGGCATTCTCACCCTTTCTCAACAGCTTTTTGCAAATTATGATCTGATATTCACACCTACTTGCAGTCGAACAGCTCTTCTCCCGCTTTTGATTATGTTTGGTTGGATATTCGAACATTTTCTTAACTGCTTTTTACAAACTTTGGTCGGACGTTCACACCGTCTTGCAGCCGAACACCTCCGCTTCCGCTTTTGATGGTATATAGTCGGGCATTCGAGCCTTTTCTTACCTGCCTATTACTTACTATGGTTGGACATTCAAACCTTCTTGTAGCCGAACACATCCGCTCCTGCTTTTGATGATGTATGATTTGGCATTCGCACCTTTTCTTACCCATTTTTCAGTAATTTTTGGTCGGACATTCAGACCTTCTTGCACCTGAACACCTCTGCTCCCGCTTTTGATGGTGTATAGTCGGGCTTTCGAGCCTTTTCTTCCCCGATTTTTACAAATTGTGGTTTGACATTCAGACCTTGCAGCCGAAAACCTCCGCTCCCTCTTTTGATCATACATTGTCGGGCATTCGCCCCTTGTCTTACACGGTTTTTACAAACTTTAGTCAGACATTCACACCTTGCAGCTGAACCACCTCCATTCCCTGTTTTGATCATGTGTGGTCTGGAAATACTACCTTTTCTTCCCCCGTTTGTGAGTAATTATGGCTGGACATTCACACCTACTTGCAGCCGAAAAACCACCTCTCCCGCTTTTGATGATGTATTGTCCGGCATTCTAGTCTTTTCTATCACATTTTTCAGCAATTATGATCTGACATTCACACCTACTTGCAGTCGAACAGCTCTGCTCCCGCTTTTGATTATGTTCGGTTGGATATTCAAACCTTTTCTTAACTGCTTTTTACAAACTTTGGTCGGACGTTCACACCTTCTTGCAGCCGAACACCTCCGCTTCCGCTTTTGATGGTATATATTCGGGTATTCGAACCTTCTCTTACCCGCTTTTTACAAACCATGGTTGGACTTTCATACCTTCTTGTAGCTGAACAACTCCACTCCTGCTTTTGATGATTTATGGTTGGACATTCGCATCTTTTCCTACCCAATTTTCAGTAATTATGGGTGGATATTCACACCTTCTTGCAGCTGAACACCTCCTCTCCCGCTAATGATCATGTAAGGTTTGATATTCGAAAATTTTCTTTCATGTTTTAAAGCAATTATTAATGGACATTCACACCTACTTGCAGCCGAACACCACCTCTCCCGCTTTTGATGATGTATGGACCGGCATTCTTACCTTTTCTAACACATTTTTCAGCAATTATGGTTGGAGAATCACACCTACTCACAGCCGAACAACTCCGCTACCGCATTTGATGGTGTATAGTCGAGATTTCTCACCCTTTCTCATCAGCTTTTTGCAAATTATTCTCTGACATTCACACCTACTTGCAGTCGAACAGCTCTGCTCCCGCTTTTGATTATGTTTGGTTAGATATTCGAACCTTTTCTTAACTGCTTTTTCACAAACTTTGGTCGGACGTTCACACCTTCTTGCAGCGGAACACCTCCGCTACCTCTTTTGATGGTGTATGTTCGGGCATTCGAACCTTTTCTTACCCGCTTTTTAAAACCAGGGTCGGACTTTCACACCTTTTAGTAGCTGAACAACTCCGCTCCCGCTATTGATTGTGTACAGTCGGGTATTTTAACCTTTTCTTACCCGCTTTTTACCAACTATGGTCGGACATTCACACCTTCTTACAGCGGAACACCTCCGCTCCCTCTTTTGATGGTGTATGTTTGGGCATTCGAACCTTTTCTTACCCGCTTTTTACAAACTATGGTCGGACATTCAAACCTTCTTGTAGCCGAACACATCCACTCGTGCATTTGATGATGTATGGTTGGGAATTCGCACCTTTTCTTACCCATTTTTCAGTAATTATGGGTGGACATTCACACCTTCTTGCAGCTGAACACCTCCTCTCCCGCTTATTATCATGTGCGGTTTGATATTCTAAAATTCTCTTTCATGTTTTCTAGCAATTATTGATGGACATTCAGACCTTCTTGCAGCTGAACACCTCCGCTCCAGCTTTTGATGGTGTATAGTCGGGCTTTCGAGCCTTTTCTTCCCCGGTTTTTACAAATTATGGTTGGACATTCAGACCTTCTTTCAGCCGAAAACCTCCGCTCCCTCTTTTGATCATACATTGTCGGGCATTCGCACCTTTTCTTACCCGCTTTTTACAAACCTTAGTCGGACATTAACACCTTCTTGCAGCTTAACCACCTCCGCTCCCTGTTTTGATCATGTATGGTCTGGCAATACTACCTTTTCTTACCCATTTGTGAGTAATTATGGCTGGACATTCACACCTACTTGCAGCCGAACACCACCTCTCCCGCTTTTGATGATGTATGGACCGGCATTCTTACCTTTTCTAACACATTTTTCAGCAATTATGGTTGGAGATTCACACCTACTCACAGCCGAACACCTCCGCTCCCGCATTTGATGGTGTATATTCGGGCATACGAACCTGTTCTTACCCGCTTTTTACAAACCATGGTCGGACTTTCACACCTTCTTGTAGCTGAACAACTCCGCTCCCTCTTTTGATTGTGTACAGTCGGGCATACAAACCTGTTCTTACCCGCTTTTTACAAACTATGGTCGGACATACAAACCTTCTTGTAGCCGAACACATCCACTCCTGCTTTTGATGATGTATGGTTGGGCATTCAAACCTACTTGTTGCCCGTTTTTCAGTAATTATGGGTGGACATTCACACCTTGTCGCAGCCAAACACCTCCGCTCCCTGTTTTGATCATGTATGTTTTGACATTCGCACCTTTTCTCACCTGCTTTTTACTATTGTCGGCCAATCACAGCTTCCTCTCCACCATACTTGTATGGTAGGAAATTCTCACCCACTCTCATCCGAAGACCTCTCCTCCCGCTTTTGTTAATATTTAGTCGGGCATTCGAACCTTTTCTTACCCACTTTTTACAAATTATGGTCGAACATTCACACCTACTTGCAGCTGAATACTTCCGCTCCACCTTTTAGTGATGTATGGTTGGCATTTGCACCTTTTGTTACCCTCTTTTTATACTTATTGCTGAAGATTAAGTTGTTCTTTCTCAAACTACAATTTTTTTTTAATTGTTGAAACTTGATTTGAAGTGGATAAATAAGGAGGACAAACAGTTTTAAGTCACGCTGATAGAAGAAATTTATTTTATAGCAAAATCTGTATTTCGTCATATGTCGAGAGATGCTTATTGCTGAAGAAGTTCTTTCTCATTCTACAAAGTACAACGTTGTTTATCGTTGAAACTTGATTAGACATGAATAAATATAAAGGACAAAGCAGTCTTAACTTGGTTTGAGTTAATTAATTCGTTTTATAGGAGAATCCGAATTCGTGCTTATTTTCGGATTCCTGAAGAATGAGTCTGGTTCTTTCTCATAATACAAAGTTTGTTGTTTATTGTTGAAACTTCATCAGAAGTGAAGAAATAAATGAATGCCTATCAACAAATGTGGTATCTAAACTCTACTGCTTCCTCTAAAATAATTTCTTTTCTCAATTCAGAAATGTGTGTGTGTAAGTCACAACACCCGTGACACCAAAACGGCTTTCTTTTCTCTCTTTTCTCTACACTCTGCACTATGAGCACACACACCAAATCAGAAAGGCTTTTTTCTCTCTTTTCTACATTATGGACTGTGGGGACACAAAACCGCTCTCTCTTTTTTTTTTTAATCGTGTGCCAGGGCGTTGTCTGACGTATTAGATTGTGCTTAAGATACGAATGGGTTTATCAGTCACATCAGAATCCATACATACTGATCCTCCCGTAATAAAATGGTCGGATCTTATCAAACACACTTTGTTTCTTGTGACAATCAAGTCAGCGAAACAGCGTATACACGTCAAGACACTGAATCAAGTTTGCCACAAGAGCTCATAAGTTTGGCAGTATTGCTCTGCCATCAGCAATGATACACCCATTTTATTTTCGTGAGACATGTGCAAGCACCTGTTCATCTACTGTTCTATCACTATGAATTAGTGATCTATTATCAATAAGGATACTTCTACAACTACTATCAAAGTATGTCCGGACTTCTTATGTTGTCAGTTGCTATATATGAATAAGTGGGTAGCTACTGACAAGCATTAAGCATGTCACACAGCCCAAACATATAACATTTCAGGACACACCACACAGTTAACAACCACAGTGAAGTGTCAAAGCCCAAACATTCAACAGGACACTTACACAACACATTCAAATCAAACAGTCAGACAACATACAAGAACATATACCCCAGCCGGCATTGCTCCCTGCCTATTTTCCTACAGCTCACTATGTGTGCGCACACCTTTATTCACAAACTCTTCAACTTATACTCTTTTACCAAAGCTGCTACAGCTCGATTGGCCGAATACCCTTAGATCCTATTTCGGTGAATTTGACATCTGCCTTACATGTAACAGATTAGCGGTTTAGCAGTTTTAATTTAGTTTGAGTGAAGGAATTCATTTTATAGCAAAATCCGAAATCGTGAAGAACTCATGAAAGTAAGCTTATTCTCGGATTCCTGAAACTTTAGATTTGCTCTTTCTTTTACTGCAAAGTCATGGTAAGACATGGTAAATATGAAGGACAAAGCAGTTTTAACATAGTTTGAGTGAAGGAATTCATTTTATAGATAAAATCCCAAGAGTCTGCTGAGAAAAGAGAGTGAATGTGAAGTAGACTTTAACACGGCTCTGGGAGCGAGCCGAGTGTGGGCTAACCGGGAGAATTGCTTGAAAGAAACGCGACACCGAATGAGCGGTCAGAACAAAGCCTCAATACGGTGTTCCCGTGGTGTTTTTGTTGCTGCCTTGTCGATTGCACAGGGGCAAGCGTTTCAACCAAGCAACGCTCACCATGGGGAAGGTGGCTATGGCAACTAGCCTGATGCCCTGCTCCCGCAGTGACGGATAATCGTACTCTGGTTTCTCTTCATAACATACAAGTCTTTCTCCTTTTACTAAAGACTTTCGTGGAGAGCAGCACTAATGAGTTGTTTCTATTTTTGGCAGGCTTTACCTTTGCGGGTGAAGCCCTTTCTGTCTGTGCAAAAGAAATCTTGTTACTGTGCAGAGTGACTTCTCTGAGTAGAGTCGTCTTACTTGTTGCGATTGTGCCGATGTTCGAAGCTGGAGTGCAAAGTTGTTGCTTGAATGGTGCTTGCTGGAGCATGCGGGAGTGCAAAGTTATACCATTTAAAAGGGCTGAAGAGTTCTCAGTGGAGGTGCAACGTGACACTCTGGCCAACTATGGCCATAAAAAGAACACTGCTACAAGTGCGCATTGTGCCAGCAAGGGCCCTCGGACCTGAAACAGTGGACAGTTATCGCTTCTCGGCCTTTTGGCTAAGATCAAGTGTAGTATCTGTTCTTATCAGTTTAATATGTCCTCTATACGAGGACTACATATTAAATGGATTTTTAAGAATAGGAGTTGAAAAAGAAGCTTGCTCCGTTCACTCCAAGCATCGACCCAGTACTGCAGTGCCGCTGGGAACGGTGCGCTCTTCTCTGCTCTTGTGAAAAAGCAAACAGCGGTGCAGGATGGAAGTTTCAGGGAGCCCAAGATGAAACTTTCTTTTAATCTGCTGAGAAAAGAGAGCGAATGCGAAGTAGACTTTAACACAGCTCTGGGAGCGAGCCGAGTGTGGGCTAACCGGGAGAATTGCTTGAAAGAAACGCGACACCGAATGAGTGGTCAGAACAAAGCCTCAATACGGTGTTCCCGTGGTGTTTGTGGCTGCCTTGTCTTTTGCACAGAGTAAAAGACAAGGCAGCCATCGAATAGGGCCCGATTGTTCCTACTTGGTCAGCCGAGGAGCAAGGGGGGGGAGCAAGCGTCTCAACCAAGCAAATCTCACCAAGTAGGAACAATCGGGCCCTATTCGATGGCTGCAACACCTGAAAGAGATATTGATGCGAGACCCGATCAAAAGCTTTTTCAAAGTCTAAATTTAAGATGACAAGCCGGGTGTTTCTGTCTCTAGCGTAATCAATGATGTCTCGAATCAGTACGAGGCTGTCGGTGAGTTGTCTCTCTGAGATGGCACAAGCCTGGTCTGGGTGAATTACCTCCTCTAAAACAGAGGACATCCGTGTCGTTAAAACCTTGCTAAAAAGTTTACAGTCAAAGTTTAAAAGTGTGATGGGCCTCCAATTCTTTAGGTCAGTCTTATCATTTTTATCAGAAGTGAAGAAATAAATGAATGCCTATCAACAAATGTGGGATCTAAACTCTAGTGCTTCCTCTAAAATAATTTCCTTTCTCAATTTAGAAATGTGTGTGTGTAAGTCACAACACCCGTGACACCAAAACGGCTTTCTTTTCTCTACACTCTGCACTATGAGCACACACACCAAATCAGAAAGGGTTTTTTCTCTCTTTTCTACATTATGGACTGTGGGGACACAAAACCGCTCTCTCTTTTTTTTTTAATCGTGTGCCAGGGCGTTGTCTGACGTATTAGATTGTGCTTAAGATACGAATGGGTTTATCAGTCACATCAGAATCCATACATACTGATCCTCCCGTAATAAAATGGTCGGATCTTATCAAACACACATTGTTTCTTGTGACAATCAAGTCAGCGAAACAGCGTATACACGTCAAGACACTGAATCAAGTTTGCCACAAGAACTCATAAGTTTGGCAGTATTGCTCTGCCGTCAGCAATCATACATCCATTTCATTTTCGTGAGACATGTGTAGGCACCTGTTCATCTACTGTTCTATCACTATGAATTAGTTTATCTATTATCAATAAGGATACTTCTACAACTACTCTATCAAAGTATGTCCGGACTTCTTACGTTGTCAGTTGCTATATATGAATAAGTGGGTAGCTACTGACACGCATTAAGCATGTCACACAGCCCAAACATATAACATTTCAGGACACACCACACAGTTAACAACCACAGTGAAGCGTGTCAAAGCCCAAACATGTAACATTCAACAGGACACTGTTGTTGAAGTCGATCTAGACATTGATAAATATGAAGGAAAAAGCAGTTTTAACTTGGTTTGAGTGAATGAATTCATTTTATACATAAAATCCGAAATCGTGCAGAACTCATGAAAATAAGCTTATTCTCGGATTCCTAAAACTTTTGATTGGCTCTTTCTTTTACTGCAAAGTACAACGTTGTTTTTTTTGTTTAAATCTATCGACACATTGATAAATATGAAGGTAAAAGCCGTTTTAACATAGTTTGAGTGAAGGAATTGATTTTATAGATAAAATCCCAAATCATGCAGAACTCCTCAAAAGGGGCGTATAGCTTAATCACAAGTGTGGTTCTTTCTCATTCAGGGTAGTTTGAGGAAGTTTATGCTTGAAATATATGTAGAAATGGGTACATATGAAGGACAAAGCAGTGTTAACTTAGTTTGAGTGAAGGAATTCATTTTATACATAAAATCCCAAATCATGCAGAACGTATGAAAAGAAGCTTATTCTCGGATTCCTGATCCTTCAGTTTCGCTCTTTCTTCTACTGCAAAATACAATGTTGTTCTTTGTTGAAGTCGATCTAGACATTGATAAATATGAAGGAAAAGGCAGTTTTAACTTGGTTTGAGTGAATGAATTCATTTTATACATAAAATCCGAAATCGTGCAGAACTCATGAAAATAAGCTTATTCTCGGATTCCTAAAACTTTTGATTTGCTCTTTCTTTTATTGCAAAGTACAACGTTGTTTTTTTGTTTAAATCTATCGAGACATTGATAAATATGAAGGTAAAAGCCGTTTTAACATAGTTTGAGTGAAGGAATTAATTTTATAGATAAAATCCCAAATCATGCAGAACTCCTCAAAAGGGAGTTATGGCTTAATCACAAGTGTGGCTCTTTCTCATTCAGGGTAATATGAGGAAGTTTATGCTTGAAATATATGTAGAAATGGGTACATATGAAGGACAAAGCAGTGTTAACTTAGTTTGCGTGAAGAAATTCATTTTATACATAAAATCTGAAATCGTGCAGAACTCATGAAAATAAGCTTATTCTCGGATTCCTAAAACTTTTGATTTGCACTTTCTTTTACTGCAAAGTACAACGTTGTTTTTTGTTGAAATCTATCTATACATTGATTGCATTCACACCTACTTACAGTCGAACACCTTCTCATCCACTTATGATCATGTGCGGTTGGGCTTTCGCACCTTTTCTTACCCTTTTTTCAGTAATTATGGGTGGATATTCAGACCTTCTTGCAGCCGAAAACCTCCGCTCCTCTTTTGATCATACATTGTCGGGCATTCACACCTTGTCTTACCCGCTTTTTACAAACTTTAGTCGGACATTCAAACCTTCTTGCAGCTGAACCACCTCCGCTCCCTGTTTTGATCATATATGGTCTGGCAATAGTACCTTTTCTTACCCGTTTGTGAGTAATTATGGCTGGACATTCACACCTTCTTGCAGCCGAACACAACCTCTCCCGCTTTTGATGATATATGGTCCGGCCTTCTTACCTTTTCTAACACATTTTTCAGCAATTATGGTTGGAGAATCACACCTACTCACAGCCGAACAACTCCGCTACCGCATTTGATGGTGTATAGTCGGGATTTCTCACCCTTTCTCATCAGCTTTTTGCAAATTATTCTCTGACATTCACACCTAATTGCAGTCGAACAGCTCTGCTCCCGCTTTTGATTATGTTTGGTTAGATATTCGAACCTTTTCTTAACTGCTTTTTTACAAACTTTGGTCGGACGTTCACACCTTCTTGCAGCCGAACACCTACACTTCCGGTTTTGATAGTGTATATTCGGGCATACGAACCTTTTCTTACCCGCTTTTTACAAACCATGGTCGGACTTTCACACCTTCTCTTAGCTGAACAACTCCGATCCCTCTTTTGATTGTGTACAGTCGGGTATTTTAACCTTTTCTTACCCGCTTTTTACCAACTATGATCGGACATTCACACCGTCTTACAGCGGAACACCTCCGCTCCCTCTTTTGATGGTGTATGTTAGGGCATTCGAACCTTTTCTTACCCGCTTTTTACAAACCAGGGTCGGACTTTCACACCTTTTAGTAGCCGAACAACTCCGCTCCCGCTATTGATTGTGTACAGTTGGGTATTTTAACCTTTTCTTACCCACTTTTTACCAACTATGGTCGGACATTCACACCGTCTTACAGCGGAACACCTCCTCTCCCGCTTATGATCATGTACGGTTTGATATTCGAAAATTTACTTTCTTGTTTTAAAGCAATTATTGATTGACATTCAAACCTTCTTTTTAATGGTGTATAGTCGGGCTTTCGAGCCTTTTCTTCCCGGTTTTTACAAACAATGGTCGGACTTTCACACCTTCTTGTAGCCGAACAACTCCGCTCCTGCTATTGATTGTGTACAGTCGGGTATTTTAACCTTTTCTTACCCGCTTTTTACCATCTATGGTCGGACATTCACATCGTCTTACAGCGGAACACCTCTGCTCCCGCTTTTGATGGTGTATAGTCGGGCATTCGAACCTTTTCTTACCCGCTTTTTACAAACTATGGTGTGACATTCAAACCTTCTTGTATCCGAAAACCTCCGTTCTCTCTTTTGATCATACATTGTCGGACATTCGCACCTTTTCTTACCCGCTTTTTACAAACCATGGTCGGACTTTCACACCTTCTTGTAGCCGAACACATCCTCTCCCGCTATTGATTGTGTACAGTCGGGTATTTTAACCTTTTCTTACCCGCTTTTTACCAACTATGGTCGGACATTCACACCTTCGTACAGCGGAACACCTCCGCTCCCTCTTTTGATGGTGTATGTTCGGGTATTCAAACCTTTTCTTACCCGCATTTTCCAAACTATGGTCGGCTATTCACAGCTTCCTCTCCACCATACTTGTATGGTTGGATATTCACACCCACTTGCATCCGAAGACCTCTGCCCCAAATTTTTTTGATATTTAGTCGGACATTCGCACCTTACCCGCTTTTGGCAAACTATGGCCTTCTTGCAGCCAAACACCTCTGATCTCGCATTTGATGATGTAAGGTTTGGTATTCAGACCTTGCTTCACCTGCTTTTCACCAAATATAGTCGGACATTCACACCTTCTTGCAGCCGAACACTTCCGCTCCACCTTTTAGTGTTCTATCACACCTTTTTTTCACCGCATTTTATACATTATGGTCGGAAATTTTCAACCACTCTCATCCGAAGACCTCTCCTCCCGCTTTCTTTAATATATTTGAACTTTAGTCGGACATTCAAACCTTCTTGCAGCTGAACCACCTCCGCTCCCTGTTTTGATCATATATGGTCTGGCAATACTACCTTTTCTTACCCGTTTGTGAGTAATTATGGCTGGACATTCACACCTACTTGCAGCCGAACACAACCCCTCTCGCTTTTGATGATGTATGGACCGGCATTTTTACCTTTTCTAACACAATTTTCAGCAATTATGGTCGGAGATTCACACCTACTCACAGCCGAACAACTCCGCTCCCGCATTTGATGATGTATAGTCGGGCATTCTCACCCGTTCTCATCAGCTTTTTGCAAATTATGATCTGACATTCACACCTACTTGCAGTCGAAAAGCTCTGCTCCCGCTTTTGATTATGTTTGGTTGGATATTCGAACCTTTTCTTAACTTCTTTTTACATATTTTGGTTGGACGTTCACACCTTCTTGTAGCCGAACACTTCCACTCCTGCTTTTGATGATGTATGGTTGGGCATTCACACCTTTTTTTTGCCCATTTTTCAGGAATTATGGGTGGACATTCACACCTTGCAGCTGAACACCTCCTATCCCACTTATGATCATGTGCGGTTTGATTTTCGAAAAGTTTCTTTCATGTTTTCTAGCAATTATTGATGGTCATGTAGACCTTCTTGCAGCTGAACACCTCCGCTCCCGCTTTTGATCATACATTGTCAGGCATTCGCACCTTGTCTTACCCACTTTTTACAAACTTTAGTCGAACAGTCACACCTACTTGCAGCCGAACACAACCTCTCTCACTTTTGATGATGTATGGACCGGCATTCTTACCTGTTCTAACACATTTTTCAGCAATTATGGTCGGAGATTCACACCTACTCACAGCCGAACAACTCCGCTCCCGCATTTGATGGTGTATAGTCGGGCATTCTCACCCTTTCTCATCAGCTTTTTGCAAATTATGATCTGACATTCACACCTACTTGCAGTCGAACAGCTCCACTCCTGCTTTTGATTATGTTTGGTTGGATATTCGAACCTTTTCTTAACTGCTTTTTACAAATTTTGGTTGGACGTTCACACCTTCTTGTAGCCGAACACATGCACTCCTGCTTTTGATGATGTATGGTTGGGCATTCGCACCTTTTTTTTACCCATTTTTCAGGTATTATGGGTGGACATTCACACCTTCTTGCAGCTGAACACCTCCTCTCCCACTTATGATCATGTGTGGTTTGATTTTCGAAAATTTTCTTTCATGTTTTCTAGCAATTATTGATGGACATTTAGACCTTCTTGCAGCTGAACACCACCTCTCCCGATTTTGATGATGTATGGACCGGCATTTTTACCTTTTCTAACACATTTTTCAGCAATTATGGTTGGAGATTCACACCTACTCACAGCCGAACAACTAGGCTACCGCATTTGATGGTGTATGGTCGGGATTTCTCACCCTTTCTCATCAGCTTTTTGCAAATTATTCTCTGACATTCACACCTACTTGCAGTCGAACAGCTCTGCTCCCGCTTTTGATTATGTTTTTTTAGATATTCAAACCTTTTCTTACCCGCATTTTCCAAACTATGGTCGGCTATTCACAGCTTCCTCTCCACCATACTTGTATGGTTGGATATTCACACCCACTTGCATCCGAAGACCTCTGCCCCAAATTTTTTTGATATTTAGTCGGACATTCGCACCTTACCCGCTTTTGGCAAACTATGGCCTTCTTGCAGCCAAACACCTCTGATCTCGCATTTGATGATGTAAGGTTTGGCATTCAGACCTTGCTTCACCTGCTTTTCACCAAATATAGTCGGACATTCACACCTTCTTGCAGCCGAACACTTCCGCTCCACCTTTTAGTGTTCTATCACACCTTTTTTTCACCGCATTTTATACATTATGGTCGGAAATTTTGACATCTGCCTTACATGTAACAGATTAGCGGTTTAGCAGTTTTAATTTAGTTTGAGTGAAGGAATTCATTTTATAGCAAAATCCGAAATCGTGAAGAACTCATGAAAGTAAGCTTATTCTCGGATTCCTGAAACTTTAGATTTGCTATTTCTTTTACTGCAAAGTACAACGTTGGTTTTTTTGTTTAAATCTTTCAAGACATGGTAAATATGAAGGACAAAGCAGTTTTAACATAGTTTGAGTGAAGGAATTCATTTTATTGATAAAATCCCAAGAGTCTGCTGAGAAAAGAGAGTGAATGCGAAGTAGACTTTAACACGGCTCTGGGAGCGAGCCGAGTGCGGGCTAACCGGGAGAATTGCTTGAAAGAAACGCGACACCGAATGAGCGGTCAGAACAAAGCCTCAATACGGTTTTCCCGTGGTGTTTTTGTTGCTGCCTTGTCTTTTGCACAGAGTAAAAGACAAGGCAGCCATCGAATAGGGCCCGATTGTTCCTACTTGGTCAGCCGAGGAGCAAGGAGGGGGGGGGGGGGGGGGGGGGGGGGGGGGGGGGGGGGAACCAAGCAAAGCTCACCATGGTGAAGGTGGCTATGCCAACTAGCCTGATGCCCTGCTCCCGCAGTGACGAATAATCGTACTCTGGTTTCTCTTCATAACGTACAAGTCTTTCGCCTTTTACTAAAGACTTCTGTGGAGAGCAGCACTAATGAGTTGTTTCTATTTTTGGCAGGCTTTACCTTTGCGGGTGAAGCCCTTTCTGTCTGTGCAAAAGAAATCTTGTTACTGTGCAGAGTGACTTCTCTGAGTAGAGTCGCCTTACTTGTTGCGACTGTGCCGATGTTCGAAGCTGGAGTGCAAAGTTGTTGCTTGAATGGTGCTTGCTGGAGCGTGCGGGAGTGCAAAGTTATACCATTTAAAAGGGCTGAAGAGTGCTCAGTGCAGCAGGTGGGCGGAGGTGCAAAGTGACACTCTGGCCACCTATGGCCATAAAAAGAACAGGGGTGTTAGCGGACAAGTGCGCATTGTGCCAGGAAGGGCCCTCGGACGTGAACCAGTGGACAGTTGTCGCTTCTCGGCCTTTTGGCTAAGATCAAGTGTAGTATCTGTTCTTATCAGTTTAATATCTGATATGTCCTCTATACGAGGACTACATATTAAATGGATTTTTAGCAATAGGAGTTGAAAAATTAGCTTGCTCCGTTCACTCCAACTATTGACCCCGTACTGCAGTGCCGCTGGGAACGGTGCGCTCTTCTCTACTCTTGTGAAAAAGCAAACAGCGGTGCAGGATGCAAGTTTCAGGGAGCCCAAGATGAAACTTTCTTTTAGTCTGCTGAGAAAAGAGAGTGAATGCGAAGTAGACTTTAACACGGCTCTGGGAGCGAGCCGAGTGCGGGCTAACCGGGAGAATTGCTTGAAAGAAATGCCATACCAAATGAGCGGTCAGAACAAAGCCTCAATACAGTGTTCCCGTTGTGTTTTTGTTGCTGCCGCTGTTTGCTTTTTCACAAGAGCGCACCTGTTGAGGGGGGGCCTGGGGGGGCCTGGGTGATGGTGGGTCTCAGGCCCGGGCTGCTGCGACTGGTGTGACCGGGTGGTTTGTTTGTTTGTTTTTTGTTGTTGTTTGTTTGTTTTTTGTAGAGGTCCTCCGGAGTGGGGTTGGGTTGAGTGGGGTGGGGCGGGATGGGTACCTTCTGGGGGTACAGTAGCTCCCAGAATATGGTCGCTGCAGGCCCAGAGCCTGGTGGACATCAGGCCCTCCTGTCCTGTGTTGGCTCCCTGGTAGCGGGGATGCCTATTGCAGCCAGTCCCTGGCTGCCCCCAGTGTATATCCCCATACCCCTCTCCCTTCTGGCTCCTGTACACAGCACACACTCACACATGAAGGGTTTTGGGGGCGTGTGTGTTCGGTGGGGTGTAGTGGACTCTGCAGTAGTTGCACTCTGCAGTTCCCACCCCTGTTTTAATTACACCTTAGACATTACTACTTATCAAACACACTCACACACACACATTAGGTCTTAGGGGCTGGTTACACTGAGTGGCATCTGGTGGGCGGGGCTCTTTGGGTATGTGTTTGGCTGCCCCTCAATTTTAATTGCTCACTATTAGAAAATATTGAAGAGCCAGAAGGGTGAGGGGAGGGGTCTTCTTCGCACACCCCTGCTTCCTGGTTGCTGCTCGGGGCGGGAGGGGCCAGGAGGATTAATTAATTGTTCTGCTGGTTTGGGGTCTGTGGTGGCTGGGGGGCTGCTGGCCCCCTGGTGTGCCCGCTGCACTACACCCCAGCGGAGTCGAGGGAGGGAGGACGTGTGGATGTATGGGACATGAAAGTGTGTGTGGTAATGATTGGGCCTGGATCTTGGACTTGCTGTCGCCTGGCCTGCCTGTTCTTCTCCCGATGGGGGGGGCGGCGTGGCCTCTCTCCGCTGCTCGCGACTTCACCCACCTGTGGGCACGTCTTGACTCCCAGGGCACTTGGCCAGGGGTGCTGGGGCAGGCGCTGACCCACTGTGTGGCTGTCTGGGGCGCTTGGCCCTACTGGGTATTGGGTGGGGCCTCTGCCGGGGGGTTTGGGGGCGCTCGGGCTCCTGGGGCCCGGATCCAGTGCACGGCCCATGTCTGGGCGGCTGGGGCCTGGCGACGTCGGTGGGCTGTTGCCCCTGGCTCCCGGAGGGCCTCTGCCCTATGCTTATGGGGGCTCTTTCCGGGGGCTTCCTCTGCAGTCTTCTGGGTGGATGCGTGGTTGCCCCTGCGGTGGGCTTCCTGGGTTCTGTGCTCTGTGGGGGCTGCTGGTGGCCTGGGTCTTGTGGCCCTCTCTGCCTGCTTCTGATTGCTTGGGGGGGCTGTGGATTGTGGCCCTGTACGCTTATACACTCATAACTAAGCACGGTTATCATGTAGGTCCTGTGCCATGGGTGTTGCATGTTCTCACACACACACAACCACATTCATTAGTCCAGTAGCATGGTCGCTAAGCAGTTGATGTATTATCATGTCGTCTCAGGTCATCTATATCCACAGCTGTGTTGTATGCGATGTATGTTCTGTTTTTCTCTTCTTTCCTCTTCTTCTTTCCTTGTCCCCCGGTCCGGTTCAGTTCTATTACATGTCATATATTGTAAACAGAAATAAATAAATGGGCATCAAGGGGAGCTTTACATTTATAAAACTTCCCTTGGCAAAGCAAATCTGTTTGGCATCAAAGGTATTCAGACTACAATTCTGCTGCCATAATGCTGAACACGATAAGGGGAAAAAAAAAAAAGTAAAAAAGACAGTTCTGCCGAAAGCCAGGGACTAGACCTGTTCTAAGTTCTGTACTTTTTAAAAGGGAGCCAACACAGGACAGGAGGGCCTGATGTCCACCAGGCTCGGGGCCTGCAGCGACCATATTCTGGGAGCTACTGTACCCCCAGAAGGTACCCATCCCGCCCCACCCCACTCAACCCAACCCCACTCCGGAGGACC